>NW_028243071.1:1200000-1724799 GCF_964263255.1 Lissotriton vulgaris | reverse complement strand
CACTCCTTTGGGAGTATGAGGCCAAGAAAAAATTTGGGAAGTTTGCTACAGTCATCTGTAGGATCGAAAGACACTGGGGAATCGTTACAGAGGGAGCCAGGCTGCACAAAATGTGGTAACAGTTGGACAGAAATCTTTAGCAGGGACTTTTGTCTACCCCCAATGTGGGACCAGGACAGCAGTACCTCTGTGTCTCTGAAACATATTTTGACCTCTGGACACCACCATCTCAATACCCCTCAAATGTTCCCTCCTGGTACCCCAGCTTTGGTAGTGCTTCAACCAGGTTTCAACCATTTGAGTGACCACAAAACACCCTGCCTATGTGCCTTCCATTTACATTCAGTCAGTAACCCAGCTGCTTCGTTCGCTGTTCAATCTCAAGTGACAGTTGGATGCACATTGCGGGGGTATACAGGCATTAACCGAACTGTAAAGCCCCTCTCAGTACAGCCAGACTACACTTCTTAAAATCATAAATACATGTTTTGCCCAACAGTAAGGCCAGGCCTTTCCTCTGTAGTTCATAGCCAACGTAAGGAGGAAAAAATTCAACTGTAGGGCATGCCAAAATTCTCTACAGACACTGCCAATCCTCACACTTCTGCCTATTTGCATTCCAAGGTTATTCACTATGACCCACCAAACCAATTGCAACAGTAGCCTCTCCCAGCCTCATTCGTATGCTCCGATGCCACCTTTATTTAGCAAGTGTTAGTGCTCTCGGATTTTGTAGCGCGATTCGCTATAGCCTCTGTTTTCAACAGAAATGTCCTAAAGGTACCTATACCAATCTGCAGGGTGGGGAGGAAGGGGGCTGCTGCTGCTGGCAGAAACATTGTGGGGCACCCCACCTGCAAAAATACAGCCAAATGATCCTTGTTTTACCTTTCAATACCATAACTGCAGCAGAATCGTATGGTGACCCCTGTTTGTAATAGAAAGTGTCAAACAGCTTCTTGCCCCCCCCGTTGCCACTAACCATTTGGGGTACACCCCATGAGGGAGGATCAGAGCAATAAAAACTAATGGTAGCCCCCCAAAAAGTACCTGGAAGCCATGCCATTGTGTGAACCTCATCGCCTTCATGTTGCGCCCAAGCACCTTTTAATACTGCTCCCCCAAATTTTGACTGCCCCCTCCCAACAAAAATCAGAGAGTATAGGGGGGTGCAGTAAAAAAGTATTTGCAGTACCCCACAATAAGTCAGGATCCTCCTCCACCTTTTCCTCTGCTCTCTGACCCCACCCATTCTGCCCAGGCTCCGCCTATACCCCTTCTCTCTGACCCCACCCACTCTGACTAGCTCCTACTATACTCCTCCTCTCTGACCCCACCCACTCTGACTAGGCTCCTCCTATATCCATCCTCTCTAACCCCACCCGCTCTGCCTATACTACTCCTCTCTGACCCCACCCACTCTGACTAGGTTCCTCCCTAACCCCACCCATTCTGACTTGGCTCCTCCTATACCCCTCCTCTCTGCCCATGCTCGGCCTATACTCCTCCTCTCTGACCCACCCACTCTGACTAGGCTCTCCTGAACCCCTCCTCTCTAACCCCACCCACTCTGACTAGGCTCCTCCTGAACCCCTCCTCTCTGACCCCACCCAATCTGACTAGGCTCCTCCTCCTACACACAACACCTGTTCGCTTTCTCTCACCTGTCTCTGTTCAGGCCACACCTATTTTACTTACCAACCAATCTGCAATCCCTCATTCACTATGCATGATTCCACTCTTACACAACACACAGACACATTTTACTTACCAATTGGCCCACCTCCAACTTACCTCTGCTCTGCCACCATCAGTCACCTGGTGCCGAACCCGGGATTTGAACCCTGGTTGCCTGGATGGAAGGCAGGCACTTACCCACTGGACCACACTGGTTTCCATGTAAGTAGCCTATCAAATTGTCCTTATGTCATGGTCATCCTTTTCATGTGCAATGGAAGCCGCAGGGAAGGACACCAAGGCCTGTATGTTGCTTATAGTTACTACTGCAATCCTCTAGACCACCAAGGAGCTATAGCTCAAAGGTAAGTCTTGTACCTTTGGTGGGGACAGCCCTCACAGGCCAGGGTTCGAATCCTGCCAATGCTGTAGAGGTATCCCAAGGTGGAAATTTTCAAAAAGTGAATATGTTTTTTTTTGCTAAGTTTTTTTTTACTTGGTAACAGAGGAGAAAAGTGGACACTCTTTTTGGCATGTGTGTCCCAAAATTTCAAATGTTTTCCCTCATGACCTTCTACCAACCTCCCTATTTCTCAAGTAGGTGCAATAGGGACAAGGCCTTATCTTCCTTTATCAATGTCTTCATTCTTTGTCCTTTAAGTTTGGTGAATTGCAGAGTGCAATTGTGGTATTGGGGGTTATAACTGAGCACAAGAATGCGAGGAAAGTGCTACACTTATTGTAAAATAGGTTGGATGATGGTGATTTTTCATTTTGGTGTGAGCTACTCGCTCAAATCAGGGGTTTGGTGCCAGTGAGCTTGGATAGAAATAAAGGTCAAGTATGAGCTCTGGCTAATGAAATGATGGATCAAGTTTGAGGCAAGCTAGAGTCCATTTATTAGGTGCAATAAGAAGCTAGAAAGATGATTTCCTTTAAGAGACAGACAAGGGCAGAGTCAAGCCTTTGCTCTAGTAGGTCTGCATCATGGCTGCTGCAGGATGTGAAGGAATGGACCTCCACAGCAGTGCGCTGTGCCGGGCTGGGCTGGGCTGCGCTGGGCTGGGCTGGGCTGGGCTGGGCTGGGCTGGGCTGGGCCTGCCCTGGCACTGTGAAATAATCACCCACCTCCTTCCTTTGAGGAACGCTCACGAACGCCCACGAACGCCCTTGTTCTGTATACAGGCTGACAGCAGGCAATTTAGGACCCTGCTAAATGAGGGTGATGTCCCCATGTGCTTCCTTCGAGTGGCAAAATCCTTCGTCTAAGGCAGGTGGGCTTTTTAAAAATTTGGTTAAAGACCATATGTTGGAGGCGGTATCACGGCACAAGCCGCCGACCGTCTCAGAAGAAAGTATGCATGGGAGGATATTATTTGCATAGGACAGCCCTCTTCTCAGTCCCATTCTTATGCTGCAGTTGCCATGAAGTGTTACTAGAGGGCAGCAGTATGAACAAAAGAGCACACTGACGCTTTTCTTCTGCTTGCTGACATGATTCTTGTTCATGGTGGTCTTGCAGGGCCTAAGGAGTGAAGGACTGCTTTGACTGAGGGGATGAGGAATGGCAGGCCTGTATTTGTGGTGAAGGGGGAATATTTGGAAGGTAAACAGCAAGATAAAAACGTCAAAGCATATATGCTTGCTGAGTGATTGAGTCTGTGTGTCACTTGTCTCTTTGAAGGGACATGTGAGAAAGGAACAGCAGTACCATAGACTTCCGATGGGAGAGAGCAAGCAAGGATGAATGTTTCCCTCAAATCCAAATACTTACAGTACCTCAAAGATGACAAGTGCGATATATGATGTTCTGCAATTGTAAGGATTTGCCATGTGTGGTACATAAATATGCATGGTTAGTGAGGTTTTTCCCAGAATGTGAGTATCGTTAGGCTGGCAAATGTCAGGCACTCCTTTGGGAGTATGAGGCCAAGAAAAAATTTGGGAAGTTTGCTACAGTCATCTGTAGGATCGAAAGACACTGGGGAATCGTTACAGAGGGAGCCAGGCTGCACAAAATGTGGTAACAGTTGGACAGAAATCTTTAGCAGGGACTTTTGTCTACCCCCAATGTGGGACCAGGACTGCAGTACCTCTGTGTCTCTGAAACATATTTTGACCTCTGGACACCACCATCTCAATACCCCTCAAATGTTCCCTCCTGGTACCCCAGCTTTGGTAGTGCATCAACCAGGTTTCAACCATTTGAGTGACCACAAAACACCCTGCCTATGTGCCTTCCATTTACATTCAGTCAGTAGCCCAGCTGCTTCGTTCGCTGTTCAATCTCAAGTGACAGTTGGATGCACATTGCAGGGGTATACAGGCATTAACTGAACTGTAAAGCCCCTCTCACTACAGCCAGACTACACTTCTTAAAATCATAAATACATGTTTTGCCCAACAGTAAGGCCAGTCCTTTCCTCTGTAGTTCATAGCCAACGTAAGGAGGAAAAAATCAACTGTAGAGCATGCCAAAATTCTCTACAGACACTGCCAATCCTCACACTTCTGCCTATTTGCATGCCAAGGTTATTCACTATGACCCACCAAACCAATTGCAACAGTAGCCTCTCCCAGCCTCATTCGTATGCTCCGATGCCACCTTTATTTAGCAAGTGTTAGTGCTCTCGGATTTTGTAGCGCGATTCGCTATAGCCTCTGTTTTCAACAGAAATGTCCTAAAGGTACCTATACCAATCTGCAGGGTGGGGAGGAAGGGGGCTGCTGCTGCTGGCAGTAACATTGTGGGGCACCCCACCTGCAAAAATACAGCCAAATGATCCTTGTTTTACCTTTCAATACCATAACTGCAGCAGAATCGTATGGTGACCCCTGTTTGTAATAGAAAGTGTCAAACAGCTTCTTGCCCCCCCCGTTGCCACTAACCATTTGGGGTACACCCCATGAGGGAGGATCAGAGCAATAAAAACTAACGGTAGCCCCCCAAAAAGTACCTGGAAGCCATGCCATTGTGTGCACCTCATCGCCTTCACGTTGCGCCCAAGCACCTTTTAATACTGCTCCCCCAAATTTTGACTGCCCCCTCCCAACAAAAATCAGAGAGTATAGGGGGGTGCAGTAAAAAAGTATTTGCATTACCCCACAATAAGTCAGGATCCTCCTCCACCTTTTCCTCTGCTCTCTGACCCCACCCATTCTGCCCAGGCTCCGCATATACCCCTTCTCTCTGACTAGCTCCTACTATACTCCTCCTCTCTGACCCCACCCACTCTGACTAGGCTCCTCCTATACCCATCCTCTCTAATCCCACCCACTCTGCCTATACTACTCCTCTCTGACCCCACCCACTCTGACTAGGTTCCTCCCTAACCCCACCCACTCTGACTTGGCTCCTCCTATACCCCTCCTCTCTGCCCATGCTCGGCCTATACTCCTCCTCTCTGACCCACCCACTCTGACTAGGCTCTCCTGAACTCCTCCTCTCTAACCCCACCCACTCTGACTAGGCTCCTCCTGAACCCCTCCTCTCTGACCCCACCCAATCTGACTAGGCTCCTCCTCCTACACACAACACCTTTTCGCTTTCTTTCACCTGTCTCTGTTCAGGCAACACCTATTTTACTTACCAACCAATGTGCAATCCCTCATTCACTATGCATGATTCCACTCTTACACAACACACAGACACATTTTACTTACCAATTGGCCCACCTCCAACTTACCTCTGCTCTGCCACCATCAGTCACCTGGTGCCGAACCCGGGATTTGAACCCTGGTTGCCTGGATGGAAGGCAGGCACTTACCCACTGGACCACACTGGTTTCCATGTAAGTAGCCTATCAAATTGTCCTTATGTCATGGTCATCCTTTTCATGTGCAATGCAAGCCGCAGGGAAGGACACCAAGGCCTGTATGTTGCTTATAGTTACTACTGCAATCCTCTAGACCACCAAGGAGCTATAGCTCAAAGGTAAGTCTTGTACCTTTGGTGGGGACAGCCCTCACAGGCCAGGGTTCGAATCCTGCCAATGCTGTAGAGGTATCCCAAGGTGGAAATTTTCAAAAAGTGAATATGTTTTTTTTTGCAAAGTTTTTTTTTACTTGGTAACAGAGGAGAAAAGTGGACACTTTTTTTGGCATGTGTGTCCCAAAATTTCAAATGTTTTCCCTCATGACCTTCTACCAACCTCCCTATTTCTCAAGTAGGTGCAATAGGGACAAGGCCTTATCTTCCTTTATCAATGTCTTCATTCTTTGTCCTTTAAGTTTGGTGAATTGCAGAGTGCAATTGTGGTATTGGGGGTTATAACTGAGCACAAGAATGCGAGGAAAGTGCTACACTTATTGTAAAATAGGTTGGATGATGGTGATTTTTCATTTTGGTGTGAGCTACTCGCTCAAATCAGGGGTTTGGTGCCAGTGAGCTTGGATAGAAATAAAGGTTAAGTATGAGCTCTGGCTAATGAAATGATGGATCAAGTTTGAGGCAAGCTAGAGTCCATTTATTAGGTGCAATAAGAAGCTAGAAAGATTATTTCCTTTAAGAGACAGACAAGGGCAGAGTCAAGCCTTTGCTCTAGTAGGTCTGCATCATGCCTGCTGCAGGATGTGAAGGAATGGACCTCCACAGCAGTGCGCTGTGCCGGGCTGGGCTGGGCTGCGCTGCGCTGGGCTGGGCTGGGCTGGGCTGGGCCTGCCCTGGCACTGTGAAATAATCACCCACCTCCTTCCTTTGAGGAACGCTCACGAACGCCCACGAACGCCCTTGTTCTGTATACAGGCTGACAGCAGGCAATTTAGGACCCTGCTAAATGAGGGTGATGTCCCCATGTGCTTCCTTCGAGTGGCAAAATCCTTCGTCTAAGGCAGGTGGGCTTTTTTAAAATTTGGTTAAAGACCATATGTTGGAGGCGGTATCACGGCACAAGCCGCCGACCGTCTCAGAAGAAAGTATGCATGGGAGGATATTATTTGCATAGGACAGCCCTCTTCTCAGTCCCATTCTTATGCTGCAGTTGCCATGAAGTGTTACTAGAGGGCAGCAGTATGAACAAAAGAGCACACTGACGCTTTTCTTCTGCTTGCTGACATGATTCTTGTTCATGGTGGTCTTGCAGGGCCTAAGGAGTGAAGGACTGCTTTGACTGAGGGGATGAGGAATGGCAGGCCTGTATTTGTGGTGAAGGGGGAATATTTGGAAGGTAAACAGCAAGATAAAAACGTCAAAGCATATATGCTTGCTGAGTGATTGAGTCTGTGTGTCACTTGTCTCTTTGAAGGGACATGTGAGAAAGGAACAGCAGTACCATAGACTTCCGATGGGAGAGAGCAAGCAAGGATGAATGTTTCCCTCAAATCCAAATACTTACAGTACCTCAAAGATGACAAGTGCGATATATGATGTTCTGCAATTGTAAGGATTTGCCATGTGTGGTACATAAATATGCATGGTTAGTGAGGTTTTTCCCAGAATGTGAGTATCGTTAGGCTGGCAAATGTCAGGCACTCCTTTGGGAGTATGAGGCCAAGAAAAAATTTGGGAAGTTTGCTACAGTCATCTGTAGGATCGAAAGACACTGGGGAATCGTTACAGAGGGAGCCAGGCTGCACAAAATGTGGTAACAGTTGGACAGAAATCTTTAGCAGGGACTTTTGTCTACCCCCAATGTGGGACCAGGACTGCAGTACCTCTGTGTCTCTGAAACATATTTTGACCTCTGGACACCACCATCTCAATACCCCTCAAATGTTCCCTCCTGGTACCCCAGCTTTGGTAGTGCATCAACCAGGTTTCAACCATTTTAGTGACCACAAAACACCCTGCCTATGTGCCTTCCATTTACATTCAGTCAGTAGCCCAGCTGCTTCGTTCGCTGTTCAATCTCAAGTGACAGTTGGATGCACATTGCAGGGGTATACAGGCATTAACTGAACTGTAAAGCCCCTCTCAGTACAGCCAGACTACACTTCTTAAAATCATAAATACATGTTTTGCCCAACAGTAAGGCCAGGCCTTTCCTCTGTAGTTCATAGCCAACGTAAGGAGGAAAAAATCAACTGTAGAGCATGCCAAAATTCTCTACAGACAATGCCAATCCTCACACTTCTGCCTATTTGCATGCCAAGGTTATTCACTATGACCCACCAAACCAATTGCAACAGTAGCCTCTCCCAGCCTCATTCGTATGCTCCGATGCCACCTTTATTTAGCAAGTGTTAGTGCTCTCGGATTTTGTAGCGCGATTCGCTATAGCCTCTGTTTTCAACAGAAATGTCCTAAAGGTACCTATACCAATCTGCAGGGTGGGGAGGAAGGGGGCTGCTGCTGCTGGCAGTAACATTGTGGGGCACCCCACCTGCAAAAATACAGCCAAATGATCCTTGTTTTACCTTTCAATACCATAACTGCAGCAGAATCGTATGGTGACCCCTGTTTGTAATAGAAAGTGTCAAACAGCTTCTTGCCCCCCCCCCGTTGCCACTAACCATTTGGGGTACACCCCATGAGGGAGGATCAGAGCAATAAAAACTAATGGTAGCCCCCCAAAAAGTACCTGGAAGCCATGCCATTGTGTGCACCTCATCGCCTTCACGTTGCGCCCAAGCACCTTTTAATACTGCTCCCCCAAATTTTGACTGCCCCCTCCCAACAAAAATCAGAGAGTATAGGGGGGTGCAGTAAAAAAGTATTTGCATTACCCCACAATAAGTCAGGATCCTCCTCCACCTTTTCCTCTGCTCTCTGACCCCACCCATTCTGCCCAGGCTCCGCATATACCCCTTCTCTCTGACTAGCTCCTACTATACTCCTCCTCTCTGACCCCACCCACTCTGACTAGGCTCCTCCTATACCCATCCTCTCTAATCCCACCCGCTCTGCCTATACTACTCCTCTCTGACCCCACCCACTCTGACTAGGTTCCTCCCTAACCCCACCCACTCTGACTTGGCTCCTCCTATACCCCTCCTCTCTGCCCATGCTCGGCCTATACTCCTCCTCTCTGACCCACCCACTCTGACTAGGCTCTCCTGAACTCCTCCTCTCTAACCCCACCCACTCTGACTAGGCTCCTCCTGAACCCCTCCTCTCTGACCCCACCCAATCTGACTAGGCTCTTCCTCCTACACACAACACCTGTTCGCTTTCTTTCACCTGTCTCTGTTCAGGCAACACCTATTTTACTTACCAACCAATGTGCAATCCCTCATTCACTATGCATGATTCCACTCTTACACAACACACAGACACATTTTACTTACCAATTGGCCCACCTCCAACTTACCTCTGCTCTGCCACCATCAGTCACCTGGTGCCGAACCCGGGATTTGAACCCTGGTTGCCTGGATGGAAGGCAGGCACTTACCCACTGGACCACACTGGTTTCCATGTAAGTAGCCTATCAAATTGTCCTTATGTCATGGTCATCCTTTTCATGTGCAATGCAAGCCGCAGGGAAGGACACCAAGGCCTGTATGTTGCTTATAGTTACTACTGCAATCCTCTAGACCACCAAGGAGCTATAGCTCAAAGGTAAGTCTTGTACCTTTGGTGGGGACAGCCCTCACAGGCCAGGGTTCGAATCCTGCCAATGCTGTAGAGGTATCCCAAGGTGGAAATTTTCAAAAAGTGAATATGTTTTTTTTTGCTAAGTTTTTTTTAACTTGGTAACAGAGGAGAAAAGTGGACACTTTTTTTGGCATGTGTGTCCCAAAATTTCAAATGTTTTCCCTCATGACCTTCTACCAACCTCCCTATTTCTCAAGTAGGTGCAATAGGGACAAGGCCTTATCTTCCTTTATCAATGTCTTCATTCTTTGTCCTTTAAGTTTGGTGAATTGCAGAGTGCAATTGTGGTATTGGGGGTTATAACTGAGCACAAGAATGCGAGGAAAGTGCTACACTTATTGTAAAATAGGTTGGATGATGGTGATTTTTCATTTTGGTGTGAGCTACTCGCTCAAATCAGGGGTTTGGTGCCAGTGAGCTTGGATAGAAATAAAGGTCAAGTATGAGCTCTGGCTAATGAAATGATGGATCAAGTTTGAGGCAAGCTAGAGTCCATTTATTAGGTGCAATAAGAAGCTAGAAAGATTATTTCCTTTAAGAGACAGACAAGGGCAGAGTCAAGCCTTTGCTCTAGTAGGTCTGCATCATGCCTGCTGCAGGATGTGAAGGAATGGACCTCCACAGCAGTGCGCTGTGCCGGGCTGGGCTGGGCTGCGCTGCGCTGCGCTGGGCTGGGCTGGGCTGGGCTGGGCCTGCCCTGGCACTGTGAAATAATCACCCACCTCCTTCCTTTGAGGAACGCTCACGAACGCCCACGAACGCCCTTGTTCTGTATACAGGCTGACAGCAGGCAATTTAGGACCCTGCTAAATGAGGGTGATGTCCCCATGTGCTTCCTTCGAGTGGCAAAATCCTTCGTCTAAGGCAGGTGGGCTTTTTTAAAATTTGGTTAAAGACCATATGTTGGAGGCGGTATCACGGCACAAGCCGCCGACCGTCTCAGAAGAAAGTATGCATGGGAGGATATTATTTGCATAGGACAGCCCTCTTCTCAGTCCCATTCTTATGCTGCAGTTGCCATGAAGTGTTACTAGAGGGCAGCAGTATGAACAAAAGAGCACACTGACGCTTTTCTTCTGCTTGCTGACATGATTCTTGTTCATGGTGGTCTTGCAGGGCCTAAGGAGTGAAGGACTGCTTTGACTGAGGGGATGAGGAATGGCAGGCCTGTATTTGTGGTGAAGGGGGAATATTTGGAAGGTAAACAGCAAGATAAAAACGTCAAAGCATATATGCTTGCTGAGTGATTGAGTCTGTGTGTCACTTGTCTCTTTGAAGGGACATGTGAGAAAGGAACAGCAGTACCATAGACTTCCGATGGGAGAGAGCAAGCAAGGATGAATGTTTCCCTCAAATCCAAATACTTACAGTACCTCAAAGATGACAAGTGCGATATATGATGTTCTGCAATTGTAAGGATTTGCCATGTGTGGTACATAAATATGCATGGTTAGTGAGGTTTTTCCCAGAATGTGAGTATCGTTAGGCTGGCAAATGTCAGGCACTCCTTTGGGAGTATGAGGCCAAGAAAAAATTTGGGAAGTTTGCTACAGTCATCTGTAGGATCGAAAGACACTGGGGAATCGTTACAGAGGGAGCCAGGCTGCACAAAATGTGGTAACAGTTGGACAGAAATCTTTAGCAGGGACTTTTGTCTACCCCCAATGTGGGACCAGGACTGCAGTACCTCTGTGTCTCTGAAACATATTTTGACCTCTGGACACCACCATCTCAATACCCCTCAAATGTTCCCTCCTGGTACCCCAGCTTTGGTAGTGCATCAACCAGGTTTCAACCATTTTAGTGACCACAAAACACCCTGCCTATGTGCCTTCCATTTACATTCAGTCAGTAGCCCAGCTGCTTCGTTCGCTGTTCAATCTCAAGTGACAGTTGGATGCACATTGCAGGGGTATACAGGCATTAACTGAACTGTAAAGCCCCTCTCAGTACAGCCAGACTACACTTCTTAAAATCATAAATACATGTTTTGCCCAACAGTAAGGCCAGGCCTTTCCTCTGTAGTTCATAGCCAACGTAAGGAGGAAAAAATCAACTGTAGAGCATGCCAAAATTCTCTACAGACACTGCCAATCCTCACACTTCTGCCTATTTGCATGCCAAGGTTATTCACTATGACCCACCAAACCAATTGCAACAGTAGCCTCTCCCAGTCTCATTCGTATGCTCCGATGCCACCTTTATTTAGCAAGTGTTAGTGCTCTCGGATTTTGTAGCGCGATTCGCTATAGCCTCTGTTTTCAACAGAAATGTCCTAAAGGTACCTATACCAATCTGCAGGGTGGGGAGGAAGGGGGCTGCTGCTGCTGGCAGTAACATTGTGGGGCACCCCACCTGCAAAAATACAGCCAAATGATCCTTGTTTTACCTTTCAATACCATAACTGCAGCAGAATCGTATGGTGACCCCTGTTTGTAATAGAAAGTGTCAAACAGCTTCTTGCCCCCCCCCGTTGCCACTAACCATTTGGGGTACACCCCATGAGGGAGGATCAGAGCAATAAAAACTAATGGTAGCCCCCCAAAAAGTACCTGGAAGCCATGCCATTGTGTGCACCTCATCGCCTTCACGTTGCGCCCAAGCACCTTTTAATACTGCTCCCCCAAATTTTGACTGCCCCCTCCCAACAAAAATCAGAGAGTATAGGGGGGTGCAGTAAAAAAGTATTTGCATTACCCCACAATAAGTCAGGATCCTCCTCCACCTTTTCCTCTGCTCTCTGACCCCACCCATTCTGCCCAGGCTCCGCATATACCCCTTCTCTCTGACTAGCTCCTACTATACTCCTCCTCTCTGACCCCACCCACTCTGACTAGGCTCCTCCTATACCCATCCTCTCTAACCCCACCCGCTCTGCCTATACTACTCCTCTCTGACCCCACCCACTCTGACTAGGTTCCTCCCTAACCCCACCCACTCTGACTTGGCTCCTCCTATACCCCTCCTCTCTGCCCATGCTCGGCCTATACTCCTCCTCTCTGACCCACCCACTCTGACTAGGCTCTCCTGAACTCCTCCTCTCTAACCCCACCCACTCTGACTAGGCTCCTCCTGAACCCCTCCTCTCTGACCCCACCCAATCTGACTAGGCTCCTCCTCCTACACACAACACCTGTTCGCTTTCTTTCACCTGTCTCTGTTCAGGCAACACCTATTTTACTTACCAACCAATGTGCAATCCCTCATTCACTATGCATGATTCCACTCTTACACAACACACAGACACATTTTACTTACCAATTGGCCCACCTCCAACTTACCTCTGCTCTGCCACCATCAGTCACCTGGTGCCGAACCCGGGATTTGAACCCTGGTTGCCTGGATGGAAGGCAGGCACTTACCCACTGGACCACACTGGTTTCCATGTAAGTAGCCTATCAAATTGTCCTTATGTCATGGTCATCCTTTTCATGTGCAATGCAAGCCGCAGGGAAGGACACCAAGGCCTGTATGTTGCTTATAGTTACTACTGCAATCCTCTAGACCACCAAGGAGCTATAGCTCAAAGGTAAGTCTTGTACCTTTGGTGGGGACAGCCCACACAGGCCAGGGTTCGAATCCTGCCAATGCTGTAGAGGTATCCCAAGGTGGAAATTTTCAAAAAGTGAATATGTTTTTTTTTGCTAAGTTTTTTTTTACTTGGTAACAGAGGAGAAAAGTGGACACTTTTTTTGGCATGTGTGTCCCAAAATTTCAAATGTTTTCCCTCATGACCTTCTACCAACCTCCCTATTTCTCAAGTAGGTGCAATAGGGACAAGGCCTTATCTTCCTTTATCAATGTCTTCATTCTTTGTCCTTTAAGTTTGGTGAATTGCAGAGTGCAATTATGGTATTGGGGGTTATAACTGAGCACAAGAATGCGAGGAAAGTGCTACACTTATTGTAAAATAGGTTGGATGATGGTGATTTTTCATTTTGGTGTGAGCTACTCGCTCAAATCAGGGGTTTGGTGCCAGTGAGCTTGGATAGAAATAAAGGTCAAGTATGAGCTCTGGCTAATGAAATGATGGATCAAGTTTGAGGCAAGCTAGAGTCCATTTATTAGGTGCAATAAGAAGCTAGAAAGATTATTTCCTTTAAGAGACAGACAAGGGCAGAGTCAAGCCTTTGCTCTAGTAGGTCTGCATCATGCCTGCTGCAGGATGTGAAGGAATGGACCTCCACAGCAGTGCGCTGTGCCGGGCTGGGCTGGGCTGGGCTGCGCTGCGCTGGGCTGGGCTGGGCTGGGCTGGGCCTGCCCTGGCACTGTGAAATAATCACCCACCTCCTTCCTTTGAGGAACGCTCACGAACGCCCACGAACGCCCTTGTTCTGTATACAGGCTGACAGCAGGCAATTTAGGACCCTGCTAAATGAGGGTGATGTCCCCATGTGCTTCCTTCGAGTGGCAAAATCCTTCGTCTAAGCAGGTGGGCTTTTTTAAAATTTGGTTAAAGACCATATGTTGGAGGCGGTATCACGGCACAAGCCGCCGACCGTCTCAGAAGAAAGTATGCATGGGAGGATATTATTTGCATAGGACAGCCCTCTTCTCAGTCCCATTCTTATGCTGCAGTTGCCATGAAGTGTTACTAGAGGGCAGCAGTATGAACAAAAGAGCACACTGACGCTTTTCTTCTGCTTGCTGACATGATTCTTGTTCATGGTGGTCTTGCAGGGCCTAAGGAGTGAAGGACTGCTTTGACTGAGGGGATGAGGAATGGCAGGCCTGTATTTGTGGTGAAGGGGGAATATTTGGAAGGTAAACAGCAAGATAAAAACGTCAAAGCATATATGCTTGTTGAGTGATTGAGTCTGTGTGTCACTTGTCTCTTTGAAGGGACATGTGAGAAAGGAACAGCAGTACCATAGACTTCCGATGGGAGAGAGCAAGCAAGGATGAATGTTTCCCTCAAATCCAAATACTTACAGTACCTCAAAGATGACAAGTGCGATATATGATGTTCTGCAATTGTAAGGATTTGCCATGTGTGGTACATAAATATGCATGGTTAGTGAGGTTTTTCCCAGAATGTGAGTATCGTTAGGCTGGCAAATGTCAGGCACTCCTTTGGGAGTATGAGGCCAAGAAAAAATTTGGGAAGTTTGCTACAGTCATCTGTAGGATCGAAAGACACTGGGGAATCGTTACAGAGGGAGCCAGGCTGCACAAAATGTGGTAACAGTTGGACAGAAATCTTTAGCAGGGACTTTTGTCTACCCCCAATGTGGGACCAGGACTGCAGTACCTCTGTGTCTCTGAAACATATTTTGACCTCTGGACACCACCATCTCAATACCCCTCAAATGTTCCCTCCTGGTACCCCAGCTTTGGTAGTGCATCAACCAGGTTTCAACCATTTTAGTGACCACAAAACACCCTGCCTATGTGCCTTCCATTTACATTCAGTCAGTAGCCCAGCTGCTTCGTTCGCTGTTCAATCTCAAGTGACAGTTGGATGCACATTGCAGGGGTATACAGGCATTAACTGAACTGTAAAGCCCCTCTCAGTACAGCCAGACTACACTTCTTAAAATCATAAATACATGTTTTGCCCAACAGTAAGGCCAGGCCTTTCCTCTGTAGTTCATAGCCAACGTAAGGAGGAAAAAATCAACTGTAGAGCATGCCAAAATTCTCTACAGACACTGCCAATCCTCACACTTCTGCCTATTTGCATGCCAAGGTTATTCACTATGACCCACCAAACCAATTGCAACAGTAGCCTCTCCCAGCCTCATTCGTATGCTCCGATGCCACCTTTATTTAGCAAGTGTTAGTGCTCTCGGATTTTGTAGCGCGATTCGCTATAGCCTCTGTTTTCAACAGAAATGTCCTAAAGGTACCTATACCAATCTGCAGGGTGGGGAGGAAGGGGGCTGCTGCTGCTGGCAGTAACATTGTGGGGCACCCCACCTGCAAAAATACAGCCAAATGATCCTTGTTTTACCTTTCAATACCATAACTGCAGCAGAATCGTATGGTGACCCCTGTTTGTAATAGAAAGTGTCAAACAGCTTCTTGCCCCCCCCCCCGTTGCCACTAACCATTTGGGGTACACCCCATGAGGGAGGATCAGAGCAATAAAAACTAATGGTAGCCCCCCAAAAAGTACCTGGAAGCCATGCCATTGTGTGCACCTCATCGCCTTCACGTTGCGCCCAAGCACCTTTTAATACTGCTCCCCCAAATTTTGACTGCCCCCTCCCAACAAAAATCAGAGAGTATAGGGGGGTGCAGTAAAAAAGTATTTGCATTACCCCACAATAAGTCAGGATCCTCCTCCACCTTTTCCTCTGCTCTCTGACCCCACCCATTCTGCCCAGGCTCCGCATATACCCCTTCTCTCTGACTAGCTCCTACTATACTCCTCCTCTCTGACCCCACCCACTCTGACTAGGCTCCTCCTATACCCATCCTCTCTAATCCCACCCGCTCTGCCTATACTACTCCTCTCTGACCCCACCCACTCTGACTAGGTTCCTCCCTAACCCCACCCACTCTGACTTGGCTCCTCCTATACCCCTCCTCTCTGCCCATGCTCGGCCTATACTCCTCCTCTCTGACCCACCCACTCTGACTAGGCTCTCCTGAACTCCTCCTCTCTAACCCCACCCACTCTGACTAGGCTCCTCCTGAACCCCTCCTCTCTGACCCCACCAAATCTGACTAGGCTCCTCCTCCTACACACAACACCTGTTCGCTTTCTTTCACCTGTCTCTGTTCAGGCAACACCTATTTTACTTACCAACCAATGTGCAATCCCTCATTCACTATGCATGATTCCACTCTTACACAACACACAGACACATTTTACTTACCAATTGGCCCACCTCCAACTTACCTCTGCTCTGCCACCATCAGTCACCTGGTGCCGAACCCGGGATTTGAACCCTGGTTGCCTGGATGGAAGGCAGGCACTTACCCACTGGACCACACTGGTTTCCATGTAAGTAGCCTATCAAATTGTCCTTATGTCATGGTCATCCTTTTCATGTGCAATGCAAGCCGCAGGGAAGGACACCAAGGCCTGTATGTTGCTTATAGTTACTACTGCAATCCTCTAGACCACCAAGGAGCTATAGCTCAAAGGTAAGTCTTGTACCTTTGGTGGGGACAGCCCTCACAGGCCAGGGTTCGAATCCTGCCAATGCTGTAGAGGTATCCCAAGGTGGAAATTTTCAAAAAGTGAATATGTTTTTTTTTGCTAAGTTTTTTTTTACTTGGTAACAGAGGAGAAAAGTGGACACTTTTTTTGGCATGTGTGTCCCAAAATTTCAAATGTTTTCCCTCATGACCTTCTACCAACCTCCCTATTTCTCAAGTAGGTGCAATAGGGACAAGGCCTTATCTTCCTTTATCAATGTCTTCATTCTTTGTCCTTTAAGTTTGGTGAATTGCAGAGTGCAATTGTGGTATTGGGGGTTATAACTGAGCACAAGAATGCGAGGAAAGTGCTACACTTATTGTAAAATAGGTTGGATGATGGTGATTTTTCATTTTGGTGTGAGCTACTCGCTCAAATCAGGGGTTTGGTGCCAGTGAGCTTGGATAGAAATAAAGGTCAAGTATGAGCTCTGGCTAATGAAATGATGGATCAAGTTTGAGGCAAGCTAGAGTCCATTTATTAGGTGCAATAAGAAGCTAGAAAGATTATTTCCTTTAAGAGACAGACAAGGGCAGAGTCAAGCCTTTGCTCTAGTAGGTCTGCATCATGCCTGCTGCAGGATGTGAAGGAATGGACCTCCACAGCAGTGCGCTGTGCCGGGCTGGGCTGGGCTGCGCTGCGCTGGGCTGGGCTGGGCTGGGCCTGCCCTGGCACTGTGAAATAATCACCCACCTCCTTCCTTTGAGGAACGCTCACGAACGCCCACGAACGCCCTTGTTCTGTATACAGGCTGACAGCAGGCAATTTAGGACCCTGCTAAATGAGGGTGATGTCCCCATGTGCTTCCTTCGAGTGGCAAAATCCTTCGTCTAAGGCAGGTGGGCTTTTTTAAAATTTGGTTAAAGACCATATGTTGGAGGCGGTATCACGGCACAAGCCGCCGACCGTCTCAGAAGAAAGTATGCATGGGAGGATATTATTTGCATAGGACAGCCCTCTTCTCAGTCCCATTCTTATGCTGCAGTTGCCATGAAGTGTTACTAGAGGGCAGCAGTATGAACAAAAGAGCACACTGACGCTTTTCTTCTGCTTGCTGACATGATTCTTGTTCATGGTGGTCTTGCAGGGCCTAAGGAGTGAAGGACTGCTTTGACTGAGGGGATGAGGAATGGCAGGCCTGTATTTGTGGTGAAGGGGGAATATTTGGAAGGTAAACAGCAAGATAAAAACGTCAAAGCATATATGCTTGCTGAGTGATTGAGTCTGTGTGTCACTTGTCTCTTTGAAGGGACATGTGAGAAAGGAACAGCAGTACCATAGACTTCCGATGGGAGAGAGCAAGCAAGGATGAATGTTTCCCTCAAATCCAAATACTTACAGTACCTCAAAGATGACAAGTGCGATATATGATGTTCTGCAATTGTAAGGATGTGCCATGTGTGGTACATAAATATGCATGGTTAGTGAGGTTTTTCCCAGAATGTGAGTATCGTTAGGCTGGCAAATGTCAGGCACTCCTTTGGGAGTATGAGGCCAAGAAAAAATTTGGGAAGTTTGCTACAGTCATCTGTAGGATCGAAAGACACTGGGGAATCGTTACAGAGGGAGCCAGGCTGCACAAAATGTGGTAACAGTTGGACAGAAATCTTTAGCAGGGACTTTTGTCTACCCCCAATGTGGGACCAGGACTGCAGTACCTCTGTGTCTCTGAAACATATTTTGACCTCTGGACACCACCATCTCAATACCCCTCAAATGTTCCCTCCTGGTACCCCAGCTTTGGTAGTGCATCAACCAGGTTTCAACCATTTTAGTGACCACAAAACACCCTGCCTATGTGCCTTCCATTTACATTCAGTCAGTAGCCCAGCTGCTTCGTTCGCTGTTCAATCTCAAGTGACAGTTGGATGCACATTGCAGGGGTATACAGGCATTAACTGAACTGTGAAGCCCCTCTCAGTACAGCCAGACTACACTTCTTAAAATCATAAATACATGTTTTGCCCAACAGTAAGGCCAGGCCTTTCCTCTGTAGTTCATAGCCAACGTAAGGAGGAAAAAATCAACTGTAGAGCATGCCAAAATTCTCTACAGACACTGCCAATCCTCACACTTCTGCCTATTTGCATGCCAAGGTTATTCACTATGACCCACCAAACCAATTGCAACAGTAGCCTTTCCCAGCCTCATTCGTATGCTCCGATGCCACCTTTATTTAGCAAGTGTTAGTGCTCTCGGATTTTGTAGCGCGATTCGCTATAGCCTCTGTTTTCAACAGAAATGTCCTAAAGGTACCTATACCAATCTGCAGGGTGGGGAGGAAGGGGGCTGCTGCTGCTGGCAGTAACATTGTGGGGCACCCCACCTGCAAAAATACAGCCAAATGATCCTTGTTTTACCTTTCAATACCATAACTGCAGCAGAATCGTATGGTGACCCCTGTTTGTAATAGAAAGTGTCAAACAGCTTCTTGCCCCCCCCCCGTTGCCACTAACCATTTGGGGTACACCCCATGAGGGAGGATCAGAGCAATAAAAACTAATGGTAGCCCCCCAAAAAGTACCTGGAAGCCATGCCATTGTGTGCACCTCATCGCCTTCACGTTGCGCCCAAGCACCTTTTAATACTGCTCCCCCAAATTTTGACTGCCCCCTCCCAACAAAAATCAGAGAGTATAGGGGGGTGCAGTAAAAAAGTATTTGCATTACCCCACAATAAGTCAGGATCCTCCTCCACCTTTTCCTCTGCTCTCTGACCCCACCCATTCTGCCCAGGCTCCGCATATACCCCTTCTCTCTGACTAGCTCCTACTATACTCCTCCTCTCTGACCCCACCCACTCTGACTAGGCTCCTCCTATACCCATCCTCTCTAACCCCACCCGCTCTGCCTATACTACTCCTCTCTGACCCCACCCACTCTGACTAGGTTCCTCCCTAACCCCACCCACTCTGACTTGGCTCCTCCTATACCCCTCCTCTCTGCCCATGCTCGGCCTATACTCCTCCTCTCTGACCCACCCACTCTGAGTAGGCTCTCCTGAACTCCTCCTCTCTAACCCCACCCACTCTGACTAGGCTCCTCCTGAACCCCTCCTCTCTGACCCCACCCAATCTGACTAGGCTCCTCCTCCTACACACAACACCTGTTCGCTTTCTTTCACCTGTCTCTGTTCAGGCAACACCTATTTTACTTACCAACCAATGTGCAATCCCTCATTCACTATGCATGATTCCACTCTTACACAACACACAGACACATTTTACTTACCAATTGGCCCACCTCCAACTTACCTCTGCTCTGCCACCATCAGTCACCTGGTGCCGAACCCGGGATTTGAACCCTGGTTGCCTGGATGGAAGGCAGGCACTTACCCACTGGACCACACTGGTTTCCATGTAAGTAGCCTATCAAATTGTCCTTATGTCATGGTCATCCTTTTCATGTGCAATGCAAGCCGCAGGGAAGGACACCAAGGCCTGTATGTTGCTTATAGTTACTACTGCAATCCTCTAGACCACCAAGGAGCTATAGCTCAAAGGTAAGTCTTGTACCTTTGGTGGGGACAGCCCTCACAGGCCAGGGTTCGAATCCTGCCAATGCTGTAGAGGTATCCCAAGGTGGAAATTTTCAAAAAGTGAATATGTTTTTTTTTGCTAAGTTTTTTTTTACTTGGTAACAGAGGAGAAAAGTGGACACTTTTTCTGGCATGTGTGTCCCAAAATTTCAAATGTTTTCCCTCATGACCTTCTACCAACCTCCCTATTTCTCAAGTAGGTGCAATAGGGACAAGGCCTTATCTTCCTTTATCAATGTCTTCATTCTTTGTCCTTTAAGTTTGGTGAATTGCAGAGTGCAATTGTGGTATTGGGGGTTATAACTGAGCACAAGAATGCGAGGAAAGTGCTACACTTATTGTAAAATAGGTTGGATGATGGTGATTTTTCATTTTGGTGTGAGCTACTCGCTCAAATCAGGGGTTTGGTGCCAGTGAGCTTGGATAGAAATAAAGGTCAAGTATGAGCTCTGGCTAATGAAATGATGGATCAAGTTTGAGGCAAGCTAGAGTCCATTTATTAGGTGCAATAAGAAGCTAGAAAGATTATTTCCTTTAAGAGACAGACAAGGGCAGAGTCAAGCCTTTGCTCTAGTAGGTCTGCATCATGCCTGCTGCAGGATGTGAAGGAATGGACCTCCACAGCAGTGCGCTGTGCCGGGCTGGGCTGGGCTGCGCTGGGCTGGGCTGGGCTGGGCTGGGCCTGCCCTGGCACTGTGAAATAATCACCCACCTCCTTCCTTTGAGGAACGCTCACGAACGCCCACGAACGCCCTTGTTCTGTATACAGGCTGACAGCAGGCAATTTAGGACCCTGCTAAATGAGGGTGATGTCCCCATGTGCTTCCTTCGAGTGGCAAAATCCTTCGTCTAAGGCAGGTGGGCTTTTTTAAAATTTGGTTAAAGACCATATGTTGGAGGCGGTATCACGGCACAAGCCGCCGACCGTCTCAGAAGAAAGTATGCATGGGAGGATATTATTTGCATAGGACAGCCCTCTTCTCAGTCCCATTCTTATGCTGCAGTTGCCATGAAGTGTTACTAGAGGGCAGCAGTATGAACAAAAGAGCACACTGACGCTTTTCTTCTGCTTGCTGACATGATTCTTGTTCATGGTGGTCTTGCAGGGCCTAAGGAGTGAAGGACTGCTTTGACTGAGGGGATGAGGAATGGCAGGCCTGTATTTGTGGTGAAGGGGGAATATTTGGAAGGTAAACAGCAAGATAAAAACGTCAAAGCATATATGCTTGCTGAGTGATTGAGTCTGTGTGTCACTTGTCTCTTTGAAGGGACATGTGAGAAAGGAACAGCAGTACCATAGACTTCCGATGGGAGAGAGCAAGCAAGGATGAATGTTTCCCTCAAATCCAAATACTTACAGTACCTCAAAGATGACAAGTGCGATATATGATGTTCTGCAATTGTAAGGATTTGCCATGTGTGGTACATAAATATGCATGGTTAGTGAGGTTTTTCCCAGAATGTGAGTATCGTTAGGCTGGCAAATGTCAGGCACTCCTTTGGGAGTATGAGGCCAAGAAAAAATTTGGGAAGTTTGCTACAGTCATCTGTAGGATCGAAAGACACTGGGGAATCGTTACAGAGGGAGCCAGGCTGCACAAAATGTGGTAACAGTTGGACAGAAATCTTTAGCAGGGACTTTTGTCTACCCCCAATGTGGGACCAGGACTGCAGTACCTCTGTGTCTCTGAAACATATTTTGACCTCTGGACACCACCATCTCAATACCCCTCAAATGTTCCCTCCTGGTACCCCAGCTTTGGTAGTGCATCAACCAGGTTTCAACCATTTGAGTGACCACAAAACACCCTGCCTATGTGCCTTCCATTTACATTCAGTCAGTAGCCCAGCTGCTTCGTTCGCTGTTCAATCTCAAGTGACAGTTGGATGCACATTGCAGGGGTATACAGGCATTAACTGAACTGTAAAGCCCCTCTCAGTACAGCCAGACTACACTTCTTAAAATCATAAATACATGTTTTGCCCAACAGTAAGGCCAGGCCTTTCCTCTGTAGTTCATAGCCAACGTAAGGAGGAAAAAATCAACTGTAGAGCATGCCAAAATTCTCTACAGACACTGCCAATCCTCACACTTCTGCCTATTTGCATGCCAAGGTTATTCACTATGACCCACCAAACCAATTGCAACAGTAGCCTCTCCCAGCCTCATTCGTATGCTCCGATGCCACCTTTATTTAGCAAGTGTTAGTGCTCTCGGATTTTGTAGCGCGATTCGCTATAGCCTCTGTTTTCAACAGAAATGTCCTAAAGGTACCTATACCAATCTGCAGGGTGGGGAGGAAGGGGGCTGCTGCTGCTGGCAGTAACATTGTGGGGCACCCCACCTGCAAAAATACAGCCAAATGATCCTTGTTTTACCTTTCAATACCATAACTGCAGCAGAATCGTATGGTGACCCCTGTTTGTAATAGAAAGTGTCAAACAGCTTCTTGCCCCCCCCGTTGCCACTAACCATTTGGGGTACACCCCATGAGGGAGGATCAGAGCAATAAAAACTAATGGTAGCCCCCCAAAAAGTACCTGGAAGCCATGCCATTGTGTGCACCTCATCGCCTTCACGTTGCGCCCAAGCACCTTTTAATACTGCTCCCCCAAATTTTGACTGCCCCCTCCCAACAAAAATCAGAGAGTATAGGGGGGTGCAGTAAAAAAGTATTTGCATTACCCCACAATAAGTCAGGATCCTCCTCCACCTTTTCCTCTGCTCTCTGACCCCACCCATTCTGCCCAGGCTCCGCATATACCCCTTCTCTCTGACTAGCTCCTACTATACTCCTCCTCTCTGACCCCACCCACTCTGACTAGGCTCCTCCTATACCCATCCTCTCTAACCCCACCCGCTCTGCCTATACTACTCCTCTCTGACCCCACCCACTCTGACTAGGTTCCTCCCTAACCCCACCCACTCTGACTTGGCTCCTCCTATACCCCTCCTCTCTGCCCATGCTCGGCCTATACTCCTCCTCTCTGACCCACCCACTCTGACTAGGCTCTCCTGAACTCCTCCTCTCTAACCCCACCCACTCTGACTAGGCTCCTCCTGAACCCCTCCTCTCTGACCCCACCCAATCTGACTAGGCTCCTCCTCCTACACACAACACCTGTTCGCTTTCTTTCACCTGTCTCTGTTCAGGCAACACCTATTTTACTTACCAACCAATGTGCAATCCCTCATTCACTATGCATGATTCCACTCTTACACAACACACAGACACATTTTACTTACCAATTGGCCCACCTCCAACTTACCTCTGCCACCATCAGTCACCTGGTGCCGAACCCGGGATTTGAACCCTGGTTGCCTGGATGGAAGGCAGGCACTTACCCACTGGACCACACTGGTTTCCATGTAAGTAGCCTATCAAATTGTCCTTATGTCATGGTCATCCTTTTCATGTGCAATGCAAGCCGCAGGGAAGGACACCAAGGCCTGTATGTTGCTTATAGTTACTACTGCAATCCTCTAGACCACCAAGGAGCTATAGCTCAAAGGTAAGTCTTGTACCTTTGGTGGGGACAGCCCTCACAGGCCAGGGTTTGAATCCTGCCAATGCTGTAGAGGTATCCCAAGGTGGAAATTTTCAAAAAGTGAATATGTTTTTTTTTGCTAAGTTTTTTTTTACTTGGTAACAGAGGAGAAAAGTGGACACTTTTTTTGGCATGTGTGTCCCAAAATTTCAAATGTTTTCCCTCATGACCTTCTACCAACCTCCCTATTTCTCAAGTAGGTGCAATAGGGACAAGGCCTTATCTTCCTTTATCAATGTCTTCATTCTTTGTCCTTTAAGTTTGGTGAATTGCAGAGTGCAATTGTGGTATTGGGGGTTATAACTGAGCACAAGAATGCGAGGAAAGTGCTACACTTATTGTAAAATAGGTTGGATGATGGTGATTTTTCATTTTGGTGTGAGCTACTCGCTCAAATCAGGGGTTTGGTGCCAGTGAGCTTGGATAGAAATAAAGGTCAAGTATGAGCTCTGGCTAATGAAATGATGGATCAAGTTTGAGGCAAGCTAGAGTCCATTTATTAGGTGCAATAAGAAGCTAGAAAGATTATTTCCTTTAAGAGACAGACAAGGGCAGAGTCAAGCCTTTTCTCTAGTAGGTCTGCATCATGCCTGCTGCAGGATGTGAAGGAATGGACCTCCACAGCAGTGCGCTGTGCCGGGCTGGGCTGGGCTGCACTGCGCTGGGCTGGGCTGGGCTGGGCCTGCCCTGGCACTGTGAAATAATCACCCACCTCCTTCCTTTGAGGAACGCTCACGAACGCCCACGAACGCCCTTGTTCTGTATACAGGCTGACAGCAGGCAATTTAGGACCCTGCTAAATGAGGGTGATGTCCCCATGTGCTTCCTTCGAGTGGCAAAATCCTTCGTCTAAGGCAGGTGGGCTTTTTTAAAATTTGGTTAAAGACCATATGTTGGAGGCGGTATCACGGCACAAGCCGCCGACCGTCTCAGAAGAAAGTATGCATGGGAGGATATTATTTGCATAGGACAGCCCTCTTCTCAGTCCCATTCTTATGCTGCAGTTGCCATGAAGTGTTACTAGAGGGCAGCAGTATGAACAAAAGAGCACACTGACGCTTTTCTTCTGCTTGCTGACATGATTCTTGTTCATGGTGGTCTTGCAGGGCCTAAGGAGTGAAGGACTGCTTTGACTGAGGGGATGAGGAATGGCAGGCCTGTATTTGTGGTGAAGGGGGAATATTTGGAAGGTAAACAGCAAGATAAAAACGTCAAAGCATATATGCTTGCTGAGTGATTGAGTCTGTGTGTCACTTGTCTCTTTGAAGGGACATGTGAGAAAGGAACAGCAGTACCATAGACTTCCGATGGGAGAGAGCAAGCAAGGATGAATGTTTCCCTCAAATCCAAATACTTACAGTACCTCAAAGATGACAAGTGCGATATATGATGTTCTGCAATTGTAAGGATTTGCCATGTGTGGTACATAAATATGCATGGTTAGTGAGGTTTTTCCCAGAATGTGAGTATCGTTAGGCTGGCAAATGTCAGGCACTCCTTTGGGAGTATGAGGCCAAGAAAAAATTTGGGAAGTTTGCTACAGTCATCTGTAGGATCGAAAGACACTGGGGAATCGTTACAGAGGGAGCCAGGCTGCACAAAATGTGGTAACAGTTGGACAGAAATCTTTAGCAGGGACTTTTGTCTACCCCCAATGTGGGACCAGGACTGCAGTACCTCTGTGTCTCTGAAACATATTTTGACCTCTGGACACCACCATCTCAATACCCCTCAAATGTTCCCTCCTGGTACCCCAGCTTTGGTAGTGCATCAACCAGGTTTCAACCATTTTAGTGACCACAAAACACCCTGCCTATGTGCCTTCCATTTACATTCAGTCAGTAGCCCAGCTGCTTCGTTCGCTGTTCAATCTCAAGTGACAGTTGGATGCACATTGCAGGGGTATACAGGCATTAACTGAACTGTAAAGCCCCTCTCAGTACAGCCAGACTACACTTCTTAAAATCATAAATACATGTTTTGCCCAACAGTAAGGCCAGGCCTTTCCTCTGTAGTTCATAGCCAACGTAAGGAGGAAAAAATCAACTGTAGAGCATGCCAAAATTCTCTACAGACACTGCCAATCCTCACACTTCTGCCTATTTGCATGCCAAGGTTATTCACTATGACCCACCAAACCAATTGCAACAGTAGCCTCTCCCAGCCTCATTCGTATGCTCCGATGCCACCTTTATTTAGCAAGTGTTAGTGCTCTCGGATTTTGTAGCGCGATTCGCTATAGCCTCTGTTTTCAACAGAAATGTCCTAAAGGTACCTATACCAATCTGCAGGGTGGGGAGGAAGGGGGCTGCTGCTGCTGGCAGTAACATTGTGGGGCACCCCACCTGCAAAAATACAGCCAAATGATCCTTGTTTTACCTTTCAATACCATAACTGCAGCAGAATCGTATGGTGACCCCTGTTTGTAATAGAAAGTGTCAAACAGCTTCTTGCCCCCCCCCCCGTTGCCACTAACCATTTGGGGTACACCCCATGAGGGAGGATCAGAGCAATAAAAACTAATGGTAGCCCCCCAAAAAGTACCTGGAAGCCATGCCATTGTGTGCACCTCATCGCCTTCACGTTGCGCCCAAGCACCTTTTAATACTGCTCCCCCAAATTTTGACTGCCCCCTCCCAACAAAAATCAGAGAGTATAGGGGGGTGCAGTAAAAAAGTATTTGCATTACCCCACAATAAGTCAGGATCCTCCTCCACCTTTTCCTCTGCTCTCTGACCCCACCCATTCTGCCCAGGCTCCGCATATACCCCTTCTCTCTGACTAGCTCCTACTATACTCCTCCTCTCTGACCCCACCCACTCTGACTAGGCTCCTCCTATACCGATCCTCTCTAACCCCACCCGCTCTGCCTATACTACTCCTCTCTGACCCCACCCACTCTGACTAGGTTCCTCCCTAACCCCACCCACTCTGACTTGGCTCCTCCTATACCCCTCCTCTCTGCCCATGCTCGGCCTATACTCCTCCTCTCTGACCCACCCACTCTGACTAGGCTCTCCTGAACTCCTCCTCTCTAACCCCACCCACTCTGACTAGGCTCCTCCTGAACCCCTCCTCTCTGACCCCACCCAATCTGACTAGGCTCCTCCTCCTACACACAACACCTGTTCGCTTTCTTTCACCTGTCTCTGTTCAGGCAACACCTATTTTACTTACCAACCAATGTGCAATCCCTCATTCACTATGCATGATTCCACTCTTACACAACACACAGACACATTTTACTTACCAATTGGCCCACCTCCAACTTACCTCTGCTCTGCCACCATCAGTCACCTGGTGCCGAACCCGGGATTTGAACCCTGGTTGCCTGGATGGAAGGCAGGCACTTACCCACTGGACCACACTGGTTTCCATGTAAGTAGCCTATCAAATTGTCCTTATGTCATGGTCATCCTTTTCATGTGCAATGCAAGCCGCAGGGAAGGACACCAAGGCCTGTATGTTGCTTATAGTTACTACTGCAATCCTCTAGACCACCAAGGAGCTATAGCTCAAAGGTAAGTCTTGTACCTTTGGTGGGGACAGCCCTCACAGGCCAGGGTTCGAATCCTGCCAATGCTGTAGAGGTATCCCAAGGTGGAAATTTTCAAAAAGTGAATATGTATTTTTTTGCTAAGTTTTTTTTTACTTGGTAACAGAGGAGAAAAGTGGACACTTTTTCTGGCATGTGTGTCCCAAAATTTCAAATGTTTTCCCTCATGACCTTCTACCAACCTCCCTATTTCTCAAGTAGGTGCAATAGGGACAAGGCCTTATCTTCCTTTATCAATGTCTTCATTCTTTGTCCTTTAAGTTTGGTGAATTGCAGAGTGCAATTGTGGTATTGGGGGTTATAACTGAGCACAAGAATGCGAGGAAAGTGCTACACTTATTGTAAAATAGGTTGGATGATGGTGATTTTTCATTTTGGTGTGAGCTACTCGCTCAAATCAGGGGTTTGGTGCCAGTGAGCTTGGATAGAAATAAAGGTCAAGTATGAGCTCTGGCTAATGAAATGATGGATCAAGTTTGAGGCAAGCTAGAGTCCATTTATTAGGTGCAATAAGAAGCTAGAAAGATTATTTCCTTTAAGAGACAGACAAGGGCAGAGTCAAGCCTTTGCTCTAGTAGGTCTGCATCATGCCTGCTGCAGGATGTGAAGGAATGGACCTCCACAGCAGTGCGCTGTGCCGGGCTGGGCTGGGCTGCGCTGGGCTGGGCTGGGCTGGGCTGGGCCTGCCCTGGCACTGTGAAATAATCACCCACCTCCTTCCTTTGAGGAACGCTCACGAACGCCCACGAACGCCCTTGTTCTGTATACAGGCTGACAGCAGGCAATTTAGGACCCTGCTAAATGAGGGTGATGTCCCCATGTGCTTCCTTCGAGTGGCAAAATCCTTCGTCTAAGGCAGGTGGGCTTTTTTAAAATTTGGTTAAAGACCATATGTTGGAGGCGGTATCACGGCACAAGCCGCCGACCGTCTCAGAAGAAAGTATGCATGGGAGGATATTATTTGCATAGGACAGCCCTCTTCTCAGTCCCATTCTTATGCTGCAGTTGCCATGAAGTGTTACTAGAGGGCAGCAGTATGAACAAAAGAGCACACTGACGCTTTTCTTCTGCTTGCTGACATGATTCTTGTTCATGGTGGTCTTGCAGGGCCTAAGGAGTGAAGGACTGCTTTGACTGAGGGGATGAGGAATGGCAGGCCTGTATTTGTGGTGAAGGGGGAATATTTGGAAGGTAAACAGCAAGATAAAAACGTCAAAGCATATATGCTTGCTGAGTGATTGAGTCTGTGTGTCACTTGTCTCTTTGAAGGGACATGTGAGAAAGGAACAGCAGTACCATAGACTTCCGATGGGAGAGAGCAAGCAAGGATGAATGTTTCCCTCAAATCCAAATACTTACAGTACCTCAAAGATGACAAGTGCGATATATGATGTTCTGCAATTGTAAGGATTTGCCATGTATGGTACATAAATATGCATGGTTAGTGAGGTTTTTCCCAGAATGTGAGTATCGTTAGGCTGGCAAATGTCAGGCACTCCTTTGGGAGTATGAGGCCAAGAAAAAATTTGGGAAGTTTGCTACAGTCATCTGTAGGATCGAAAGACACTGGGGAATCGTTACAGAGGGAGCCAGGCTGCACAAAATGTGGTAACAGTTGGACAGAAATCTTTAGCAGGGACTTTTGTCTACCCCCAATGTGGGACCAGGACTGCAGTACCTCTGTGTCTCTGAAACATATTTTGACCTCTGGACACCACCATCTCAATACCCCTCAAATGTTCCCTCCTGGTACCCCAGCTTTGGTAGTGCATCAACCAGGTTTCAACCATTTGAGTGACCACAAAACACCCTGCCTATGTGCCTTCCATTTACATTCAGTCAGTAGCCCAGCTGCTTCGTTCGCTGTTCAATCTCAAGTGACAGTTGGATGCACATTGCAGGGGTATACAGGCATTAACTGAACTGTAAAGCCCCTCTCAGTACAGCCAGACTACACTTCTTAAAATCATAAATACATGTTTTGCCCAACAGTAAGGCCAGGCCTTTCCTCTGTAGTTCATAGCCAACGTAAGGAGGAAAAAATCAACTGTAGAGCATGCCAAAATTCTCTACAGACACTGCCAATCCTCACACTTCTGCCTATTTGCATGCCAAGGTTATTCACTATGACCCACCAAACCAATTGCAACAGTAGCCTCTCCCAGCCTCATTCGTATGCTCCGATGCCACCTTTATTTAGCAAGTGTTAGTGCTCTCGGATTTTGTAGCGCGATTCGCTATAGCCTCTGTTTTCAACAGAAATGTCCTAAAGGTACCTATACCAATCTGCAGGGTGGGGAGGAAGGGGGCTGCTGCTGCTGGCAGTAACATTGTGGGGCACCCCACCTGCAAAAATACAGCCAAATGATCCTTGTTTTACCTTTCAATACCATAACTGCAGCAGAATCGTATGGTGACCCCTGTTTGTAATAGAAAGTGTCAAACAGCTTCTTGCCCCCCCCGTTGCCACTAACCATTTGGGGTACACCCCATGAGGGAGGATCAGAGCAATAAAAACTAATGGTAGCCCCCCAAAAAGTACCTGGAAGCCATGCCATTGTGTGCACCTCATCGCCTTCACGTTGCGCCCAAGCACCTTTTAATACTGCTCCCCCAAATTTTGACTGCCCCCTCCCAACAAAAATCAGAGAGTATAGGGGGGTGCAGTAAAAAAGTATTTGCATTACCCCACAATAAGTCAGGATCCTCCTCCACCTTTTCCTCTGCTCTCTGACCCCACCCATTCTGCCCAGGCTCCGCATATACCCCTTCTCTCTGACTAGCTCCTACTATACTCCTCCTCTCTGACCCCACCCACTCTGACTAGGCTCCTCCTATACCCATCCTCTCTACCTATACTACTCCTCTCTGACCCCACCCACTCTGACTAGGTTCCTCCCTAACCCCACCCACTCTGACTTGGCTCCTCCTATACCCCTCCTCTCTGCCCATGCTCGGCCTATACTCCTCCTCTCTGACCCACCCACTCTGACTAGGCTCTCCTGAACTCCTCCTCTCTAACCCCACCCACTCTGACTAGGCTCCTCCTGAACCCCTCCTCTCTGACCCCACCCAATCTGACTAGGCTCCTCCTCCTACACACAACACCTGTTCGCTTTCTTTCACCTGTCTCTGTTCAGGCAACACCTATTTTACTTACCAACCAATGTGCAATCCCTCATTCACTATGCATGATTCCACTCTTACACAACACACAGACACATTTTACTTACCAATTGGCCCACCTCCAACTTACCTCTGCTCTGCCACCATCAGTCACCTGGTGCCGAACCCGGGATTTGAACCCTGGTTGCCTGGATGGAAGGCAGGCACTTACCCACTGGACCACACTGGTTTCCATGTAAGTAGCCTATCAAATTGTCCTTATGTCATGGTCATCCTTTTCATGTGCAATGCAAGCCGCAGGGAAGGACACCAAGGCCTGTATGTTGCTTATAGTTACTACTGCAATCCTCTAGACCACCAAGGAGCTATAGCTCAAAGGTAAGTCTTGTACCTTTGGTGGGGACAGCCCTCACAGGCCAGGGTTCGAATCCTGCCAATGCTGTAGAGGTATCCCAAGGTGGAAATTTTCAAAAAGTGAATATGTTTTTTTTTGCTAAGTTTTTTTTTACTTGGTAACAGAGGAGAAAAGTGGACACTCTTTTTGGCATGTGTGTCCCAAAATTTCAAATGTTTTCCCTCATGACCTTCTACCAACCTCCCTATTTCTCAAGTAGGTGCAATAGGGACAAGGCCTTATCTTCCTTTATCAATGTCTTCATTCTTTGTCCTTAAAGTTTGGTGAATTGCAGAGTGCAATTGTGGTATTGGGGGTTATAACTGAGCACAAGAATGCGAGGAAGGTGCTACACTTATTGTAAAATAGGTTATATGATGGTGATTTTTCATTTTGGTGTGAGCCACTCGCTCAAATCAGTGGTTTGGTGCCAGTGAGCTTGGATAGAAATAAAGGTCAAGTATGAGCTCTGGCTAATGAAATGATTGGTCAAGTTTGAGGCAAGCTAGAGTCCATTTATTAGGTGCAATAAGAAGCTAGAAAGATTATTTCCTTTAAGAGACAGACAAGGGCAGAGTCAAGCCTTTGCTCTAGTAGGTCTGCATCATGCCTGCTGCAGGATGTGAAGGAATGGACCTCCACAGCAGTGCGCTGTGCCGGGCTGGGCTGCGCTGGGCTGGGCCTGCCCTGGCACTGTGAAATAATCACCCACCTATTTCCTTTGAGGAACGCTCACGAACGCCCACGAACGCCCTTGTTCTGTATACAGGCTGACAGCAGGCAATTTAGGACCCTGCTAAATGAGGGTGATGTCCCCATGTGCTTCCTTCGAGTGGCAAAATCCTTCGTTTAAGGCAGGTGGGCTTTTTAAAAATTTGGTTGAAGACCATATGTTGGATGCGGTATCACGGCACAAGCCGCCGACCGTCTCAGAAGAAAGTATGCATGGGAGGATAATATTTGCATAGGACAGCCCTCTTCTCAGTCCCATTCTTATGCTGCAGTTGCCATGAAGTGTTACTAGAGGGCAGCAGAATGAACAAAAGAGCACACTGAGGCTTTTCTTCTGCTTGCTGACATGATTCTTGTTCATGGTGGTCTTGCAGGGCCTAAGGAGTGAAGGACTGCTTTGACTGAGGGGATGAGGAATGGCAGGCCTGTATTTGTGGTGAAGGGGGAATATTTGGAAGGTAAACAGCAAGATAAAAACGTCAAAGCATATATGTTTGCTGAGTGATTGAGTCTGTGTGTCACTTGTCTCTTTGAAGGGACATGTGAGAAAGGAACAGCAGTACCATAGACTTCAGATGGGAGAGAGCAAGCAAGGATGAATGTTTCCCTCAAATCCAAATACTTACAGTACCTCAAAGATGACAAGTGCGATATGATGTTCTGCAATTGTAAGGATTTGCCATGTGTGGTACATAAATATGCATGGTTAGTGAGGTTTTTCCCAGAATGTGAGTATCGTTAGGCTGGCAAATGTCAGGCACTCCTTTGGGAGTATGAGGCCAAGAAAAAATTTGGGAAGTTTGCTACAGTCATCTGTAGGATCGAAAGACACTGGGGAATCGTTACAGAGGGAGCCAGGCTGCACAAAATATGGTAACAGTTGGACAGAAATCTTTAGCAGGGACTTTTGTCTACCCCCAATGTGGGACCAGGACTGCAGTACCTCTGTGTCTCCGAAACATATTTTGACCTCTGGACACCACCATCTCAATACCCCTCAAATGTTCCCTCCTGGTACCCCAGCTTTTGTAGTGCATCAACAAGGTTTCAACCATTTGAGTGACCACAAACACCCTGCCTATGTGCCTTCCGTTTACATTCAGTCAGTAACCCAGCTGCTTCGTTCGCTGTTCAATCTCAAGTGACAGTTGGATGCACATTGCAGGGGTATACAGGCATTAACCGAACTGTAAAGCCCCTCTCAGTACAGCCAGACTACACTTCTTAAAATCATAAATACATGTTTTGCCCAACAGTAAGGCCAGGCCTTTCCTCTGTAGTTCATAGCCAACGTAAGGAGGGAAAAATCAACTGTAGAGCATGCCAAAATTCTCTACAGACACTGCCAATCCTCACTCTTCTGCCTATTTGCATGCCAAGGTTATTCACTATGACCCACCAAACCAATTGCAACAGTAGCCTCTCCCAGCCTCATTTGTATGCTCCGATGCCACCTTTATTTAGCAAGTGTTAGTGCTCTCGGGTTTTGTAGCGCGATTCGCTTAAGCCTCTGTTTTCAACAGAAATGTCCTAAAGGTACCTATACCAATCTGCAGGGTGGGGAGGAATGGGGCTGCTGCTGCTGGCAGTAACATTGTGGGGCACCCCACCTGCAAAAATACAGCCAAATGATCCTTGTTTTACCTTTCAATACCATAACTGCAGCAGAATCGTATGGTGACCCCTGTTTGTAATAGAAAGTGTCAAACAGCTTCTTGCCCCCCCCGTTGCCACTAACCATTTGGGGTACACCCCATGAGGGAGGATCAGAGCAATAAAAACTAATGGTAGCCCCCCAAAAAGTACCTGGAAGCCATGCCATTGTGTGCACCTCATCGCCTTCACGTTGCGCCCAAGCACCTTTTAATACTGCTCCCCCAAATTTTGACTGCCCCCTCCCAACAAAAATCAGAGAGTATAGGGGGGTGCAGTAAAAAAGTATTTGCAGTACCCCACAATAAGTCAGGATCCTCCTCCACCTATTCCTCTGCTCTCTGACCCCACCTATTCTGCCCAGGCTCCGCCTATACCCCTCCTCTCTGACCCCACCCACTCTGACTAGCTCCTCCTATACTCCTCCTCTCTGACCCCACCCAATCTGACTAGGCTCTCCTGAACCCCTCCGCTCTAACCCCACCCGCTCTGCCTATACTCCTCCTCTCTGACCCCACCCACTCTGACTAGGCTCTCCTGAACCCCTCCTCTCTAACCCCACCCAATCTGTCTAGGCTCCTCCTCCTACACACAACACCTGTTCCCTTTCTTTCACCTGTCTCTGTTCAGGCCACACCTATTTTACTTACCAACCAATCTGCAATCCCTCATTCACCAGGCATGATTCCACTCTTACACAACACACAGACACATTTTACTTACCAATTGGCCATTTAGGCCCACCTCCAACTTACCTCTGCTCTGCCACCATCAGTCACCTGGTGCCGAACCCGGGATTTGAACCCTGGTTGCCTGGATGGAAGGCAGGCACTTACCCACTGGACCACACTGGTTTCCATGTAAGTAGCCTATCAAATTGTCCTTATGTAATGGTCATCCTTTTCATGTGCAATGGAAGCCGCAGGGAAGGACACCAAGGCCTGTATGTTGCTTATAGTTACTACTGCAATCCTCTAGACCACCAAGGAGCTATAGCTCAAAGGTAAGTCTTGTACCTTTGGTGGGGACAACCCTCACAGGCCTGGGTTCGAATCCTGCCAATGCTGTAGAGGTATCCCAAGGTGGAAATTTTCAAAAAGTGAATATTTTGTTTTTTTTGCTAAGTTTTTTTTCACTTGGTAACAGAGGAGAAAAGTGGACACTCTTTTTGGCATGTATGTCCCAAAATTTCAAATGTTTTCCCTCATGACCTTCTACCAACCTCCCTATTTCTCAAGTAGGTGCAATAGGGACAAGGCCTTATCTTCCTTTATCAATGTCTTCATTCTTTGTCCTTAAAGTTTGGTGAATTGCAGAGTCCAATTGTGGTATCGGGGGTTATAACTGAGCACAAGAATGCGAGGAAGGTGCTACACTTATTGTAAAATAGGTTATATGATGGTGATTTTTCATTTTGGTGTGAGCCACTCGCTCAAATCAGTGGTTTGGTGCCAGTGAGCTTGGATAGAAATAAAGGTCAAGTATGAGCTCTGGCTAATGAAATGATTGGTCAAGTTTGAGGCAAGCTAGAGTCCATTTATTAGGTGCAATAAGAAGCTAGAAAGATTATTTCCTTTAAGAGACAGACAAGGGCAGAGTCAAGCCTTTGCTCTAGTAGGTCTGCATCATGCCTGCTGCAGGATGTGAAGGAATGGACCTCCACAGCAGTGCGCTGTGCCGGGCTGGGCTGCGCTGGGCTGGGCTGGGCCTGCCCTGGCACTGTGAAATAATCACCCACCTATTTCCTTTGAGGAACGCTCACGAACGCCCACGAACGCCCTTGTTCTGTATACAGGCTGACAGCAGGCAATTTAGGACCCTGCTAAATGAGGGTGATGTCCCCATGTGCTTCCTTCGAGTGGCAAAATCCTTCGTTTAAGGCAGGTGGGCTTTTTAAAAATTTGGTTGAAGACCATATGTTGGATGCGGTATCACGGCACAAGCCGCCGACCATCTCAGAAGAAAGTATGCATGGGAGGATATTATTTGCATAGGACAGCCCTCTTCTCAGTCCCATTCTTATGCTGCAGTTGCCATGAAGTGTTACTAGAGGGCAGCAGAATGAACAAAAGAGCACACTGAGGCTTTTCTTCTGCTTGCTGACATGATTCTTGTTCATGGTGGTCTTGCAGGGCCTAAGGAGTGAAGGACTGCTTTGACTGAGGGGATGAGGAATGGCAGGCCTGTATTTGTGGTGAAGGGGGAATATTTGGAAGGTAAACAGCAAGATAAAAACGTCAAAGCATATATGTTTGCTGAATGATTGAGTCTGTGTGTCACTTGTCTCTTTGAAGGGACATGTGAGAAAGGAACAGCAGTACCATAGACTTCAGATGGGAGAGAGCAAGCAAGGATGAATGTTTCCCTCAAATCCAAATACTTACAGTACCTCAAAGATGACAAGTGCGATATGATGTTCTGCAATTGTAAGGATTTGCCATGTGTGGTACATAAATATGCATGGTTAGTGAGGTTTTTCCCAGAATGTGAGTATCGTTAGGCTGGCAAATGTCAGGCACTCCTTTGGGAGTATGAGGCCAAGAAAAAATTTGGGAAGTTTGCTACAGTCATCTGTAGGATCGAAAGACACTGGGGAATCGTTACAGAGGGAGCCAGGCTGCACAAAATGTGGTAACAGTTGGACAGAAATCTTTAGCAGGGACTTTTGTCTACCCCCAATGTGGGACCAGGACTGCAGTACCTCTGTGTCTCCGAAACATATTTTGACCTCTGGACACCACCATCTCAATACCCCTCAAATGTTCCCTCCTGGTACCCCAGCTTTTGTAGTGCATCAACAAGGTTTCAACCATTTGAGTGACCACAAACACCCTGCCTATGTGCCTTCCGTTTACATTCAGTCAGTAACCCAGCTGCTTCGTTCGCTGTTCAATCTCAAGTGACAGTTGGATGCACATTGCAGGGGTATACAGGCATTAACCGAACTGTAAAGCCCCTCTCAGTACAGCCAGACTACACTTCTTAAAATCATAAATACATGTTTTGCCCAACAGTAAGGCCAGGCCTTTCCTCTGTAGTTCATAGCCAACGTAAGGAGGGAAAAATCAACTGTAGAGCATGCCAAAATTCTCTACAGACACTGCCAATCCTCACACTTCTGCCTATTTGCATGCCAAGGTTATTCACTATGACCCACCAAACCAATTGCAACAGTAGCCTCTCCCAGCCTCATTTGTATGCTCCGATGCCACCTTTATTTAGCAAGTGTTAGTGCTCTCGGGTTTTGTAGCGCGATTCGCTTAAGCCTCTGTTTTCAACAGAAATGTCCTAAAGGTACCTATACCAATCTGCAGGGTGGGGAGGAATGGGGCTGCTGCTGCTGGCAGTAACATTGTGGGGCACCCCACCTGCAAAAATACAGCCAAATGATCCTTGTTTTACCTTTCAATACCATAACTGCAGCAGAATCGTATGGTGACCCCTGTTTGTAATAGAAAGTGTCAAACAGCTTCTTGCCCCCCCCGTTGCCACTAACCATTTGGGGTACACCCCATGAGGGAGGATCAGAGCAATAAAAACTAATGGTAGCCCCCCAAAAAGTACCTGGAAGCCATGCCATTGTGTGCACCTCATCGCCTTCACGTTGCGCCCAAGCACCTTTTAATACTGCTCCCCCAAATTTTGACTGCCCCCTCCCAACAAAAATCAGAGAGTATAGGGGGGTGCAGTAAAAAAGTATTTGCAGTACCCCACAATAAGTCAGGATCCTCCTCCACCTATTCCTCTGCTCTCTGACCCCACCTATTCTGCCCAGGCTCCGCCTATACCCCTCCTCTCTGACCCCACCCACTCTGACTAGCTCCTCCTATACTCCTCCTCTCTGACCCCACCCAATCTGACTAGGCTCTCCTGAACCCCTCCGCTCTAACCCCACCCGCTCTGCCTATACTCCTCCTCTCTGACCCCACCCACTCTGACTAGGCTCTCCTGAACCCCTCCTCTCTAACCCCACCCAATCTGTCTAGGCTCCTCCTCCTACACACAACACCTGTTCCCTTTCTTTCACCTGTCTCTGTTCAGGCCACACCTATTTTACTTACCAACCAATCTGCAATCCCTCATTCACCAGGCATGATTCCACTCTTACACAACACACAGACACATTTTACTTACCAATTGGCCATTTAGGCCCACCTCCAACTTACCTCTGCTCTGCCACCATCAGTCACCTGGTGCCGAACCCCGGATTTGAACCCTGGTTGCCTGGATGGAAGGCAGGCACTTACCCACTGGACCACACTGGTTTCCATGTAAGTAGCCTATCAAATTGTCCTTATGTCATGGTCATCCTTTTCATGTGCAATGGAAGCCGCAGGGAAGGACACCAAGGCCTGTATGTTGCTTATAGTTACTACTGCAATCCTCTAGACCACCAAGGAGCTATAGCTCAAAGGTAAGTCTTGTACCTTTGGTGGGGACAACCCTCACAGGCCTGGGTTCGAATCCTGCCAATGCTGTAGAGGTATCCCAAGGTGGAAATTTTCAAAAAGTGAATATTTTGTTTTTTTTGCTAAGTTTTTTTTCACTTGGTAACAGAGGAGAAAAGTGGACACTCTTTTTGGCATGTATGTCCCAAAATTTCAAATGTTTTCCCTCATGACCTTCTACCAACCTCCCTATTTCTCAAGTAGGTGCAATAGGGACAAGGCCTTATCTTCCTTTATCAATGTCTTCATTCTTTGTCCTTAAAGTTTGGTGAATTGCAGAGTGCAATTGTGGTATTGGGGGTTATAACTGAGCACAAGAATGCGAGGAAGGTGCTACACTTATTGTAAAATAGGTTATATGATGGTGATTTTTCATTTTGGTGTGAGCCACTCGCTCAAATCAGTGGTTTGGTGCCAGTGAGCTTGGATAGAAATAAAGGTCAAGTATGAGCTCTGGCTAATGAAATGATTGGTCAAGTTTGAGGCAAGCTAGAGTCCATTTATTAGGTGCAATAAGAAGCTAGAAAGATTATTTCCTTTAAGAGACAGACAAGGGCAGAGTCAAGCCTTTGCTCTAGTAGGTCTGCATCATGCCTGCTGCAGGATGTGAAGGAATGGACCTCCACAGCAGTGCGCTGTGCCGGGCTGGGCTGCGCTGGGCTGGGCTGGGCCTGCCCTGGCACTGTGAAATAATCACCCACCTATTTCCTTTGAGGAACGCTCACGAACGCCCACGAACGCCCTTGTTCTGTATACAGGCTGACAGCAGGCAATTTAGGACCCTGCTAAATGAGGGTGATGTCCCCATGTGCTTCCTTCGAGTGGCAAAATCCTTCGTTTAAGGCAGGTGGGCTTTTTAAAAATTTGGTTGAAGACCATATGTTGGATGCGGTATCACGGCACAAGCCGCCGACCATCTCAGAAGAAAGTATGCATGGGAGGATATTATTTGCATAGGACAGCCCTCTTCTCAGTCCCATTCTTATGCTGCAGTTGCCATGAAGTGTTACTAGAGGGCAGCAGAATGAACAAAAGAGCACACTGAGGCTTTTCTTCTGCTTGCTGACATGATTCTTGTTCATGGTGGTCTTGCAGGGCCTAAGGAGTGAAGGACTGCTTTGACTGAGGGGATGAGGAATGGCAGGCCTGTATTTGTGGTGAAGGGGGAATATTTGGAAGGTAAACAGCAAGATAAAAACGTCAAAGCATATATGTTTGCTGAATGATTGAGTCTGTGTGTCACTTGTCTCTTTGAAGGGACATGTGAGAAAGGAACAGCAGTACCATAGACTTCAGATGGGAGAGAGCAAGCAAGGATGAATGTTTCCCTCAAATCCAAATACTTACAGTACCTCAAAGATGACAAGTGCGATATGATGTTCTGCAATTGTAAGGATTTGCCATGTGTGGTACATAAATATGCATGGTTAGTGAGGTTTTTCCCAGAATGTGAGTATCGTTAGGCTGGCAAATGTCAGGCACTCCTTTGGGAGTATGAGGCCAAGAAAAAATTTGGGAAGTTTGCTACAGTCATCTGTAGGATCGAAAGACACTGGGGAATCGTTACAGAGGGAGCCAGGCTGCACAAAATGTGGTAACAGTTGGACAGAAATCTTTAGCAGGGACTTTTGTCTACCCCCAATGTGGGACCAGGACTGCAGTACCTCTGTGTCTCCGAAACATATTTTGACCTCTGGACACCACCATCTCAATACCCCTCAAATGTTCCCTCCTGGTACCCCAGCTTTTGTAGTGCATCAACAAGGTTTCAACCATTTGAGTGACCACAAACACCCTGCCTATGTGCCTTCCGTTTACATTCAGTCAGTAACCCAGCTGCTTCGTTCGCTGTTCAATCTCAAGTGACAGTTGGATGCACATTGCAGGGGTATACAGGCATTAACCGAACTGTAAAGCCCCTCTCAGTACAGCCAGACTACACTTCTTAAAATCATAAATACATGTTTTGCCCAACAGTAAGGCCAGGCCTTTCCTCTGTAGTTCATAGCCAACGTAAGGAGGGAAAAATCAACTGTAGAGCATGCCAAAATTCTCTACAGACACTGCCAATCCTCACACTTCTGCCTATTTGCATGCCAAGGTTATTCACTATGACCCACCAAACCAATTGCAACAGTAGCCTCTCCCAGCCTCATTTGTATGCTCCGATGCCACCTTTATTTAGCAAGTGTTAGTGCTCTCGGGTTTTGTAGCGCGATTCGCTTAAGCCTCTGTTTTCAACAGAAATGTCCTAAAGGTACCTATACCAATCTGCAGGGTGGGGAGGAATGGGGCTGCTGCTGCTGGCAGTAACATTGTGGGGCACCCCACCTGCAAAAATACAGCCAAATGATCCTTGTTTTACCTTTCAATACCATAACTGCAGCAGAATCGTATGGTGACCCCTGTTTGTAATAGAAAGTGTCAAACAGCTTCTTGCCCCCCCCGTTGCCACTAACCATTTGGGGTACACCCCATGAGGGAGGATCAGAGCAATAAAAACTAATGGTAGCCCCCCAAAAAGTACCTGGAAGCCATGCCATTGTGTGCACCTCATCGCCTTCACGTTGCGCCCAAGCACCTTTTAATACTGCTCCCCCAAATTTTGACTGCCCCCTCCCAACAAAAATCAGAGAGTATAGGGGGGTGCAGTAAAAAAGTATTTGCAGTACCCCACAATAAGTCAGGATCCTCCTCCACCTATTCCTCTGCTCTCTGACCCCACCCATTCTGCCCAGGCTCCGCCTATACCCCTCCTCTCTGACCCCACCCACTCTGACTAGCTCCTCCTATACTCCTCCTCTCTGACCCCACCCAATCTGACTAGGCTACCCTGAACCCCTCCTCTCTAACCCCACCCGCTCTGCCTATACTCCTCCTCTCTGACCCCACCCACTCTGACTAGGCTCTCCTGAACCCCTCCTCTCTAACCCCACCCAATCTGTCTAGGCTCCTCCTCCTACACACAACACCTGTTCCCTTTCTTTCACCTGTCTCTGTTCAGGCCACACCTATTTTACTTACCAACCAATCTGCAATCCCTCATTCACCAGGCATGATTCCACTCTTACACAACACACAGACACATTTTACTTACCAATTGGCCATTTAGGCCCACCTCCAACTTACCTCTGCTCTGCCACCATCAGTCACCTGGTGCCGAACCCGGTATTTGAACCCTAGTTGCCTGGATGGAAGGCAGGCACTTACCCACTGGACCACACTGGTTTCCATGTAAGTAGCCTATCAAATTGTCCTTATGTCATGGTCATCCTTTTCATGTGCAATGGAAGCCGCAGGGAAGGACACCAAGGCCTGTATGTTGCTTATAGTTACTACTGCAATCCTCTAGACCACCAAGGAGCTATAGCTCAAAGGTAAGTCTTGTACCTTTGGTGGGGACAACCCTCACAGGCCTGGGTTCGAATCCTGCCAATGCTGTAGAGGTATCCCAAGGTGGAAATTTTCAAAAAGTGAATATTTTGTTTTTTTTGCTAAGTTTTTTTTCACTTGGTAACAGAGGAGAAAAGTGGACACTCTTTTTGGCATGTATGTCCCAAAATTTCAAATGTTTTCCCTCATGACCTTCTACCAACCTCCCTATTTCTCAAGTAGGTGCAATAGGGACAAGGCCTTATCTTCCTTTATCAATGTCTTCATTCTTTGTCCTTAAAGTTTGGTGAATTGCAGAGTGCAATTGTGGTATTGGGGGTTATAACTGAGCACAAGAATGCGAGGAAGGTGCTACACTTATTGTAAAATAGGTTATATGATGGTGATTTTTCATTTTGGTGTGAGCCACTCGCTCAAATCAGTGGTTTGGTGCCAGTGAGCTTGGATAGAAATAAAGGTCAAGTATGAGCTCTGGCTAATGAAATGATTGGTCAAGTTTGAGGCAAGCTAGAGTCCATTTATTAGGTGCAATAAGAAGCTAGAAAGATTATTTCCTTTAAGAGACAGACAAGGGCAGAGTCAAGCCTTTGCTCTAGTAGGTCTGCATCATGCCTGCTGCAGGATGTGAAGGAATGGACCTCCACAGCAGTGCGCTGTGCCGGGCTGGGCTGCGCTGGGCTGGGCTGGGCCTGCCCTGGCACTGTGAAATAATCACCCACCTATTTCCTTTGAGGAACGCTCACGAACGCCCACGAACGCCCTTGTTCTGTATACAGGCTGACAGCAGGCAATTTAGGACCCTGCTAAATGAGGGTGATGTCCCCATGTGCTTCCTTCGAGTGGCAAAATCCTTCGTTTAAGGCAGGTGGGCTTTTTAAAAATTTGGTTGAAGACCATATGTTGGATGCGGTATCACGGCACAAGCCGCCGACCATCTCAGAAGAAAGTATGCATGGGAGGATATTATTTGCATAGGACAGCCCTCTTCTCAGTCCCATTCTTATGCTGCAGTTGCCATGAAGTGTTACTAGAGGGCAGCAGAATGAACAAAAGAGCACACTGAGGCTTTTCTTCTGCTTGCTGACATGATTCTTGTTCATGGTGGTCTTGCAGGGCCTAAGGAGTGAAGGACTGCTTTGACTGAGGGGATGAGGAATGGCAGGCCTGTATTTGTGGTGAAGGGGGAATATTTGGAAGGTAAACAGCAAGATAAAAACGTCAAAGCATATATGTTTGCTGAATGATTGAGTCTGTGTGTCACTTGTCTCTTTGAAGGGACATGTGAGAAAGGAACAGCAGTACCATAGACTTCAGATGGGAGAGAGCAAGCAAGGATGAATGTTTCCCTCAAATCCAAATACTTACAGTACCTCAAAGATGACAAGTGCGATATGATGTTCTGCAATTGTAAGGATTTGCCATGTGTGGTACATAAATATGCATGGTTAGTGAGGTTTTTCCCAGAATGTGAGTATCGTTAGGCTGGCAAATGTCAGGCACTCCTTTGGGAGTATGAGGCCAAGAAAAAATTTGGGAAGTTTGCTACAGTCATCTGTAGGATCGAAAGACACTGGGGAATCGTTACAGAGGGAGCCAGGCTGCACAAAATGTGGTAACAGTTGGACAGAAATCTTTAGCAGGGACTTTTGTCTACCCCCAATGTGGGACCAGGACTGCAGTACCTCTGTGTCTCCGAAACATATTTTGACCTCTGGACACCACCATCTCAATACCCCTCAAATGTTCCCTCCTGGTACCCCAGCTTTTGTAGTGCATCAACAAGGTTTCAACCATTTGAGTGACCACAAACACCCTGCCTATGTGCCTTCCGTTTACATTCAGTCAGTAACCCAGCTGCTTCGTTCGCTGTTCAATCTCAAGTGACAGTTGGATGCACATTGCAGGGGTATACAGGCATTAACCGAACTGTAAAGCCCCTCTCAGTACAGCCAGACTACACTTCTTAAAATCATAAATACATGTTTTGCCCAACAGTAAGGCCAGGCCTTTCCTCTGTAGTTCATAGCCAACGTAAGGAGGGAAAAATCAACTGTAGAGCATGCCAAAATTCTCTACAGACACTGCCAATCCTCACACTTCTGCCTATTTGCATGCCAAGGTTATTCACTATGACCCACCAAACCAATTGCAACAGTAGCCTCTCCCAGCCTCATTTGTATGCTCCGATGCCACCTTTATTTAGCAAGTGTTAGTGCTCTCGGGTTTTGTAGCGCGATTCGCTTAAGCCTCTGTTTTCAACAGAAATGTCCTAAAGGTACCTATACCAATCTGCAGGGTGGGGAGGAATGGGGCTGCTGCTGCTGGCAGTAACATTGTGGGGCACCCCACCTGCAAAAATACAGCCAAATGATCCTTGTTTTACCTTTCAATACCATAACTGCAGCAGAATCGTATGGTGACCCCTGTTTGTAATAGAAAGTGTCAAACAGCTTCTTGCCCCCCCCGTTGCCACTAACCATTTGGGGTACACCCCATGAGGGAGGATCAGAGCAATAAAAACTAATGGTAGCCCCCCAAAAAGTACCTGGAAGCCATGCCATTGTGTGCACCTCATCGCCTTCACGTTGCGCCCAAGCACCTTTTAATACTGCTCCCCCAAATTTTGACTGCCCCCTCCCAACAAAAATCAGAGAGTATAGGGGGGTGCAGTAAAAAAGTATTTGCAGTACCCCACAATAAGTCAGGATCCTCCTCCACCTATTCCTCTGCTCTCTGACCCCACCCATTCTGCCCAGGCTCCGCCTATACCCCTCCTCTCTGACCCCACCCACTCTGACTAGCTCCTCCTATACTCCTCCTCTCTGACCCCACCCAATCTGACTAGGCTACCCTGAACCCCTCCTCTCTAACCCCACCCGCTCTGCCTATACTCCTCCTCTCTGACCCCACCCACTCTGACTAGGCTCTCCTGAACCCCTCCTCTCTAACCCCACCCAATCTGTCTAGGCTCCTCCTCCTACACACAACACCTGTTCCCTTTCTTTCACCTGTCTCTGTTCAGGCCACACCTATTTTACTTACCAACCAATCTGCAATCCCTCATTCACCAGGCATGATTCCACTCTTACACAACACACAGACACATTTTACTTACCAATTGGCCATTTAGGCCCACCTCCAACTTACCTCTGCTCTGCCACCATCAGTCACCTGGTGCCGAACCCGGTATTTGAACCCTAGTTGCCTGGATGGAAGGCAGGCACTTACCCACTGGACCACACTGGTTTCCATGTAAGTAGCCTATCAAATTGTCCTTATGTCATGGTCATCCTTTTCATGTGCAATGGAAGCCGCAGGGAAGGACACCAAGGCCTGTATGTTGCTTATAGTTACTACTGCAATCCTCTAGACCACCAAGGAGCTATAGCTCAAAGGTAAGTCTTGTACCTTTGGTGGGGACAACCCTCACAGGCCTGGGTTCGAATCCTGCCAATGCTGTAGAGGTATCCCAAGGTGGAAATTTTCAAAAAGTGAATATTTTGTTTTTTTTGCTAAGTTTTTTTTCACTTGGTAACAGAGGAGAAAAGTGGACACTCTTTTTGGCATGTGTGTCCCAAAATTTCAAATGTTTTCCCTCATGACCTTCTACCAACCTCCCTATTTCTCAAGTAGGTGCAATAGGGACAAGGCCTTATCTTCCTTTATCAATGTCTTCATTCTTTGTCCTTAAAGTTTGGTGAATTGCAGAGTGCAATTGTGGTATTGGGGGTTATAACTGAGCACAAGAATGCGAGGAAGGTGCTACACTTATTGTAAAATAGGTTATATGATGGTGATTTTTCATTTTGGTGTGAGCCACTCGCTCAAATCAGTGGTTTGGTGCCAGTGAGCTTGGATAGAAATAAAGGTCAAGTATGAGCTCTGGCTAATGAAATGATTGGTCAAGTTTGAGGCAAGCTAGAGTCCATTTATTAGGTGCAATAAGAAGCTAGAAAGATTATTTCCTTTAAGAGACAGACAAGGGCAGAGTCAAGCCTTTGCTCTAGTAGGTCTGCATCATGCCTGCTGCAGGATGTGAAGGAATGGACCTCCACAGCAGTGCGCTGTGCCGGGCTGGGCTGCGCTGGGATGGGCTGGGCTGGGCCTGCCCTGGCACTGTGAAATAATCACCCACCTCCTTCCTTTGAGGAACGCTCACGAACGCCCTTGTTCTGTATACAGGCTGACATCAGGCAATTTAGGACCCTGCTAAATGAGGGTGATGTCCCCATGTGCTTCCTTCGAGTGGCAAAATCCTTCGTTTAAGGCAGGTGGGCTTTTTAAAAATTTGGTTGAAGACCATATGTTGGAGGCGGTATCACGGCACAAGCCGCCGACCGTCTCAGAAGAAAGTATGCATGGGAGGATATTATTTGCATAGGACAGCCCTCTTCTCAGTCCCATTCTTATGCTGCAGTTGCCATGAAGTGTTACTAGAGGGCAGCAGTATGAACAAAAGAGCACACTGAGGCTTTTCTTCTGCTTGCTGACATGATTCTTGTTCATGGTGGTCTTGCAGGGCCTAAGGAGTGAAGGACTGCTTTGACTGAGGGGATGAGGAATGGCAGGCCTGTATTTGTGGTGAAGGGGGAATATTTGGAAGGTAAACAGCAAGATAAAAACGTCAAAGCATATATGTTTGCTGAGTGATTGAGTCTGTGTGTCACTTGTCTCTTTGAAGGGACATGTGAGAAAGGAACAGCAGTACCATAGACTTCAGATGGGAGAGAGCAAGCAAGGATGAATGTATCCCTCAAATCCAAATACTTACAGTACCTCAAAGATGACAAGTGCGATATGATGTTCTGCAATTGTAAGGATTTGCCATGTGTGGTACATAAATATGCATGGTTAGTGAGGTTTTTCCCAGAATGTGAGTATCGTTAGGCTGGCAAATGTCAGGCACTCCTTTGGGAGTATGAGGCCAAGAAAAAATTTGGGAAGTTTGCTACAGTCATCTGTAGGATCGAAAGACACTGGGGAATCGTTACAGAGGGAGCCAGGCTGCACAAAATGTGGTAACAGTTGGACAGAAATCTTTAGCAGGGACTTTTGTCTACCCCCAATGTGGGACCAGGACTGCAGTACCTCTGTGTCTCCGAAACATATTTTGACCTCTGGACACCACCATCTCAATACCCCTCAAATGTTCCCTCCTGGTACCCCAGCTTTTGTAGTGCATCAACCAGGTTTCAACCATTTGAGTGACCACAAACACCCTGCCTATGTGCCTTCCGTTTACATTCAGTCAGTAACCCAGCTGCTTCGTTCGCTGTTCAATCTCAAGTGACAGTTGGATGCACATTGCAGGGGTATACAGGCATTAACCGAACTGTAAAGCCCCTCTCAGTACAGCCAGACTACACTTCTTAAAATCATAAATACATGTTTTGCCCAACAGTAAGGCCAGGCCTTTCCTCTGTAGTTCATAGCCAACGTAAGGAGGGAAAAATCAACTGTAGAGCATGCCAAAATTCTCTACAGACACTGCCAATCCTCACACTTCTGCCTATTTGCATGCCAAGGTTATTCACTATGACCCACCAAACCAATTGCAACAGTAGCCTCTCCCAGCCTCATTTGTATGCTCCGATGCCACCTTTATTTAGCAAGTGTTAGTGCTCTCGGGTTTTGTAGCGCGATTCGCTTAAGCCTCTGTTTTCAACAGAAATGTCCTAAAGGTACCTATACCAATCTGCAGGGTGGGGAGGAATGGGGCTGCTGCTGCTGGCAGTAACATTGTGGGGCACCCCACCTGCAAAAATACAGCCAAATGATCCTTGTTTTACCTTTCAATACCATAACTGCAGCAGAATCGTATGGTGACCCCTGTTTGTAATAGAAAGTGTCAAACAGCTTCTTGCCCCCCCGTTGCCACTAACCATTTGGGGTACACCCCATGAGGGAGGATCAGAGCAATAAAAACTAATGGTAGCCCCCCAAAAAGTACCTGGAAGCCATGCCATTGTGTGCACCTCATCGCCTTCACGTTGCGCCCAAGCACCTTTTAATACTGCTCCCCCAAATTTTGACTGCCCCCTCCCAACAAAAATCAGAGAGTATAGGGGGGTGCAGTAAAAAAGTATTTGCAGTACCCCACAATAAGTCAGGATCCTCCTCCACCTATTCCTCTGCTCTCTGACCCCACCCATTCTGCCCAGGCTCCGCCTATACCCCTCCTCTCTGACCCCACCCAATCTGACTAGGCTACCCTGAACCCCTCCTCTCTAACCCCACCCGCTCTGCCTATACTCCTCCTCTCTGACCCCACCCACTCTGACTAGGCTCTCCTGAACCCCTCCTCTCTAACCCCACCCAATCTGTCTAGGCTCCTCCTCCTACACACAACACCTGTTCCCTTTCTTTCACCTGTCTCTGTTCAGGCCACACCTATTTTACTTACCAACCAATCTGCAATCCCTCATTCACCAGGCATGATTCCACTCTTACACAACACACAGACACATTTTACTTACCAATTGGCCATTTAGGCCCACCTCCAACTTACCTCTGCTCTGCCACCATCAGTCACCTGGTGCCGAACCCGGTATTTGAACCCTGGTTGCCTGGATGGAAGGCAGGCACTTACCCACTGGACCACACTGGTTTCCATGTAAGTAGCCTATCAAATTGTCCTTATGTCATGGTCATCCTTTTCATGTGCAATGGAAGCCGCAGGGAAGGACACCAAGGCCTGTATGTTGCTTATAGTTACTACTGCAATCCTCTAGACCACCAAGGAGCTATAGCTCAAAGGTAAGTCTTGTACCTTTGGTGGGGACAACCCTCACAGGCCTGGGTTCGAATCCTGCCAATGCTGTAGAGGTATCCCAAGGTGGAAATTTTCAAAAAGTGAATATTTTGTTTTTTTTGCTAAGTTTTTTTTCACTTGGTAACAGAGGAGAAAAGTGGACACTCTTTTTGGCATGTGTGTCCCAAAATTTCAAATGTTTTCCCTCATGACCTTCTACCAACCTCCCTATTTCTCAAGTAGGTGCAATAGGGACAAGGCCTTATCTTCCTTTATCAATGTCTTCATTCTTTGTCCTTAAAGTTTGGTGAATTGCAGAGTGCAATTGTGGTATTGGGGGTTATAACTGAGCACAAGAATGCGAGGAAGGTGCTACACTTATTGTAAAATAGGTTATATGATGGTGATTTTTCATTTTGGTGTGAGCCACTCGCTCAAATCAGTGGTTTGGTGCCAGTGAGCTTGGATAGAAATAAAGGTCAAGTATGAGCTCTGGCTAATGAAATGATTGGTCAAGTTTGAGGCAAGCTAGAGTCCATTTATTAGGTGCAATAAGAAGCTAGAAAGATTATTTCCTTTAAGAGACAGACAAGGGCAGAGTCAAGCCTTTGCTCTAGTAGGTCTGCATCATGCCTGCTGCAGGATGTGAAGGAATGGACCTCCACAGCAGTGCGCTGTGCCGGGCTGGGCTGCGCTGGGATGGGCTGGGCTGGGCCTGCCCTGGCACTGTGAAATAATCACCCACCTCCTTCCTTTGAGGAACGCTCACGAACGCCCTTGTTCTGTATACAGGCTGACATCAGGCAATTTAGGACCCTGCTAAATGAGGGTGATGTCCCCATGTGCTTCCTTCGAGTGGCAAAATCCTTCGTTTAAGGCAGGTGGGCTTTTTAAAAATTTGGTTGAAGACCATATGTTGGAGGCGGTATCACGGCACAAGCCGCCGACCGTCTCAGAAGAAAGTATGCATGGGAGGATATTATTTGCATAGGACAGCCCTCTTCTCAGTCCCATTCTTATGCTGCAGTTGCCATGAAGTGTTACTAGAGGGCAGCAGTATGAACAAAAGAGCACACTGAGGCTTTTCTTCTGCTTGCTGACATGATTCTTGTTCATGGTGGTCTTGCAGGGCCTAAGGAGTGAAGGACTGCTTTGACTGAGGGGATGAGGAATGGCAGGCCTGTATTTGTGGTGAAGGGGGAATATTTGGAAGGTAAACAGCAAGATAAAAACGTCAAAGCATATATGTTTGCTGAGTGATTGAGTCTGTGTGTCACTTGTCTCTTTGAAGGGACATGTGAGAAAGGAACAGCAGTACCATAGACTTCAGATGGGAGAGAGCAAGCAAGGATGAATGTATCCCTCAAATCCAAATACTTACAGTACCTCAAAGATGACAAGTGCGATATGATGTTCTGCAATTGTAAGGATTTGCCATGTGTGGTACATAAATATGCATGGTTAGTGAGGTTTTTCCCAGAATGTGAGTATCGTTAGGCTGGCAAATGTCAGGCACTCCTTTGGGAGTATGAGGCCAAGAAAAAATTTGGGAAGTTTGCTACAGTCATCTGTAGGATCGAAAGACACTGGGGAATCGTTACAGAGGGAGCCAGGCTGCACAAAATGTGGTAACAGTTGGACAGAAATCTTTAGCAGGGACTTTTGTCTACCCCCAATGTGGGACCAGGACTGCAGTACCTCTGTGTCTCCGAAACATATTTTGACCTCTGGACACCACCATCTCAATACCCCTCAAATGTTCCCTCCTGGTACCCCAGCTTTTGTAGTGCATCAACCAGGTTTCAACCATTTGAGTGACCACAAACACCCTGCCTATGTGCCTTCCGTTTACATTCAGTCAGTAACCCAGCTGCTTAGTTCGCTGTTCAATCTCAAGTGACAGTTGGATGCACATTGCAGGGGTATACAGGCATTAACCGAACTGTAAAGCCCCTCTCAGTACAGCCAGACTACACTTCTTAAAATCATAAATACATGTTTTGCCCAACAGTAAGGCCAGGCCTTTCCTCTGTAGTTCATAGCCAACGTAAGGAGGGAAAAATCAACTGTAGAGCATGCCAAAATTCTCTACAGACACTGCCAATCCTCACACTTCTGCCTATTTGCATGCCAAGGTTATTCACTATGACCCACCAAACCAATTGCAACAGTAGCCTCTCCCAGCCTCATTTGTATGCTCCGATGCCACCTTTATTTAGCAAGTGTTAGTGCTCTCGGGTTTTGTAGCGCGATTCGCTTAAGCCTCTGTTTTCAACAGAAATGTCCTAAAGGTACCTATACCAATCTGCAGGGTGGGGAGGAATGGGGCTGCTGCTGCTGGCAGTAACATTGTGGGGCACCCCACCTGCAAAAATACAGCCAAATGATCCTTGTTTTACCTTTCAATACCATAACTGCAGCAGAATCGTATGGTGACCCCTGTTTGTAATAGAAAGTGTCAAACAGCTTCTTGCCCCCCCGTTGCCACTAACCATTTGGGGTACACCCCATGAGGGAGGATCAGAGCAATAAAAACTAATGGTAGCCCCCCAAAAAGTACCTGGAAGCCATGCCATTGTGTGCACCTCATCGCCTTCACGTTGCGCCCAAGCACCTTTTAATACTGCTCCCCCAAATTTTGACTGCCCCCTCCCAACAAAAATCAGAGAGTATAGGGGGGTGCAGTAAAAAAGTATTTGCAGTACCCCACAATAAGTCAGGATCCTCCTCCACCTACTCCTCTGCTCTCTGACCCCACCCATTCTGCCCAGGCTCCGCCTATACCCCTCCTCTCTGACCCCACCCACTCTGACTAGCTCCTCCTATACTCCTCCTCTCTGACCCCACCCAATCTGACTAGGCTACCCTGAACCCCTCCTCTCTAACCCCACCCGCTCTGCCTATACTCCTCCTCTCTGACCCCACCCACTCTGACTAGGCTCTCCTGAACCCCTCCTCTCTAACCCCACCCAATCTGTCTAGGCTCCTCCTCCTACACACAACACCTGTTCCCTTTCTTTCACCTGTCTCTGTTCAGGCCACACCTATTTTACTTACCAACCAATCTGCAATCCCTCATTCACCAGGCATGATTCCACTCTTACACAACACACAGACACATTTTACTTACCAATTGGCCATTTAGGCCCACCTCCAACTTACCTCTGCTCTGCCACCATCAGTCACCTGGTGCCGAACCCGGTATTTGAACCCTGGTTGCCTGGATGGAAGGCAGGCACTTACCCACTGGACCACACTGGTTTCCATGTAAGTAGCCTATCAAATTGTCCTTATGTCATGGTCATCCTTTTCATGTGCAATGGAAGCCGCAGGGAAGGACACCAAGGCCTGTATGTTGCTTATAGTTACTACTGCAATCCTCTAGACCACCAAGGAGCTATAGCTCAAAGGTAAGTCTTGTACCTTTGGTGGGGACAACCCTCACAGGCCTGGGTTCGAATCCTGCCAATGCTGTAGAGGTATCCCAAGGTGGAAATTTTCAAAAAGTGAATATTTTGTTTTTTTTGCTAAGTTTTTTTTCACTTGGTAACAGAGGAGAAAAGTGGACACTCTTTTTGGCATGTGTGTCCCAAAATTTCAAATGTTTTCCCTCATGACCTTCTACCAACCTCCCTATTTCTCAAGTAGGTGCAATAGGGACAAGGCCTTATCTTCCTTTATCAATGTCTTCATTCTTTGTCCTTAAAGTTTGGTGAATTGCAGAGTGCAATTGTGGTATTGGGGGTTATAACTGAGCACAAGAATGCGAGGAAGGTGCTACACTTATTGTAAAATAGGTTATATGATGGTGATTTTTCATTTTGGTGTGAGCCACTCGCTCAAATCAGTGGTTTGGTGCCAGTGAGCTTGGATAGAAATAAAGGTCAAGTATGAGCTCTGGCTAATGAAATGATTGGTCAAGTTTGAGGCAAGCTAGAGTCCATTTATTAGGTGCAATAAGAAGCTAGAAAGATTATTTCCTTTAAGAGACAGACAAGGGCAGAGTCAAGCCTTTGCTCTAGTAGGTCTGCATCATGCCTGCTGCAGGATGTGAAGGAATGGACCTCCACAGCAGTGCGCTGTGCCGGGCTGGGCTGCGCTGGGATGGGCTGGGCTGGGCCTGCCCTGGCACTGTGAAATAATCACCCACCTCCTTCCTTTGAGGAACGCTCACGAACGCCCTTGTTCTGTATACAGGCTGACATCAGGCAATTTAGGACCCTGCTAAATGAGGGTGATGTCCCCATGTGCTTCCTTCGAGTGGCAAAATCCTTCGTTTAAGGCAGGTGGGCTTTTTAAAAATTTGGTTGAAGACCATATGTTGGAGGCGGTATCACGGCACAAGCCGCCGACCGTCTCAGAAGAAAGTATGCATGGGAGGATATTATTTGCATAGGACAGCCCTCTTCTCAGTCCCATTCTTATGCTGCAGTTGCCATGAAGTGTTACTAGAGGGCAGCAGTATGAACAAAAGAGCACACTGAGGCTTTTCTTCTGCTTGCTGACATGATTCTTGTTCATGGTGGTCTTGCAGGGCCTAAGGAGTGAAGGACTGCTTTGACTGAGGGGATGAGGAATGGCAGGCCTGTATTTGTGGTGAAGGGGGAATATTTGGAAGGTAAACAGCAAGATAAAAACGTCAAAGCATATATGTTTGCTGAGTGATTGAGTCTGTGTGTCACTTGTCTCTTTGAAGGGACATGTGAGAAAGGAACAGCAGTACCATAGACTTCAGATGGGAGAGAGCAAGCAAGGATGAATGTATCCCTCAAATCCAAATACTTACAGTACCTCAAAGATGACAAGTGCGATATGATGTTCTGCAATTGTAAGGATTTGCCATGTGTGGTACATAAATATGCATGGTTAGTGAGGTTTTTCCCAGAATGTGAGTATCGTTAGGCTGGCAAATGTCAGGCACTCCTTTGGGAGTATGAGGCCAAGAAAAAATTTGGGAAGTTTGCTACAGTCATCTGTAGGATCGAAAGACACTGGGGAATCGTTACAGAGGGAGCCAGGCTGCACAAAATGTGGTAACAGTTGGACAGAAATCTTTAGCAGGGACTTTTGTCTACCCCCAATGTGGGACCAGGACTGCAGTACCTCTGTGTCTCCGAAACATATTTTGACCTCTGGACACCACCATCTCAATACCCCTCAAATGTTCCCTCCTGGTACCCCAGCTTTTGTAGTGCATCAACCAGGTTTCAACCATTTGAGTGACCACAAACACCCTGCCTATGTGCCTTCCGTTTACATTCAGTCAGTAACCCAGCTGCTTCGTTCGCTGTTCAATCTCAAGTGACAGTTGGATGCACATTGCAGGGGTATACAGGCATTAACCGAACTGTAAAGCCCCTCTCAGTACAGCCAGACTACACTTCTTAAAATCATAAATACATGTTTTGCCCAACAGTAAGGCCAGGCCTTTCCTCTGTAGTTCATAGCCAACGTAAGGAGGGAAAAATCAACTGTAGAGCATGCCAAAATTCTCTACAGACACTGCCAATCCTCACACTTCTGCCTATTTGCATGCCAAGGTTATTCACTATGACCCACCAAACCAATTGCAACAGTAGCCTCTCCCAGCCTCATTTGTATGCTCCGATGCCACCTTTATTTAGCAAGTGTTAGTGCTCTCGGGTTTTGTAGCGCGATTCGCTTAAGCCTCTGTTTTCAACAGAAATGTCCTAAAGGTACCTATACCAATCTGCAGGGTGGGGAGGAATGGGGCTGCTGCTGCTGGCAGTAACATTGTGGGGCACCCCACCTGCAAAAATACAGCCAAATGATCCTTGTTTTACCTTTCAATACCATAACTGCAGCAGAATCGTATGGTGACCCCTGTTTGTAATAGAAAGTGTCAAACAGCTTCTTGCCCCCCCCGTTGCCACTAACCATTTGGGGTACACCCCATGAGGGAGGATCAGAGCAATAAAAACTAATGGTAGCCCCCCAAAAAGTACCTGGAAGCCATGCCATTGTGTGCACCTCATCGCCTTCACGTTGCGCCCAAGCACCTTTTAATACTGCTCCCCCAAATTTTGACTGCCCCCTCCCAACAAAAATCAGAGAGTATAGGGGGGTGCAGTAAAAAAGTATTTGCAGTACCCCACAATAAGTCAGGATCCTCCTCCACCTATTCCTCTGCTCTCTGACCCCACCCATTCTGCCGAGGCTCTGCCTATACCCCTCCTCTCTGACCCCACCCACTCTGACTAGCTCCTCCTATACTCCTCCTCGCTGACCCCACCCAATCTGACTAGGCTCTCCTGAACCCCTCCTCTCTAACCCCACCTGCTCTGCCTATACTCCTCCTCTCTGACCCCACCCACTCTGACTAGGCTCTCCTGAACCCCTCCTCTCTAACCCCACCCAATCTGACTAGGCTCCTCCTCACAACACCTGTTCCCTTTCTTTCACCTGTCTCTGTTCAGGCCACACCTATTTTACTTACCAACCAATCTGCAATCCCTCATTCATCAGGCATGATTCCACTCTTACACAACACACAGACACATTTTACTTACCAATTGGCCATTTAGGCCCACCTCCAACTTACCTCTGCTCTGCCACCATCAGTCACCTGGTGCCGAACCCGGGATTTGAACCCTGGTTGCCTGGATGGAAGGCAGGCACTTACCCACTGGACCACACTGGTTTCCATGTAAGTAGCCTATCAAATTGTCCTTATGTCATGGTCATCCTTTTCATGTGCAATGGAAGCCGCAGGGAAGGACACCAAGGCCTGTATGTTGCTTATAGTTACTACTGCAATCCTCTAGACCACCAAGGAGCTATAGCTCAAAGGTAAGTCTTGTACCTTTGGTGGGGACAGCCCTCACAGGCCTGGGTTCGAATCCTGCCAATGCTGTAGAGGTATCCCAAGGTGGAAATTTTCAAAAAGTGAATATTTTGTTTTTTTTGCTAAGTTTTTTTTCACTTGGTAACAGAGGAGAAAAGTGGACACTCTTTTTGGCATGTGTGTCCCAAAATTTCAAATGTTTTCCCTCATGACCTTCTACCAACCTCCCTATTTCTCAAGTAGGTGCAATAGGGACAAGGCCTTATCTTCCTTTATCAATGTCTTCATTCTTTGTCCTTAAAGTTTGGTGAATTGCAGAGTGCAATTGTGGTATTGGGGGTTATAACTGAGCACAAGAATGCGAGGAAGGTGCTACACTTATTGTAAAATAGGTTATATGATGGTGATTTTTCATTTTGGTGTGAGCCACTCGCTCAAATCAGTGGTTTGGTGCCAGTGAGCTTGGATAGAAATAAAGGTCAAGTATGAGCTCTGGCTAATGAAATGATTGGTCAAGTTTGAGGCAAGCTAGAGTCCATTTATTAGGTGCAATAAGAAGCTAGAAAGATTATTTCCTTTAAGAGACAGACAAGGGCAGAGTCAAGCCTTTGCTCTAGTAGGTCTGCATCATGCCTGCTGCAGGATGTGAAGGAATGGACCTCCACAGCAGTGCGCTGTGCCGGGCTGGGCTGCGCTGGGATGGGCTGGGCTGGGCCTGCCCTGGCACTGTGAAATAATCACCCACCTCCTTCCTTTGAGGAACGCTCACGAACGCCCACGAACGCCCTTGTTCTGTATACAGGCTGACAGCAGGCAATTTAGGACCCTGCTAAATGAGGGTGATGTCCCCATGTGCTTCCTTCGAGTGGCAAAATCCTTCGTTTAAGGCAGGTGGGCTTTTTAAAAATTTGGTTGAAGACCATATGTTGGAGGCGGTATCACGGCACAAGCCGCCGACCGTCTCAGAAGAAAGTATGCATGGGAGGATATTATTTGCATAGGACAGCCCTCTTCTCAGTCCCATTCTTATGCTGCAGTTGCCATGAAGTGTTACTAGAGGGCAGCAGAATGAACAAAAGAGCACACTGAGGCTTTTCTTCTGCTTGCTGACATGATTCTTGTTCATGGTGGTCTTGCAGGGCCTAAGGAGTGAAGGACTGCTTTGACTGAGGGGATGAGGAATGGCAGGCCTGTATTTGTGGTGAAGGGGGAATATTTGGAAGGTAAACAGCAAGATAAAAACGTCAAAGCATATATGTTTGCTGAGTGATTGAGTCTGTGTGTCACTTGTCTCTTTGAAGGGACATGTGAGAAAGGAACAGCAGTACCATAGACTTCAGATGGGAGAGAGCAAGCAAGGATGAATGTTTCCCTCAAATCCAAATACTTACAGTACCTCAAAGATGACAAGTGCGATATGATGTTCTGCAATTGTAAGGATTTGCCATGTGTGGTACATAAATATGCATGGTTAGTGAGGTTTTTCCCAGAATGTGAGTATCGTTAGGCTGGCAAATGTCAGGCACTCCTTTGGGAGTATGAGGCCAAGAAAAAATTTGGGAAGTTTGCTACAGTCATCTGTAGGATCGAAAGACACTGGGGAATCGTTACAGAGGGAGCCAGGCTGCACAAAATGTGGTAACAGTTGGACAGAAATCTTTAGCAGGGACTTTTGTCTACCCCCAATGTGGGACCAGGACTGCAGTACCTCTGTGTCTCCGAAACATATTTTGACCTCTGGACACCACCATCTCAATACCCCTCAAATGTTCCTTCCTGGTACCCCAGCTTTGGTAGTGCATCAACCAGGTTTCAACCATTTGAGTGACCACAAACACCCTGCCTATGTGCCTTCCGTTTACATTCAGTCAGTAACCCAGCTGCTTCGTTCGCTGTTCAATCTCAAGTGACAGTTGGATGCACATTGCAGGGGTATACAGGCATTAACCGAACTGTAAAGCCCCTCTCAGTACAGCCAGACAACACTTCTTAAAATCATAAATACATGTTTTGCCCAACAGTAAGGCCAGGCCTTTCCTCTGTAGTTCATAGCCAACGTAAGGAGGGAAAAATCAACTGTAGAGCATGCCAAAATTCTCTACAGACACTGCCAATCCTCACACTTCTGCCTATTTGCATGCCAAGGTTATTCACTATGACCCACCAAACCAATTGCAACAGTAGCCTCTCCCAGCCTCATTTGTATGCTCCGATGCCACCTTTATTTAGCAAGTGTTAGTGCTCTCGGGTTTTGTAGCGCGATTCGCTATAGCCTCTGTTTTCAACAGAAATGTCCTAAAGGTACCTATACCAATCTGCAGGGTAGGGAGGAATGGTGAGGTTCCGTGACGATTTGAACCCGTGTTTTCAATATTGTCGGAAATACATAATATTGGTATCAGCGAATCGCAAATGATCCATTTAGTATATCCTGGTGTTTTCGCTACGCAACGAGCAAGAGCACTCCTTTTATAAACACATTTCTGATCTACCCACGGCATCCATCTTAGATCATGGCCGCCATTTTGTGCTTCTTGCCCTCACATACGCAATAACCTCTGATCACTTCATTTCGATTAAGGACACGTAGCCTTAGCCGGAGATTCACCTCTTTCATGACACGTGCACCTTAAACCAGATCACGCTGTAGCTGCATGACTCGACAAAGGCTGCCTCCTCTGCCCGAGGCCAGTCCTGCTAAACTGGTCTTCATGTCCATTGTCCTGATCACGATTAGGAGGCCGAAGCCGGTAGCCTTGCCCATTTACAACCCACAAACATCCCTTATCCTGCTTTTCTATCTTCTGCACCTGGCTCTGCTCCTTTCCTTCTGGGCCTTTATTAGGGGGAGGTAACGAAATTTACGATGAGGCGGTCCGGCTCTTGAATGAAAAGTTGACATGGGATTATGATGGAAAAGTGGGAACCCCTCGTTCGTAATGTTTTGACATCAGATATTGTCGACGATTCCTGTGTACGCCAAATATTTATTGTTTATGACACAAAGGTTTGGGAATGTACTAACATATGAAGAATTCGCCTAAAGGCCAAAATTTAGTATATAAGGAGCAACCCTCTTTGTACAATTCGAACAGGCTCCTAGTTACTGCCCATGCGTAGTTTCTGTGACTTCTGTGTCCCTGCAGTAATAAACCTTTGGTCTTTGACGCCACCATCGAGAAGCCCGTGTTTCTGTTCATTTGTGCACCAAGGCAGGTGGAACTCCGGGGTCTTTGGGTGTTGTTCCCTGACACCTCTGGACGGAACCAAAAAGTCCAGAACTCCAATTGGCGCCCAACGTGGGGCGACGTCATTCGGTACCGGTCCAAAAGCCTGAAGAGTTCGAGAAGCTTCGTGTGAAGATTCCTGAGGGAGGCGCCCCACTTCATCGATCCCGGCATATCGCAAAAGTGGCCCGACGTTCTCTTCCACGAGGGTTCCCGTTCAGGACGGCTGCAGTGGGCCGTTGCCTTGACCGTCGCCCTGTCTTGGACCCGAGGTGCAGTCCTTAGTACAGCGAAACGTGACGGGTTTTCTCCTTGGTGACGTCTTCAGTGCCTCAGTTAAGTATTTAGTGATAGCTAGCTGGTTACTTTGTGAGGGTTGTTAAAATCCTTGATCGGTTCTTGGTTTGGTTTGGTTTTGTAAGATTATCACTGGTTGTTCTAGTTACGATAATCTATTTGGTTTAGTTTGGGTATCGATACATCAGTTCGTTTTGGTAGGCCTAAGTTCTTGGTTCGAGTGCACATATCTGTTCCGTGTTTTGTTTGTTTTGTGTTCCGGACTGAAAATGGTAAGTCGGAAAAACTGTATGTTGTCTTGTTTTAGTTGCAACAGTGACTCACGATTGGAGGACTCATGTCTGGTTCCTCCGATTGGGACTCCCCTATATGACTTATATTGTAAACACGGTGTGGGTCCTATATCTTATAATGAGGTGTGGGTCCGTTACTGTAAGAAGGATGGTGTCCTTAGTTGGCCATTACATGGTAGTTTTGAACCCGAGATTCTCGACAATTTAGAAGCGAAATTGTTTAGGAAGAAAGCCCGGCCGGCAATGTTTGATTCTTTCCGTTTCTGGCGAAAGGAATCCAAACAGAGAGAAATAAAAAGGTTAAAGAAAGAACAAAAAGAGCAAGAAGAGTTGACTCTGGAACAAGCAGCTAAGCAGCTGCAAGTGAACGAGTGTGAGAAAGCCATAGAGGTGGCCATTAGAGAACACAATTTAGCGATTGACAAGTGCTATCCTGCCTTGCCATCGAAAACAGCTAAGATACTGGAGGATTCCGAAAACGATCCTCTGCTATCTTATTTGTTACGGTCACCTCCACCGTATGCACAAGGTGCTACGGCTCCACCTTTACCGAATGTTCAATTGCCGGTTGCTGGACAACCTGGTGTTCCTGCTCCTGTCCCTCAGAATCAGGCTCCTGTACCTCCTGTGGTCAATGTAAATGTTCCTACGGCTCCTCCTCCTCCTGGATTGCCGACTTCTATACCTGTATCTGTCTCGCTTGCACCTACTGTTCCACAAACTATCTTCCTTGATACTCCTACTGTTCCGTTATCTGTTCCTACCTCTACTGTGTTTTCTGCGTCTGCGAGTATGTTGACTCCACTTTCTGTTCGTCGGAGAATCACTGATTCTGTATCTAATATGCTATCTCCTTTCTATAAAACTCTAATTAAGACTCCTACTTCCGATTCTGTTCAAAGACGTAGTCAGCTTCCGAGTACTGAGGAACGGGGAATTTTAGATTCCACGGCTCTCAGATGGATTTCGAAGAGTAGGAGATATAATACGAGAGATGTGCTAGAAACGTTTATGCAGTGGAAAGAGCCAACGCAACGGTATGTCTTTGACGAGATGTGCTCGTTGTTACGTGAGGAGATAGAAGAAGATGATGTTGAATCAAATTTAGAAGATTTGATTAAGGTTCAGAAAGAGTTTGCTGCTGGAATGATAGTGGGTGAAAATATAGAAGAAGCGATGGAACTGATTTTAAGTTATAGGAATGATCCATCACTTCGTTCACCGAGAGATTTAGAGAAAAGCAAGACGAAGCTAAGTCGCCAATATCCAATGAGGGAGGTTCCTCCAATTTGGCGCGAAGCTGTGCAAGCTGACGCACCAAATAATATTGCAGCCGCTCCGGCCCAATTCCAAAGAGTGTGGATACACATTCCGTGGAAGCGAGCTGAAGTATTAGCAGTGAAGCAGGCTTTGCCAGATCCGCGTAAGAATCCTGCTGGATATTACAAGGAATTAACACAGACAGTTGAGGCTTGTATAATGAACTTAGCAGACATAGATATGTTATTTGGCAACGTGGTTCCGCAACCAGTGTGGGCTAAGATTCGTAGAGAGGATCATCAATTTGCCTTAGGTGGTGACTGGGCAGCCATCACTGCAGCGGATGGTCAGCAAGTAGGTGGTGCAAAACCCGAACCTCTAATTGCTAATCTTCCAGGTAGAATAATTGATCTAATGAAGACTCTGATGCCCGCATTACATGTTAATTGGGACAAGTTATCAGCATGCAGGCAGAAGAAAGACGAAAGTGTCTCCGACTTCTTCACGAGGTTTGAAGAGACTTTTGTAGATCATAGTGGTCAGGACATGAGTACAGAAGGAGGACAGAGACTGTTTGTCGATAAATTTGTGCATAATTTGTTACCTGAATTATGCAATAAACTGAAAGATTCAGAAAGTGCGTGGGCTGTTTCCACAACTGCGCAAATACTTGCGACTGCACAGTACTACGAAAACAGGGATAAAGAGGAAAAGGAGAAATCAGACAAGAAAACGAAGGATTTAAAGACTAAAGTTCTTTTACAGCAGGCGTATCTGCCTCGCATGAATCAGAATAATATGCAACAGGGTTCGTATCAAAGAACAGATTATAGTACATCGAGGCCTCAATATCAGTGGAACCAATGTGCATATTGTAAGAAAGAGGGTCACTACAAAAATGAATGTCCAATCTTAGCACAGAATAATGCAGCAGCAGCTCAGAGAGGTCGTGGTGGTTTTGTGCAAAATTCTAGAGGTCGAGGACGAGGTGTTATGCCTCCACAAACGAATGATCGTCCATCAAATCGCTTTGATCAACGAAATGGACAGTCTACTCAGCAAAACAGATCTCAACAATACCTTGTTGAAGATTATTGTGAAGTAGATGAGGGATTTTAGCAAAATGGGTACTAGGACAGCCATGGACAAAGAGAGGGAGTAGTATCAGTTCCAGTGGATCAGAGTGGGCCTTATGTCGCAGTAGCAACATCAGGTGTAGTCGAACCGTTTCTGTTGGATACTGGTGCCGCAAAAAGTTCGATCATTCATGCGAAACTCCCTGGCGCACCTTTGTCTGGCTCAACAAATGTCTCTGTAGGTTTTTCAGGCGCCCCTGTTTACAACCCAATATCTGGTCCTTTGTCTATTTCTGTTGGGCCGTGTCATTTAAAAGCACCTCTGATTTTGACAACAGGTTGTAATGAAAATCTGCTTGGTTTAGATCTGTTAAAACGACTATATGCGACATTGTACTGTTCTCCGGAAGGGGTACAGCTTACGTTGGGTAAAAATATCATTTCTCCGATGTATTTGTCAATGGATGCACTCCCGCCAGAGCTACGTTCACTCCCTGATTCTCTTTGGGCGACTGGTCCTAACGATGTAGGCCTTTTAGAAATACCACCATATGTAGTGACTTTAAGAGCAAATGTAAAATTTCCAAGAATTCCTCAATACAAAATATCTAGTGAAGGTGAGCGTGCACTTTTATTGATTGTGCAAGATTTGATTAAGAAAGGTGTGGTTGAGGAAACAAGAGGAAATGTCTGTAACAGTCCTGTACTACCGATTTTGAAACGAACTGATCCTACAAAGCCTCCAGTTTATAGGTTTGTTATCGACCTTAGAGAAGTTAATAAGATTGTAATTCCGCAGTTTCCTGTAGTTCCAGACATTACTGCTTTGTTAACACTGATTCCTGCTACAGCTACTTGGTTCTCAGTCATCGACTTGAAGAATGCCTTTTTCAGCATTCCGATAGCCGAGGAAAGCAGAGATATTTTCGGCTTCTGTCTAGGAGGTCGAAGTTTCAGATTTAAACGCGCTCCACAAGGCTATTGTGAGAGCCCATCCATTTACAGTCAAGCATTGAAAAGCCAGTTAGATTCCTTTGTCCTTCCTCCAGGTTCTGCTCTAGTACAGTATGTAGACGATCTTTTAGTGGCTGCTGATGATAAGGAAACTTGCAAAGCAGCTACGATTTCGTTATTGCATTATTTGTCTAATTTGAACCATAAGGTGTCACCTTCTAAAATGCAATACTGCTGCCAAGAAGTGACCTACCTAGGTCATCTCTTGTCAAAGGAGGGAAGGAAGTTGACCCCAGAGAGAATAAAAGCAATTACACAGATGAGCGTTCCTCGCACGCAGAGAGAAGTACGTGCCTTTTTAGGTATTACCTCTTACTGTAGACAGTGGATCCCAAATTTTTCTCTTTTAGCAAAACCGTTGGTAGCTTTGACTGGGAAAAATGTTCCGAGTCCGGTACCATGGTCTGATGAATGTCAAGAGAGTTTTACTGAATTACGAAAAGCCTTGTGTTCAGCTCCTGTATTGGGTACACCTGATTACAGTAAGCCATTCACGCTCTATGTTCATGAGAGGGAAGGCTGCGCGTTGAGTGTTCTGACACAGAAGTTTGGTGATAAACAACGCCCTTGTGCGTATTTTTCATCAACATTAGATCCGGTAGCTAGAGCGTTGCCTAGTTGTTTGAGAGCTACAGCGGCAGCTGCGGCTTCCATTCGACAATCTGCTGGTTTGGTGATGAACAACATGCTAGTGGTCATGGTTCCTCATGCAGTGGATACACTCATGAATCGAACGAAGACACAACACCTTACCAGTGCGAGACTATCTGGTTACGAGCTGACATTACTAGCGAGTCATATTCAGATCAAAAGATGTAATGTATTGAATCCAGCAACGCTGTTGCCGACTGATCAAGAGTCGAGTGATTCCGAGCCACATGATTGTTGTTTTAAAACGGAGGAAGAGACAAAAGGACGCATCGACCTAAAGGATACTCCGCTATCCAATCCAGATGGTACGCTGTATGTGGACGGGTCATGTTTTAAATTGGAGAATGGTGATGTGACTGCTGCTTATGCAGTAACGACTTTGAAGACGATTGTGGAGACTGCAAGAGTGAGTCAGAATTCTGCCCAAGCTGCAGAATTAATCGCTCTAACAAGAGCGTGTGTTTTAGCTAAGGGAAAGAGAGTGAATGTGTTCACAGATAGTCAGTACGCATTTGGCGTGGCCCATAGTTTTGGCCGTTTGTGGAAAGAAAGAGGTTTCATTACGTCCCATGGGACTAAGATCCAACATGGTCAGCTAGTTAACGACTTGTTGGAATCTCTAACCTTGCCGACTGAAGTTGCGATTGTAAAGTGCAGTGCTCATAAAGCAATCACGGATGATGTTGGTCGTGGGAATGCTTTTGCTGATGAAATTGCTAAACAGACAGCTAGAGACACGATGAGCAGAATGTATGTTGCTACGTCTGCAAGATGGATTGCTGACTCTGGAATGTGTGAGGATACTATGGAAGGCGTGAAAGAGATTCAGAAAGAAGCAACTGAGGAAGAAAAACGTGTATGGAAAGAAAGTATGGGCAAATTAGATTCGAATGGGTGTTGGATTGATTTGACAGAACAGCAGCGTTGGATGTTGCCTGACGCGTATGTGCTTGCAGTGGTGACAATGGCGCATGGAGTAGCGCATATAAGTTCTAAGGGAATTTGTAAGATGTTGGCTCCGGTCTGGAAGAATGATGGGATCAGTAAGTGTGCAGAGAGAGTGGTGAAAAATTGTATGGTATGCCTGATGCATAATCCTGGCAAGGGAACTCCAACTCCAGCTGGTCATTTCGCTCCTCCTTCCTGCCCCTTTGAAGTGATTCAGTTAGACTTCATTCACATGGAGCGATGCAATAATTTGAAATATGTCCTGGTGGTAGTTTGTGCTTTTTCCAGGTGGATCGAAGCATATCCACTAAAGGACAATACTGCCCTATCAACTGCCAAGATTCTTCTCAAAGAATATTTCCCTAGGTACGGAATGCCACAGATTGTATGGTCAGATAACGGAAGTGAGTTTATAGGGAAAGTTATGCAGAGTGTGTGTGCCGGTTTGGGCATCAAACAAAAGTTCCACAGTGCGAACCATCCCCAGTCTGCTGGTTTAGTAGAGGGTTACAATGGCACCCTCAAGCTAAAATTAGCTAAAATACAAGCATCCACAGGTTTAGCCTGGCCAGACGCACTTCCTTTGGCTTTGCTATCAACAAGAGCAACTGTACATTCTAGGGTGGGACTCAGTCCATATGAAATAATTTTTGGCCGCCCGGCAAATATTTGGGGTGTGCCAAGGCCTAAAAAGTTTTGTTCCCTAGAATATCCTATGTTGATAGACTACCTTTACGACTTGACTGCTAAATTGAGTCTTATTCATCAACAGGTTTTCGATGCTTTGCCAAAGCCTCCGGAGAGTCCAGGGCATCAGCTGAAACCAGGCGAGTTCGTTGTCATCAGGAACTTCGCGAGGACGAAGAACCTTCAGCCGAGATTTGTCGGCCCCTTCCAAATCCTACTGGCAACGAGGACAGCGGTTCGTGTGGCTGGACGCAAGCACTGGGTGCATGCGTCCCATGTAAAGCGTGTGCCTTTGCCACTTCCTTACGACGACTGGGTGAAGAAGGGAATTGGTTCCTCTGAATTTGAAAACACGCCGAAATTCATCCCTTTCAGCGATGCCAAATTGATCACTGACACTCTAAGCTCTGACTCTCCTCCAGAAAAGACTCTTTTGAACGCTGAACATTTGTCCCCTGTATCAGAAAGAACTCTGTCATCTGCGAACTTGAACACTGCAACAGCTACTAGTGAAACGCTATTTGCTGATCAGACAGTACCTGCGAAGCAGAGATATAACTTACGAAACCGTAAAATGGACAAATAAAGCAGGCAACTGCCTATTGTGAATATTTTAAAAATTTTGAACTTTTGCCTTCAGCCAGGAAGTTTGCTATTGTTTTATTGTTTTTAAATTGCCTTGCCGTCTGGGTATCCGTAGGGTCGTGGCTGTGTGCCTAGTTGAATCTGCAGGGGTCTGACACAAGGTCGATCTTTCTGTTGGTTCTGGGAACTCCCAGGGCTGATAGAGGCATTTTCATCTACGTACACATCATCAGTGGTCGCGAGCGGATTGTAGAAGATGGAGCTTCCTGCGCTGCAACGAGAAAATGTGATTTATGTTCGCAGAAACAGACTTTATAGAATTCTTCATAGCAAATGCTTTTTGATGCAATGTGCCATTACATTCTTGATTATTTTGATAACGTTGGTGGGTGGAATCGTCTTCAGTATAAATTTGATTTTTGTGCCAGTTACTACAATACCTCCCCTTGATCCTGCTACTTCTACTGTTTCTTCTATACACTCTTTTCATTCGTTTCCTGAACATGAGCAAGCTCGACGCTCAGAGTTCATTAACAACACTTTTGTACAGCTCTTACACCAACACCAACTGGTAGTTAACACTACAGACTGCTGGGTGTGTGGCTTGATACCCCACACTATGGATAAAGGTATTCCTTATCTGGTTTTGCCTTTTAGCTACAATGGATCATTTCAGGCCCTTCAAACCATCTTTGCTTATGCCCTTGAAACCTATCCTCCACGTCCACCACGTTCCACTAAATATAACTCTGCCAACAAAGCTTTAGTCCAGGGAATTATTGACATGGTCAAGGACGTCAATAATACTCCATCATACCCTAGAGACGAATTGCGAGTGTATTTAAGTTGGAATACTTCAGAGTATCGCCTTAGTTTAGGAGAAAGCAAGCGCAAAAGCTCAACTCCAATCTGGGTCGTACCTCACCGAGGTCAGGTCTGTTTGCAAGGGAATGGGAGGAATCCGAGAGCTCAGCTAGGGAAGAGTGAGTGCGTAGAGACTTATGTGTTTCCGGCTAACTCTTCCCCTGCCTTTCTTACTGCTAGGGGTACCTACTTCATCTGTCGAGATAGAGCTTATACATGGTTGCCTGCCGACTTTTCAGGATCATGCTATATTGCTCGATTGTTGCCTCCAACATACACTGCTTCATCTGATTACCACAGAACCAGAGTAGCGAGAGGTGTCTTCAGCAAAGAAGATACTGCTGGTCAGGAAGCTGGAGACTTTTTCAAAGGCTTCCTTCCGTTCTGGGGGCCTATGGCCAATAGTAGAAACATACGTCAGCTAACACGGGTAGTTGAATCTACTATTACCGAAACTGCTGGTGCCCTTAGCAATTTGACAGCTGAGCTTCAGGCGGATAGACTCATGACGTTGCAGAACCGTATGGTTCTAGACGTTATACTTGCAGATCGAGGTGGGGTATGCAGAATGATCCAATCGAGCTGCTGTGTCTTTATTCCTAATAATGCTCCAACAGTTTATGAGGCGATCTCTAAGCTACATAAGATTTCCGACTCTATTCACGTAGACAAGGGAAACTGGTCCTTCATGGAGTGGTTTTGGACTCTGATTTCAGCGTGGGGATGGAAGGTTCTAATGGTCATTGGTGTCATCTTAGTATTCCTCTTCTCATGCTGCCTGATTATCCAGTGTGGTCCTGCTCTGTGTAGTCTTTGTGCTGCAACTTGTTTTAGGAAACCACCTGCGTTTGGAGAAAAGGCACGAGAAAGGATGATGATACAACAGCATGTCACTGACCTGATGAGCATAGAATTAGATTCTGACATAGACTGAGTAATTGCCTATGTAAGGGCAAAAGGAGGGTCTGAGGTTCCGTGACGATTTGAACCCGTGTTTTCAATATTGTCGGAAATACATAATATTGGTATCAGCGAATCGCAAATGATCCATTTAGTATATCCTGGTGTTTTCGCTACGCAACGAGCAAGAGCACTCCTTTTATAAACACATTTCTGATCTACCCACGGCATCCATCTTAGATCATGGCCGCCATTTTGTGCTTCTTGCCCTCACATACGCAATAACCTCTGATCACTTCATTTCGATTAAGGACACGTAGCCTTAGCCGGAGATTCACCTCTTTCATGACACGTGCACCTTAAACCAGATCACGCTGTAGCTGCATGACTCGACAAAGGCTGCCTCCTCTGCCCGAGGCCAGTCCTGCTAAACTGGTCTTCATGTCCATTGTCCTGATCACGATTAGGAGGCCGAAGCCGGTAGCCTTGCCCATTTACAACCCACAAACATCCCTTATCCTGCTTTTCTATCTTCTGCACCTGGCTCTACTCCTTTCCTTCTGGGCCTTTATTAGGGGGAGGTAACGAAATTTACGATGAGGCGGTCCGGCTCTTGAATGAAAAGTTGACATGGGATTATGATGGAAAAGTGGGAACCCCTCGTTCGTAATGTTTTGACATCAGATATTGTCGACGATTCCTGTGTACGCCAAATATTTATTGTTTATGACACAAAGGTTTGGGAATGTACTAACATATGAAGAATTCGCCTAAAGGCCAAAATTTAGTATATAAGGAGCAACCCTCTTTGTACAATTCGAACAGGCTCCTAGTTACTGCCCATGCGTAGTTTCTGTGACTTCTGTGTCCCTGCAGTAATAAACCTTTGGTCTTTGACGCCACCATCGAGAAGCCCGTGTTTCTGTTCATTTGTGCACCAAGGCAGGTGGAACTCCGGGGTCTTTGGGTGTTGTTCCCTGACACCTCTGGACGGAACCAAAAAGTCCAGAACTCCAATGGGGCTGCTGCTGCTGGCAGTAACATTGTGGGGCACCCCACCTGCAAAAATACAGCCAAATGATCCTTGTTTTACCTTTCAATACCATAACTGCAGCAGAATCGGATGGTGACCCCTGTTTGTAATAGAAAGTGTCAAACAGCTTCTTGCCCCCCCGTTGCCACTAACCAATTGGGGTACACCCCATGGGGGGGGATCAGAGCAATAAAAACTAATGGTAGCTCCCCAAAAAGTACCTGGAAGCCATGCCATTGTGTGCACCTCATCGCCTTCACGTTGCGCCCAAGCACCTTTTAATACTGCTCCCCAAAATTTTGACTGCCCCCTCCCAACAAAAATCAGAGAGTATAGGGGGGTGCAGTAAAAAAGTATTTGCAGTACCCCACAATAAGTCAGGATCCTCCTCCACCTATTCCTCTGCTCTCTGACCCCACCCATTCTGCCCAGGCTCCGCCTAAACCCCTCCTCTCTGACCCCACCCACTCTGACTAGCTCCTCCTATACTCCTCCTCTCTGACCCCACCCAATCTGACTAGGCTCTCCTGAACCCCTCCTCTCTAACCCCACCCGCTCTGCCTATACTCCTCCTCTCTGACCCCACCCACCCACTCTGACTAGGCTCTCCTGAACCCCTCCTCTCTAACCCCACCCACTCTGCCTATACTCCTCCTCTCTGACCCCACCCACTCTTACTAGGCTCTCCTGAACCCCTCCTCTCTAACCCCACCCAATCTGACTAGGCTCCTCCTCCTACACACAACACCTGTTCCCTTTCTTTCACCTGTCTCTGTTCAGGCCACACCTATTTTACTTACCAACCAATCTGCAATCCCTCATTCATCAGGCATGATTCCACTCTTACACAACACACAGACACATTTTACTTACCAATTGGCCATTTAGGCCCACCTCCAACTTACCTCTGCTCTGCCACCATCAGTCACCTGGTGCCGAACCCGGGATTTGAACCCTGGTTGCCTGGATGGAAGGCAGGCACTTACCCACTGGACCACACTGGTTTCCATGTAAGTAGCCTATCAAATTGTCCTTATGTCATGGTCATCCTTTTCATGTGCAATGGAAGCCGCAGGGAAGGACACCAAGGCCTGTATGTTGCTTATAGTTACTACTGCAATCCTCTAGACCACAAAGGAGCTATAGCTCAAAGGTAAGTCTTGTACCTTTGGTGGGGACAGCCCTCACAGGCCTGGGTTCGAATCCTGCCAATGCTGTAGAGGTATCCCAAGGTGGAAATTTTCAAAAAGTGAATATTTTGTTTTTTTTGCTAAGTTTTTTTTCACTTGGTAACAGAGGAGAAAAGTGGACACTCTTTTTGGCATGTGTGTCCCAAAATTTCAAATGTTTTCCCTCATGACCTTCTACCAACCTCCCTATTTCTCAAGTAGGTGCAATAGGGACAAGGCCTTATCTTCCTTTATCAATGTCTTCATTCTTTGTCCTTAAAGTTTGGTGAATTGCAGAGTGCAATTGTGGTATTGGGGGTTATAACTGAGCACAAGAATGCGAGGAAGGTGCTACACTTATTGTAAAATAGGTTATATGATGGTGATTTTTCATTTTGGTGTGAGCCACTCGCTCAAATCAGTGGTTTGGTGCCAGTAAGCTTGGATAGAAATAAAGGTCAAGTATGAGCTCTGGCTAATGAAATGATTGGTCAAGTTTGAGGCAAGCTAGAGTCCATTTATTAGGTGCAATAAGAAGCTAGAAAGATTATTTCCTTTAAGAGACAGACAAGGGCAGAGTCAAGCCTTTGCTCTAGTAGGTCTGCATCATGCCTGCTGCAGGATGTGAAGGAATGGACCTCCACAGCAGTGCGCTGTGCCGGGCTGGGCTGCGCTGGGATGGGCTGGGCTGGGCCTGCCCTGGCACTGTGAAATAATCACCCACCTCCTTCCTTTGAGGAACGCTCACGAACGCCCACGAACGCCCTTGTTCTGTATACAGGCTGACAGCAGGCAATTTAGGACCCTGCTAAATGAGGGTGATGTCCCCATGTGCTTCCTTCGAGTGGCAAAATCCTTCGTTTAAGGCAGGTGGGCTTTTTAAAAATTTGGTTGAAGACCATATGTTGGAGGCGGTATCACGGCACAAGCCGCCGACCGTCTCAGAAGAAAGTATGCATGGGAGGATATTATTTGCATAGGACAGCCCTCTTCTCAGTCCCATTCTTATGCTGCAGTTGCCATGAAGTGTTACTAGAGGGCAGCAGAATAAACAAAAGAGCACACTGAGGCTTTTCTTCTGCTTGCTGACATGAGTCTTGTTCATGGTGGTCTTGCAGGGCCTAAGGAGTGAAGGACTGCTTTGACTGAGGGGATGAGGAATGGCAGGCCTGTATTTGTGGTGAAGGGGGAATATTTGGAAGGTAAACAGCAAGATAAAAACGTCAAAGCATATATGTTTGCTGAGTGATTGAGTCTGTGTGTCACTTGTCTCTTTGAAGGGACATGTGAGAAAGGAACAGCAGTACCATAGACTTCAGATGGGAGAGAGCAAGCAAGGATGAATGTTTCCCTCAAATCCAAATACTTACAGTACCTCAAAGATGACAAGTGCGATATGATGTTCTGCAATTGTAAGGATTTGCCATGTGTGGTACATAAATATGCATGGTTAGTGAGGTTTTTCCCAGAATGTGAGTATCGTTAGGCTGGCAAATGTCAGGCACTCCTTTGGGAGTATGAGGCCAAGAAAAAATTTGGGAAGTTTGCTACAGTCATCTGTAGGATCGAAAGACACTGGGGAATCGTTACAGAGGGAGCCAGGCTGCACAAAATGTGGTAACAGTTGGACAGAAATCTTTAGCAGGGACTTTTGTCTACCCCCAATGTGGGACCAGGACTGCAGTACCTCTGTGTCTCCGAAACATATTTTGACCTCTGGACACCACCATCTCAATACCCCTCAAATGTTCCCTCCTGGTACCCCAGCTTTGGTAGTGCATCAACCAGGTTTCAACCATTTGAGTGACCACAAACACCCTGCCTATGTGCCTTCCGTTTACATTCAGTCAGTAACCCAGCTGCTTCGTTCGCTGTTCAATCTCAAGTGACAGTTGGATGCACATTGCAGGGGTATACAGGCATTAACCGAACTGTAAAGCCCCTCTCAGTACAGCCAGACAACACTTCTTAAAATCATAAATACATGTTTTGCCCAACAGTAAGGCCAGGCCTTTCCTCTGTAGTTCATAGCCAACGTAAGGAGGGAAAAATCAACTGTAGAGCATGCCAAAATTCTCTACAGACACTGCCAATCCTCACACTTCTGCCTATTTGCATGCCAAGGTTATTCACTATGACCCACCAAACCAATTGCAACAGTAGCCTCTCCCAGCCTCATTTGTATGCTCCGATGCCACCTTTATTTAGCAAGTGTTAGTGCTCTCGGGTTTTGTAGCGCGATTCGCTATAGCCTCTGTTTTCAACAGAAATGTCCTAAAGGTACCTATACCAATCTGCAGGGTAGGGAGGAATGGGGCTGCTGCTGCTGGCAGTAACATTGTGGGGCACCCCACCTGCAAAAATACAGCCAAATGATCCTTGTTTTACCTTTCAATACCATAACTGCAGCAGAATCGTATGGTGACCCCTGTTTGTAATAGAAAGTGTCAAACAGCTTCTTGCCCCCCCGTTGCCACTAACCAATTGGGGTACACCCCATGGGGGAGGATCAGAGCAATAAAAACTAATGGTAGCCCCCCAAAAAGTACCTGGAAGCCATGCCATTGTGTGCACCTCATCGCCTTCACGTTGCGCCCAAGCACCTTTTAATACTGCTCCCCCAAATTTTGACTGCCCCCTCCCAACAAAAATCAGAGAGTATAGGGGGGTGCAGTAAAAAAGTATTTGCAGTACCCCACAATAAGTCAGGATCCTCCTCCACCTATTCCTCTGCTCTCTGACCCCACCCATTCTGCCCAGGCTCCGCCTATACCCCTCCTCTCTGACCCCACCCACTCTGACTAGCTCCTCCTATACTCCTCCTCTCTGACCCCACCCACTCTGACTAGGCTCTCCTGAACCCCTCCTCTCTAACCCCACCCACTCTGCCTATACTCCTCCTCTCTGACCCCACCCACTCTTACTAGGCTCTCCTGAACCCCTCCTCTCTAACCCCACCCAATCTGACTAGGCTCCTCCTCCTACACACAACACCTGTTCCCTTTCTTTCACCTGTCTCTGTTCAGGCCACACCTATTTTACTTACCAACCAATCTGCAATCCCTCATTCATCAGGCATGATTCCACTCTTACACAACACACAGACACATTTTACTTACCAATTGGCCATTTAGGCCCACCTCCAACTTACCTCTGCTCTGCCACCATCAGTCACCTGGTGCCGAACCCGGGATTTGAACCCTGGTTGCCTGGATGGAAGGCAGGCACTTACCCACTGGACCACACTGGTTTCCATGTAAGTAGCCTATCAAATTGTCCTTATGTCATGGTCATCCTTTTCATGTGCAATGGAAGCCGCAGGGAAGGACACCAAGGCCTGTATGTTGCTTATAGTTACTACTGCAATCCTCTAGACCACCAAGGAGCTATAGCTCAAAGGTAAGTCTTGTACCTTTGGTGGGGACAGCCCTCACAGGCCTGGGTTCGAATCCTGCCAATGCTGTAGAGGTATCCCAAGGTGGAAATTTTCAAAAAGTGAATATTTTGTTTTTTTTGCTAAGTTTTTTTTCACTTGGTAACAGAGGAGAAAAGTGGACACTCTTTTTGGCATGTGTGTCCCAAAATTTCAAATGTTTTCCCTCATGACCTTCTACCAACCTCCCTATTTCTCAAGTAGGTGCAATAGGGACAAGGCCTTATCTTCCTTTATCAATGTCTTCATTCTTTGTCCTTAAAGTTTGGTGAATTGCAGAGTGCAATTGTGGTATTGGGGGTTATAACTGAGCACAAGAATGCGAGGAAGGTGCGACACTTATTGTAAAATAGGTTATATGATGGTGATTTTTCATTTTGGTGTGAGCCACTCGCTCAAATCAGTGGTTTGGTGCCAGTGAGCTTGGATAGAAATAAAGGTCAAGTATGAGCTCTGGCTAATGAAATGATTGGTCAAGTTTGAGGCAAGCTAGAGTCCATTTATTAGGTGCAATTAGAAGCTAGAAAGATTATTTCCTTTAAGAGACAGACAAGGGCAGAGTCAAGCCTTTGCTCTAGTAGGTCTGCATCATGCCTGCTGCAGGATGTGAAGGAATGGACCTCCACAGCAGTGCGCTGTGCCGGGCTGGGCTGCGCTGGGATGGGCTGGGCCTGCCCTGGCACTGTGAAATAATCACCCACCTCCTTCCTTTGAGGAACGCTCACGAACGCCCACGAACGCCCTTGTTCTGTATACAGGCTGACAGCAGGCAATTTAGGACCCTGCTAAATGAGGGTGATGTCCCCATGTGCTTCCTTCGAGTGGCAAAATCCTTCGTTTAAGGCAGGTGGGCTTTTTAAAAATTTGGTTGAAGACCATATGTTGGAGGCGGTATCACGGCACAAGCCGCCGACCGTCTCAGAAGAAAGTATGCATGGGAGGATATTATTTGCATAGGACAGCCCTCTTCTCAGTCCCATTCTTATGCTGCAGTTGCCATGAAGTGTTACTAGAGGGCAGCAGAATGAACAAAAGAGCACACTGAGGCTTTTCTTCTGCTTGCTGACATGATTCTTGTTCATGGTGGTCTTGCAGGGCCTAAGGAGTGAAGGACTGCTTTGACTGAGGGGATGAGGAATGGCAGGCCTGTATTTGTGGTGAAGGGGGAATATTTGGAAGGTAAACAGCAAGATAAAAACGTCAAAGCATATATGTTTGCTGAGTGATTGAGTCTGTGTGTCACTTGTCTCTTTGAAGGGACATGTGAGAAAGGAACAGCAGTACCATAGACTTCAGATGGGAGAGAGCAAGCAAGGATGAATGTTTCCCTCAAATCCAAATACTTACAGTACCTCAAAGATGACAAGTGCGATATGATGTTCTGCAATTGTAAGGATTTGCCATGTGTGGTACATAAATATGCATGGTTAGTGAGGTTTTTCCCAGAATGTGAGTATCGTTAGGCTGGCAAATGTCAGGCACTCCTTTGGGAGTATGAGGCCAAGAAAAAATTTGGGAAGTTTGCTACAGTCATCTGTAGGATCGAAAGACACTGGGGAATCGTTACAGAGGGAGCCAGGCTGCACAAAATGTGGTAACAGTTGGACAGAAATCTTTAGCAGGGACTTTTGTCTACCCCCAATGTGGGACCAGGACTGCAGTACCTCTGTGTCTCCGAAACATATTTTGACCTCTGGACACCACCATCTCAATACCCCTCAAATGTTCCCTCCTGGTACCCCAGCTTTTGTAGTGCATCAACAAGGTTTCAACCATTTGAGTGACCACAAAGACCCTGCCTATGTGCCTTCCGTTTACATTCAGTCAGTAACCCAGCTGCTTCGTTCGCTGTTCAATCTCAAGTGACAGTTGGATGCACATTGCAGGGGTATACAGGCATTAACCGAACTGTAAAGCCCCTCTCAGTACAGCCAGACTACACTTCTTAAAATCATAAATACATGTTTTGCCCAACAGTAAGGCCAGGCCTTTCCTCTGTAGTTCATAGCCAACGTAAGGAGGGAAAAATCAACTGTAGAGCATGCCAAAATTCTCTACAGACTCTGCCAATCCTCACACTTCTGCCTATTTGCATGCCAAGGTTATTCACTATGACCCACCAAACCAATTGCAACAGTAGCCTCTCCCAGCCTCATTTGTATGCTCCGATGCCACCTTTATTTAGCAAGTGTTAGTGCTCTCGGGTTTTGTAGCGCGATTCGCTTAAGCCTCTGTTTTCAACAGAAATGTCCTAAAGGTACCTATACCAATCTGCAGGGTGGGGAGGAATGGGGCTGCTGCTGCTGGCAGTAACATTGTGGGGCACCCCACCTGCAAAAATACAGCCAAATGATCATTGTTTTACCTTTCAATACCATAACTGCAGCAGAATCGTATGGTGACCCCTGTTTGTAATAGAAAGTGTCAAACAGCTTCTTGCCCCCCCCCGTTGCCACTAACCATTTGGGGTACACCCCATGAGGGAGGATCAGAGCAATAAAAACTAATGGTAGCCCCCCAAAAAGTACCTGGAAGCCATGCCATTGTGTGCACCTCATCGCCTTCACGTTGCGCCCAAGCACCTTTTAATACTGCTCCCCCAAATTTTGACTGCCCCCTCCCAACAAAAATCAGAGAGTATAGGGGGGTGCAGTAAAAAAGTATTTGCAGTACCCCACAATAAGTCAGGATCCTCCTCCACCTATTCCTCTGCTCTCTGACCCCACCCATTCTGCCCAGGCTCCGCCTATACCCCTCCTCTCTGACCCCACCCACTCTGACTAGCTCCTCCTATACTCCTCCTCTCTGACCCCACCCAATCTGACTAGGCTCTCCTGAACCCCTCCTCTCTAACCCCATCCGCTCTGCCTATACTCCTCCTCTCTGACCCCACCCACTCTGACTAGGCTCTCCTGAACCCCTCCTCTCTAACCCCACCCAATCTGACTAGGCTCCTCCTCCTACACACAACACCTGTTCCCTTTCTTTCACCTGTCTCTGTTCAGGCCACACCTATTTTACTTACCAACCAATCTGCAATCCCTCATTCACCAGGCATGATTCCACTCTTACACAACACACAGACACATTTTACTTACCAATTGGCCATTTAGGCCCACCTCCAACTTACCTCTGCTCTGCCACCATCAGTCACCTGGTGCCGAACCCGGGATTTGAACCCTGGTTGCCTGGATGGAAGGCAGGCACTTACCCACTGGACCACACTGGTTTCCATGTAAGTAGCCTATCAAATTGTCCTTATGTCATGGTCATCCTTTTCATGTGCAATGGAAGCCGCAGGGAAGGACACCAAGGCCTGTATGCTGCTTATAGTTACTACTGCAATCCTCTAGACCACCAAGGAGCTATAGCTCAAAGGTAAGTCTTGTACCTTTGGTGGGGACAGCCCTCACAGGCCTGGGTTCGAATCCTGCCAATGCTGTAGAGGTATCCCAAGGTGGAAATTTTCAAAAAGTGAATATTTTGTTTTTTTTGCTAAGTTTTTTTTCACTTGGTAACAGAGGAGAAAAGTGGACACTCTTTTTGGCATGTGTGTCCCAAAATTTCAAATGTTTTCCCTCATGACCTTCTACCAACCTCCCTATTTCTCAAGTAGGTGCAATAGGGACAAGGCCTTATCTTCCTTTATCAATGTCTTCATTCTTTGTCCTTAAAGTTTGGTGAATTGCAGAGTGCAATTGTGGTATTGGGGGTTATAACTGAGCACAAGAATGCGAGGAAGGTGCTACACTTATTGTAAAATAGGTTATATGATGGTGATTTTTCATTTTGGTGTGAGCCACTCGCTCAAATCAGTGGTTTGGTGCCAGTGAGCTTGGATAGAAATAAAGGTCAAGTATGAGCTCTGGCTAATGAAATGATTGGTCAAGTTTGAGGCAAGCTAGAGTCCATTTATTAGGTGCAATTAGAAGCTAGAAAGATTATTTCCTTTAAGAGACAGACAAGGGCAGAGTCAAGCCTTTGCTCTAGTAGGTCTGCATCATGCCTGCTGCAGGATGTGAAGGAATGGACCTCCACAGCAGTGCGCTGTGCCGGGCTGGGCTGCGCTGGGCTGGGCCTGCCCTGGCACTGTGAAATAATCACCCACCTATTTCCTTTGAGGAACGCTCACGAACGCCCTTGTTCTGTATACAGGCTGACAGCAGGCAATTTAGGACCCTGCTAAATGAGGGTGATGTCCCCATGTGCTTCCTTCGAGTGGCAAAATCCTTCGTTTTAGGCAGGTGGGCTTTTTAAAAATTTGGTTGAAGACCATATGTTGGATGCGGTATCACGGCACAAGCCGCCGACCGTCTCAGAAGAAAGTATGCATGGGAGGATAATATTTGCATAGGACAGCCCTCTTCTCAGTCCCATTCTTATGCTGCAGTTGCCATGAAGTGTTACTAGAGGGCAGCAGAATGAACAAAAGAGCACACTGAGGCTTTTCTTCTGCTTGCTGACATGATTCTTGTTCATGGTGGTCTTGCAGGGCCTAAGGAGTGAAGGACTGCTTTGACTGAGGGGATGAGGAATGGCAGGCCTGTATTTGTGGTGAAGGGGGAATATTTGGAAGGTAAACAGCAAGATAAAAACGTCAAAGCATATATGTTTGCTGAGTGATTGAGTCTGTGTGTCACTTGTCTCTTTGAAGGGACATGTGAGAAAGGAACAGCAGTACCATAGACTTCAGATGGGAGAGAGCAAGCAAGGATGAATGTTTCCCTCAAATCCAAATACTTACAGTACCTCAAAGATGACAAGTGCGATATGATGTTCTGCAATTGTAAGGATTTGCCATGTGTGGTACATAAATATGCATGGTTAGTGAGGTTTTTCCCAGAATGTGAGTATCGTTAGGCTGGCAAATGTCAGGCACTCCTTTGGGAGTATGAGGCCAAGAAAAAATTTGGGAAGTTTGCTACAGTCATCTGTAGGATCGAAAGACACTGGGGAATCGTTACAGAGGGAGCCAGGCTGCACAAAATGTGGTAACAGTTGGACAGAAATCTTTAGCAGGGACTTTTGTCTACCCCCAATGTGGGACCAGGACTGCAGTACCTCTGTGTCTCCGAAACATATTTTGACCTCTGGACACCACCATCTCAATACCCCTCAAATGTTCCCTCCTGGTACCCCAGCTTTTGTAGTGCATCAACAAGGTTTCAACCATTTGAGTGACCACAAACACCCTGCCTATGTGCCTTCCGTTTACATTCAGTCAGTAACCCAGCTGCTTCGTTCGCTGTTCAATCTCAAGTGACAGTTGGATGCACATTGCAGGGGTATACAGGCATTAACCGAACTGTAAAGCCCCTCTCAGTACAGCCAGACTACACTTCTTAAAATCATAAATACATGTTTTGCCCAACAGTAAGGCCAGGCCTTTCCTCTGTAGTTCATAGCCAACGTAAGGAGGGAAAAATCAACTGTAGAGCATGCCAAAATTCTCTACAGACACTGCCAATCCTCACACTTCTGCCTATTTGCATGCCAAGGTTATTCACTATGACCCACCAAACCAATTGCAACAGTAGCCTCTCCCAGCCTCATTTGTATGCTCCGATGCCACCTTTATTTAGCAAGTGTTAGTGCTCTCGGGTTTTGTAGCGCGATTCGCTTAAGCCTCTGTTTTCAACAGAAATGTCCTAAAGGTACCTATACCAATCTGCAGGGTGGGGAGGAATGGGGCTGCTGCTGCTGGCAGTAACATTGTGGGGCACCCCACCTGCAAAAATACAGCCAAATGATCATTGTTTTACCTTTCAATACCATAACTGCAGCAGAATCGTATGGTGACCCCTGTTTGTAATAGAAAGTGTCAAACAGCTTCTTGCCCCCCCCGTTGCCACTAACCATTTGGGGTACACCCCATGAGGGAGGATCAGAGCAATAAAAACTAATGGTAGCCCTCAAAAAGTACCTGGAAGCCATGCCATTGTGTGCACCTCATCGCCTTCACGTTGCGCCCAAGCACCTTTTAATACTGCTCCCCCAAATTTTGACTGCCCCCTCCCAACAAAAATCAGAGAGTATAGGGGGGTGCAGTAAAAAAGTATTTGCAGTACCCCACAATAAGTCAGGATCCTCCTCCACCTATTCCTCTGCTCTCTGACCCCACCTATTCTGCCCAGGCTCCGCCTATACCCCTCCTCTCTGACCCCACCCACTCTGACTAGCTCCTCCTATACTCCTCCTCTCTGACCCCACCCAATCTGACTAGGCTCTCCTGAACCCCTCCTCTCTAACCCCACCCGCTCTGCCTATACTCCTCCTCTCTGACCCCACCCACTCTGACTAGGCTCTCCTGAACCCCTCCTCTCTAACCCCACCCAATCTGTCTAGGCTCCTCCTCCTACACACAACACCTGTTCCCTTTCTTTCACCTGTCTCTGTTCAGGCCACACCTATTTTACTTACCAACCAATCTGCAATCCCTCATTCACCAGGCATGATTCCACTCTTACACAACACACAGACACATTTTACTTACCAATTGGCCATTTAGGCCCACCTCCAACTTACCTCTGCTCTGCCACCATCAGTCACCTGGTGCCGAACCCGGGATTTGAACCCTGGTTGCCTGGATGGAAGGCAGGCACTTACCCACTGGACCACACTGGTTTCCATGTAAGTAGCCTATCAAATTGTCCTTATGTCATGGTCATCCTTTTCATGTGCAATGGAAGCCGCAGGGAAGGACACCAAGGCCTGTATGTTGCTTATAGTTACTACTGCAATCCTCTAGACCACCAAGGAGCTATAGCTCAAAGGTAAGTCTTGTACCTTTGGTGGGGACAGCCCTCACAGGCCTGGGTTCGAATCCTGCCAATGCTGTAGAGGTATCCCAAGGTGGACATTTTCAAAAAGTGAATATTTTGTTTTTTTTGCTAAGTTTTTTTTCACTTGGTAACAGAGGAGAAAAGTGGACACTCTTTTTGGCATGTGTGTCCCAAAATTTCAAATGTTTTCCCTCATGACCTTCTACCAACCTCCCTATTTCTCAAGTAGGTGCAATAGGGACAAGGCCTTATCTTCCTTTATCAATGTCTTCATTCTTTGTCCTTAAAGTTTGGTGAATTGCAGAGTGCAATTGTGGTATTGGGGGTTATAACTGAGCACAAGAATGCGAGGAAGGTGCTACACTTATTGTAAAATAGGTTATATGATGGTGATTTTTCATTTTGGTGTGAGCCACTCGCTCAAATCAGTGGTTTGGTGCCAGTGAGCTTGGATAGAAATAAAGGTCAAGTATGAGCTCTGGCTAATGAAATGATTGGTCAAGTTTGAGGCAAGCTAGAGTCCATTTATTAGGTGCAATAAGAAGCTAGAAAGATTATTTCCTTTAAGAGACAGACAAGGGCAGAGTCAAGCCTTTGCTCTAGTAGGTCTGCATCATGCCTGCTGCAGGATGTGAAGGAATGGACCTCCACAGCAGTGCGCTGTGCCGGGCTGGGCTGCGCTGGGATGGGCTGGGCTGGGCCTGCCCTGGCACTGTGAAATAATCACCCACCTCCTTCCTTTGAGGAACGCTCACGAACGCCCACGAACGCCCTTGTTCTGTATACAGGCTGACAGCAGGCAATTTAGGACCCTGCTAAATGAGGGTGATGTCCCCATGTGCTTCCTTCGAGTGGCAAAATCCTTCGTTTAAGGCAGGTGGGCTTTTTAAAAATTTGGTTGAAGACCATATGTTGGAGGCGGTATCACGGCACAAGCCGCCGACCGTCTCAGAAGAAAGTATGCATGGGAGGATATTATTTGCATAGGACAGCCCTCTTCTCAGTCCCATTCTTATGCTGCAGTTGCCATGAAGTGTTACTAGAGGGCAGCAGAATGAACAAAAGAGCACACTGAGGCTTTTCTTCTGCTTGCTGACATGATTCTTGTTCATGGTGGTCTTGCAGGGCCTAAGGAGTGAAGGACTGCTTTGACTGAGGGGATGAGGAATGGCAGGCCTGTATTTGTGGTGAAGGGGGAATATTTGGAAGGTAAACAGCAAGATAAAAACGTCAAAGCATATATGTTTGCTGAGTGATTGAGTCTGTGTGTCACTTGTCTCTTTGAAGGGACATGTGAGAAAGGAACAGCAGTACCATAGACTTCAGATGGGAGAGAGCAAGCAAGGATGAATGTTTCCCTCAAATCCAAATACTTACAGTACCTCAAAGATGACAAGTGCGATATGATGTTCTGCAATTGTAAGGATTTGCCATGTGTGGTACATAAATATGCATGGTTAGTGAGGTTTTTCCCAGAATGTGAGTATCGTTAGGCTGGCAAATGTCAGGCACTCCTTTGGGAGTATGAGGCCAAGAAAAAATTTGGGAAGTTTGCTACAGTCATCTGTAGGATCGAAAGACACTGGGGAATCGTTACAGAGGGAGCCAGGCTGCACAAAATGTGGTAACAGTTGGACAGAAATCTTTAGCAGGGACTTTTGTCTACCCCCAATGTGGGACCAGGACTGCAGTACCTCTGTGTCTCCGAAACATATTTTGACCTCTGGACACCACCATCTCAATACCCCTCAAATGTTCCTTCCTGGTACCCCAGCTTTGGTAGTGCATCAACCAGGTTTCAACCATTTGAGTGACCACAAACACCCTGCCTATGTGCCTTCCGTTTACATTCAGTCAGTAACCCAGCTGCTTCGTTCGCTGTTCAATCTCAAGTGACAGTTGGATGCACATTGCAGGGGTATACAGGCATTAACCGAACTGTAAAGCCCCTCTCAGTACAGCCAGACAACACTTCTTAAAATCATAAATACATGTTTTGCCCAACAGTAAGGCCAGGCCTTTCCTCTGTAGTTCATAGCCAACGTAAGGAGGGAAAAATCAACTGTAGAGCATGCCAAAATTCTCTACAGACACTGCCAATCCTCACACTTCTGCCTATTTGCATGCCAAGGTTATTCACTATGACCCACCAAACCAATTGCAACAGTAGCCTCTCCCAGCCTCATTTGTATGCTCCGATGCCACCTTTATTTAGCAAGTGTTAGTGCTCTCGGGTTTTGTAGCGCGATTCGCTATAGCCTCTGTTTTCAACAGAAATGTCCTAAAGGTACCTATACCAATCTGCAGGGTAGGGAGGAATGGTGAGGTTCCGTGACGATTTGAACCCGTGTTTTCAATATTGTCGGAAATACATAATATTGGTATCAGCGAATCGCAAATGATCCATTTAGTATATCCTGGTGTTTTCGCTACGCAACGAGCAAGAGCACTCCTTTTATAAACACATTTCTGATCTACCCACGGCATCCATCTTAGATCATGGCCGCCATTTTGTGCTTCTTGCCCTCACATACGCAATAACCTCTGATCACTTCATTTCGATTAAGGACACGTAGCCTTAGCCGGAGATTCACCTCTTTCATGACACGTGCACCTTAAACCAGATCACGCTGTAGCTGCATGACTCGACAAAGGCTGCCTCCTCTGCCCGAGGCCAGTCCTGCTAAACTGGTCTTCATGTCCATTGTCCTGATCACGATTAGGAGGCCGAAGCCGGTAGCCTTGCCCATTTACAACCCACAAACATCCCTTATCCTGCTTTTCTATCTTCTGCACCTGGCTCTGCTCCTTTCCTTCTGGGCCTTTATTAGGGGGAGGTAACGAAATTTACGATGAGGCGGTCCGGCTCTTGAATGAAAAGTTGACATGGGATTATGATGGAAAAGTGGGAACCCCTCGTTCGTAATGTTTTGACATCAGATATTGTCGACGATTCCTGTGTACGCCAAATATTTATTGTTTATGACACAAAGGTTTGGGAATGTACTAACATATGAAGAATTCGCCTAAAGGCCAAAATTTAGTATATAAGGAGCAACCCTCTTTGTACAATTCGAACAGGCTCCTAGTTACTGCCCATGCGTAGTTTCTGTGACTTCTGTGTCCCTGCAGTAATAAACCTTTGGTCTTTGACGCCACCATCGAGAAGCCCGTGTTTCTGTTCATTTGTGCACCAAGGCAGGTGGAACTCCGGGGTCTTTGGGTGTTGTTCCCTGACACCTCTGGACGGAACCAAAAAGTCCAGAACTCCAATTGGCGCCCAACGTGGGGCGACGTCATTCGGTACCGGTCCAAAAGCCTGAAGAGTTCGAGAAGCTTCGTGTGAAGATTCCTGAGGGAGGCGCCCCACTTCATCGATCCCGGCATATCGCAAAAGTGGCCCGACGTTCTCTTCCACGAGGGTTCCCGTTCAGGACGGCTGCAGTGGGCCGTTGCCTTGACCGTCGCCCTGTCTTGGACCCGAGGTGCAGTCCTTAGTACAGCGAAACGTGACGGGTTTTCTCCTTGGTGACGTCTTCAGTGCCTCAGTTAAGTATTTAGTGATAGCTAGCTGGTTACTTTGTGAGGGTTGTTAAAATCCTTGATCGGTTCTTGGTTTGGTTTGGTTTTGTAAGATTATCACTGGTTGTTCTAGTTACGATAATCTATTTGGTTTAGTTTGGGTATCGATACATCAGTTCGTTTTGGTAGGCCTAAGTTCTTGGTTCGAGTGCACATATCTGTTCCGTGTTTTGTTTGTTTTGTGTTCCGGACTGAAAATGGTAAGTCGGAAAAACTGTATGTTGTCTTGTTTTAGTTGCAACAGTGACTCACGATTGGAGGACTCATGTCTGGTTCCTCCGATTGGGACTCCCCTATATGACTTATATTGTAAACACGGTGTGGGTCCTATATCTTATAATGAGGTGTGGGTCCGTTACTGTAAGAAGGATGGTGTCCTTAGTTGGCCATTACATGGTAGTTTTGAACCCGAGATTCTCGACAATTTAGAAGCGAAATTGTTTAGGAAGAAAGCCCGGCCGGCAATGTTTGATTCTTTCCGTTTCTGGCGAAAGGAATCCAAACAGAGAGAAATAAAAAGGTTAAAGAAAGAACAAAAAGAGCAAGAAGAGTTGACTCTGGAACAAGCAGCTAAGCAGCTGCAAGTGAACGAGTGTGAGAAAGCCATAGAGGTGGCCATTAGAGAACACAATTTAGCGATTGACAAGTGCTATCCTGCCTTGCCATCGAAAACAGCTAAGATACTGGAGGATTCCGAAAACGATCCTCTGCTATCTTATTTGTTACGGTCACCTCCACCGTATGCACAAGGTGCTACGGCTCCACCTTTACCGAATGTTCAATTGCCGGTTGCTGGACAACTTGGTGTTCCTGCTCCTGTCCCTCAGAATCAGGCTCCTGTACCTCCTGTGGTCAATGTAAATGTTCCTACGGCTCCTCCTCCTCCTGGATTGCCGACTTCTATACCTGTATCTGTCTCGCTTGCACCTACTGTTCCACAAACTATCTTCCTTGATACTCCTACTGTTCCGTTATCTGTTCCTACCTCTACTGTGTTTTCTGCGTCTGCGAGTATGTTGACTCCACTTTCTGTTCGTCGGAGAATCACTGATTCTGTATCTAATATGCTATCTCCTTTCTATAAAACTCTAATTAAGACTCCTACTTCCGATTCTGTTCAAAGACGTAGTCAGCTTCCGAGTACTGAGGAACGGGGAATTTTAGATTCCACGGCTCTCAGATGGATTTCGAAGAGTAGGAGATATAATACGAGAGATGTGCTAGAAACGTTTATGCAGTGGAAAGAGCCAACGCAACGGTATGTCTTTGACGAGATGTGCTCGTTGTTACGTGAGGAGATAGAAGAAGATGATGTTGAATCAAATTTAGAAGATTTGATTAAGGTTCAGAAAGAGTTTGCTGCTGGAATGATAGTGGGTGAAAATATAGAAGAAGCGATGGAACTGATTTTAAGTTATAGGAATGATCCATCACTTCGTTCACCGAGAGATTTAGAGAAAAGCAAGACGAAGCTAAGTCGCCAATATCCAATGAGGGAGGTTCCTCCAATTTGGCGCGAAGCTGTGCAAGCTGACGCACCAAATAATATTGCAGCCGCTCCGGCCCAATTCCAAAGAGTGTGGATACACATTCCGTGGAAGCGAGCTGAAGTATTAGCAGTGAAGCAGGCTTTGCCAGATCCGCGTAAGAATCCTGCTGGATATTACAAGGAATTAACACAGACAGTTGAGGCTTGTATAATGAACTTAGCAGACATAGATATGTTATTTGGCAACGTGGTTCCGCAACCAGTGTGGGCTAAGATTCGTAGAGAGGATCATCAAGTTGCCTTAGGTGGTGACTGGGCAGCCATCACTGCAGTGGATGGTCAGCAAGTAGGTGGTGCAAAACCCGAACCTCTAATTGCTAATCTTCCAGGTAGAATAATTGATCTAATGAAGACTCTGATGCCCGCATTACGTGTTAATTGGGACAAGTTATCAGCATGCAGGCAGAAGAAAGACGAAAGTGTCTCCGACTTCTTCACGAGGTTTGAAGAGACTTTTGTAGATCATAGTGGTCAGGACATGAGTACAGAAGGAGGACAGAGACTGTTTGTCGATAAATTTGTGCATAATTTGTTACCTGAATTATGCAATAAACTGAAAGATTCAGAAAGTGCGTGGGCTGTTTCCACAACTGCGCAAATACTTGCGACTGCACAGTACTACGAAAACAGGGATAAAGAGGAAAAGGAGAAATCAGACAAGAAAACGAAGGATTTAAAGACTAAAGTTCTTTTACAGCAGGCGTATCTGCCTCGCATGAATCAGAATAATATGCAACAGGGTTCGTATCAAAGAACAGATTATAGTACATCGAGGCCTCAATATCAGTGGAACCAATGTGCATATTGTAAGAAAGAGGGTCACTACAAAAATGAATGTCCAATCTTAGCACAGAATAATGCAGCAGCAGCTCAGAGAGGTCGTGGTGGTTTTGTGCAAAATTCTAGAGGTCGAGGACGAGGTGTTATGCCTCCACAAACGAATGATCGTCCATCAAATCGCTTTGATCAACGAAATGGACAGTCTACTCAGCAAAACAGATCTCAACAATACCTTGTTGAAGATTATTGTGAAGTAGATGAGGGATTTTAGCAAAATGGGTACTAGGACAGCCATGGACAAAGAGAGGGAGTAGTATCAGTTCCAGTGGATCAGAGTGGGCCTTATGTCGCAGTAGCAACATCAGGTGTAGTCGAACCGTTTCTGTTGGATACTGGTGCCGCAAAAAGTTCGATCATTCATGCGAAACTCCCTGGCGCACCTTTGTCTGGCTCAACAAATGTCTCTGTAGGTTTTTCAGGCGCCCCTGTTTACAACCCAATATCTGGTCCTTTGTCTATTTCTGTTGGGCCGTGTCATTTAAAAGCACCTCTGATTTTGACAACAGGTTGTAATGAAAATCTGCTTGGTTTAGATCTGTTAAAACGACTATATGCGACATTGTACTGTTCTCCGGAAGGGGTACAGCTTACGTTGGGTAAAAATATCATTTCTCCGATGTATTTGTCAATGGATGCACTCCCGCCAGAGCTACGTTCACTCCCTGATTCTCTTTGGGCGACTGGTCCTAACGATGTAGGCCTTTTAGAAATACCACCATATGTAGTGACTTTAAGAGCAAATGTAAAATTTCCAAGAATTCCTCAATACAAAATATCTAGTGAAGGTGAGCGTGCACTTTTATTGATTGTGCAAGATTTGATTAAGAAAGGTGTGGTTGAGGAAACAAGAGGAAATGTCTGTAACAGTCCTGTACTACCGATTTTGAAACGAACTGATCCTACAAAGCCTCCAGTTTATAGGTTTGTTATCGACCTTAGAGAAGTTAATAAGATTGTAATTCCGCAGTTTCCTGTAGTTCCAGACATTACTGCTTTGTTAACACTGATTCCTGCTACAGCTACTTGGTTCTCAGTCATCGACTTGAAGAATGCCTTTTTCAGCATTCCGATAGCCGAGGAAAGCAGAGATATTTTCGGCTTCTGTCTAGGAGGTCGAAGTTTCAGATTTAAACGCGCTCCACAAGGCTATTGTGAGAGCCCATCCATTTACAGTCAAGCATTGAAAAGCCAGTTAGATTCCTTTGTCCTTCCTCCAGGTTCTGCTCTAGTACAGTATGTAGACGATCTTTTAGTGGCTGCTGATGATAAGGAAACTTGCAAAGCAGCTACGATTTCGTTATTGCATTATTTGTCTAATTTGAACCATAAGGTGTCACCTTCTAAAATGCAATACTGCTGCCAAGAAGTGACCTACCTAGGTCATCTCTTGTCAAAGGAGGGAAGGAAGTTGACCCCAGAGAGAATAAAAGCAATTACACAGATGAGCGTTCCTCGCACGCAGAGAGAAGTACGTGCCTTTTTAGGTATTACCTCTTACTGTAGACAGTGGATCCCAAATTTTTCTCTTTTAGCAAAACCGTTGGTAGCTTTGACTGGGAAAAATGTTCCGAGTCCGGTACCATGGTCTGATGAATGTCAAGAGAGTTTTACTGAATTACGAAAAGCCTTGTGTTCAGCTCCTGTATTGGGTACACCTGATTACAGTAAGCCATTCACGCTCTATGTTCATGAGAGGGAAGGCTGCGCGTTGAGTGTTCTGACACAGAAGTTTGGTGATAAACAACGCCCTTGTGCGTATTTTTCATCAACATTAGATCCGGTAGCTAGAGCGTTGCCTAGTTGTTTGAGAGCTACAGCGGCAGCTGCGGCTTCCATTCGACAATCTGCTGGTTTGGTGATGAACAACATGCTAGTGGTCATGGTTCCTCATGCAGTGGATACACTCATGAATCGAACGAAGACACAACACCTTACCAGTGCGAGACTATCTGGTTACGAGCTGACATTACTAGCGAGTCATATTCAGATCAAAAGATGTAATGTATTGAATCCAGCAACGCTGTTGCCGACTGATCAAGAGTCGAGTGATTCCGAGCCACATGATTGTTGTTTTAAAACGGAGGAAGAGACAAAAGGACGCATCGACCTAAAGGATACTCCGCTATCCGATCCAGATGGTACGCTGTGTGTGGACGGGTCATGTTTTAAATTGGAGAATGGTGATGTGACTGCTGCTTATGCAGTAACGACTTTGAAGACGATTGTGGAGACTGCAAGAGTGAGTCAGAATTCTGCCCAAGCTGCAGAATTAATCGCTCTAACAAGAGCGTGTGTTTTAGCTAAGGGAAAGAGAGTGAATGTGTTCACAGATAGTCAGTACGCATTTGGCGTGGCCCATAGTTTTGGCCGTTTGTGGAAAGAAAGAGGTTTCATTACGTCCCATGGGACTAAGATCCAACATGGTCAGCTAGTTAACGACTTGTTGGAATCTCTAACCTTGCCGACTGAAGTTGCGATTGTAAAGTGCAGTGCTCATAAAGCAATCACGGATGATGTTGGTCGTGGGAATGCTTTTGCTGATGAAATTGCTAAACAGACAGCTAGAGACACGATGAGCAGAATGTATGTTGCTACGTCTGCAAGATGGATTGCTGACTCTGGAATGTGTGAGGATACTATGGAAGGCGTGAAAGAGATTCAGAAAGAAGCAACTGAGGAAGAAAAACGTGTATGGAAAGAAAGTATGGGCAAATTAGATTCGAATGGGTGTTGGATTGATTTGACAGAACAGCAGCGTTGGATGTTGCCTGACGCGTATGTGCTTGCAGTGGTGACAATGGCGCATGGAGTAGCGCATATAAGTTCTAAGGGAATTTGTAAGATGTTGGCTCCGGTCTGGAAGAATGATGGGATCAGTAAGTGTGCAGGGAGAGTGGTGAAAAATTGTATGGTATGCCTGATGCATAATCCTGGCAAGGGAACTCCAACTCCAGCTGGTCATTTTGCTCCTCCTTCCTGCCCCTTTGAAGTGATTCAGTTAGACTTCATTCACATGGAGCGATGCAATAATTTGAAATATGTCCTGGTGGTAGTTTGTGCTTTTTCCAGGTGGATCGAAGCATATCCACTAAAGGACAATACTGCCCTATCAACTGCCAAGATTCTTCTCAAAGAATATTTCCCTAGGTACGGAATGCCACGGATTGTATGGTCAGATAACGGAAGTGAGTTTATAGGGAAAGTTATGCAGAGTGTGTGTGCCGGTTTGGGCATCAAACAAAAGTTCCACAGTGCGACCCATCCCCAGTCTGCTGGTTTAGTAGAGGGTTACAATGGCACCCTCAAGCTAAAATTAGCTAAAATACAAGCATCCACAGGTTTAGCCTGGCCAGACGCACTTTGGCTTTGCTATCAACAAGAGCAACTGTACATTCTAGGGTGGGACTCAGTCCATATGAAATAATTTTTGGCCGCCCGGCAAATATTTGGGGTGTGCCAAGGCCTAAAAAGTTTTGTTCCCTAGAATATCCTATGTTGATAGACTACCTTTACGACTTGACTGCTAAATTGAGTCTTATTCATCAACAGGTTTTCGATGCTTTGCCAAAGCCTCCGGAGAGTCCAGGGCATCAGCTGAAACCAGGCGAGTTCGTTGTCATCAGGAACTTCGCGAGGACGAAGAACCTTCAGCCGAGATTTGTCGGCCCCTTCCAAATCCTACTGGCAACGAGGACAGCGGTTCGTGTGGCTGGACGCAAGCACTGGGTGCATGCGTCCCATGTAAAGCGTGTGCCTTTGCCACTTCCTTACGACGACTGGGTGAAGAAGGGAATTGGTTCCTCTGAATTTGAAAACACGCCGAAATTCATCCCTTTCAGCGATGCCAAATTGATCACTGACACTCTAAGCTCTGACTCTCCTCCAGAAAAGACTCTTTTGAACGCTGAACATTTGTCCCCTGTATCAGAAAGAACTCTGTCATCTGCGAACTTGAACACTGCAACAGCTACTAGTGAAACGCTATTTGCTGATCAGACAGTACCTGCGAAGCAGAGATATAACTTACGAAACCGTAAAATGGACAAATAAAGCAGGCAACTGCCTATTGTGAATATTTTAAAAATTTTGAACTTTTGCCTTCAGCCAGGAAGTTTGCTATTGTTTTATTGTTTTTAAATTGCCTTGCCGTCTGGGTATCCGTAGGGTCGTGGCTGTGTGCCTAGTTGAATCTGCAGGGGTCTGACACAAGGTCGATCTTTCTGTTGGTTCTGGGAACTCCCAGGGCTGATAGAGGCATTTTCATCTACGTACACATCATCAGTGGTCGCGAGCGGATTGTAGAAGATGGAGCTTCCTGCGCTGCAACGAGAAAATGTGATTTATGTTCGCAGAAACAGACTTTATAGAATTCTTCATAGCAAATGCTTTTTGATGCAATGTGCCATTACATTCTTGATTATTTTGATAACGTTGGTGGGTGGAATCGTCTTCAGTATAAATTTGATTTTTGTGCCAGTTACTACAATACCTCCCCTTGATCCTGCTACTTCTACTGTTTCTTCTATACACTCTTTTCATTCGTTTCCTGAACATGAGCAAGCTCGACGCTCAGAGTTCATTAACAACACTTTTGTACAGCTCTTACACCAACACCAACTGGTAGTTAACACTACAGACTGCTGGGTGTGTGGCTTGATACCCCACACTATGGATAAAGGTATTCCTTATCTGGTTTTGCCTTTTAGCTACAATGGATCATTTCAGGCCCTTCAAACCATCTTTGCTTATGCCCTTGAAACCTATCCTCCACGTCCACCACGTTCCACTAAATATAACTCTGCCAACAAAGCTTTAGTCCAGGGAATTATTGACATGGTCAAGGACGTCAATAATACTCCATCATACCCTAGAGACGAATTGCGAGTGTATTTAAGTTGGAATACTTCAGAGTATCGCCTTAGTTTAGGAGAAAGCAAGCGCAAAAGCTCAACTCCAATCTGGGTCGTACCTCACCGAGGTCAGGTCTGTTTGCAAGGGAATGGGAGGAATCCGAGAGCTCAGCTAGGGAAGAGTGAGTGCGTAGAGACTTATGTGTTTCCGGCTAACTCTTCCCCTGCCTTTCTTACTGCTAGGGGTACCTACTTCATCTGTCGAGATAGAGCTTATACATGGTTGCCTGCCGACTTTTCAGGATCATGCTATATTGCTCGATTGTTGCCTCCAACATACACTGCTTCATCTGATTACCACAGAACCAGAGTAGCGAGAGGTGTCTTCAGCAAAGAAGATACTGCTGGTCAGGAAGCTGGAGACTTTTTCAAAGGCTTCCTTCCGTTCTGGGGGCCTATGGCCAATAGTAGAAACATACGTCAGCTAACACGGGTAGTTGAATCTACTATTACCGAAACTGCTGGTGCCCTTAGCAATTTGACAGCTGAGCTTCAGGCGGATAGACTCATGACGTTGCAGAACCGTATGGTTCTAGACGTTATACTTGCAGATCGAGGTGGGGTATGCAGAATGATCCAATCGAGCTGCTGTGTCTTTATTCCTAATAATGCTCCAACAGTTTATGAGGCGATCTCTAAGCTACATAAGATTTCCGACTCTATTCACGTAGACAAGGGAAACTGGTCCTTCATGGAGTGGTTTTGGACTCTGATTTCAGCGTGGGGATGGAAGGTTCTAATGGTCATTGGTGTCATCTTAGTATTCCTCTTCTCATGCTGCCTGATTATCCAGTGTGGTCCTGCTCTGTGTAGTCTTTGTGCTGCAACTTGTTTTAGGAAACCACCTGCGTTTGGAGAAAAGGCACGAGAAAGGATGATGATACAACAGCATGTCACTGACCTGATGAGCATAGAATTAGATTCTGACATAGACTGAGTAATTGCCTATGTAAGGGCAAAAGGAGGGTCTGAGGTTCCGTGACGATTTGAACCCGTGTTTTCAATATTGTCGGAAATACATAATATTGGTATCAGCGAATCGCAAATGATCCATTTAGTATATCCTGGTGTTTTCGCTACGCAACGAGCAAGAGCACTCCTTTTATAAACACATTTCTGATCTACCCACGGCATCCATCTTAGATCATGGCCGCCATTTTGTGCTTCTTGCCCTCACATACGCAATAACCTCTGATCACTTCATTTCGATTAAGGACACGTAGCCTTAGCCGGAGATTCACCTCTTTCATGACACGTGCACCTTAAACCAGATCACGCTGTAGCTGCATGACTCGACAAAGGCTGCCTCCTCTGCCCGAGGCCAGTCCTGCTAAACTGGTCTTCATGTCCATTGTCCTGATCACGATTAGGAGGCCGAAGCCGGTAGCCTTGCCCATTTACAACCCACAAACATCCCTTATCCTGCTTTTCTATCTTCTGCACCTGGCTCTACTCCTTTCCTTCTGGGCCTTTATTAGGGGGAGGTAACGAAATTTACGATGAGGCGGTCCGGCTCTTGAATGAAAAGTTGACATGGGATTATGATGGAAAAGTGGGAACCCCTCGTTCGTAATGTTTTGACATCAGATATTGTCGACGATTCCTGTGTACGCCAAATATTTATTGTTTATGACACAAAGGTTTGGGAATGTACTAACATATGAAGAATTCGCCTAAAGGCCAAAATTTAGTATATAAGGAGCAACCCTCTTTGTACAATTCGAACAGGCTCCTAGTTACTGCCCATGCGTAGTTTCTGTGACTTCTGTGTCCCTGCAGTAATAAACCTTTGGTCTTTGACGCCACCATCGAGAAGCCCGTGTTTCTGTTCATTTGTGCACCAAGGCAGGTGGAACTCCGGGGTCTTTGGGTGTTGTTCCCTGACACCTCTGGACGGAACCAAAAAGTCCAGAACTCCAATGGGGCTGCTGCTGCTGGCAGTAACATTGTGGGGCACCCCACCTGCAAAAATACAGCCAAATGATCCTTGTTTTACCTTTCAATACCATAACTGCAGCAGAATCGGATGGTGACCCCTGTTTGTAATAGAAAGTGTCAAACAGCTTCTTGCCCCCCCGTTGCCACTAACCAATTGGGGTACACCCCATGGGGGGGGATCAGAGCAATAAAAACTAATGGTAGCCCCCCAAAAAGTACCTGGAAGCCATGCCATTGTGTGCACCTCATCGCCTTCACGTTGAGCCCAAGCACCTTTTAATACTGCTCCCCAAAATTTTGACTGCCCCCTCCCAACAAAAATCAGAGAGTATAGGGGGGTGCAGTAAAAAAGTATTTGCAGTACCCCACAATAAGTCAGGATCCTCCTCCACCTATTCCTCTGCTCTCTGACCCCACCCATTCTGCCCAGGCTCCGCCTAAACCCCTCCTCTCTGACCCCACCCACTCTGACTAGCTCCTCCTATACTCCTCCTCTCTGACCCCACCCAATCTGACTAGGCTCTCCTGAACCCCTCCTCTCTAACCCCACCCGCTCTGCCTATACTCCTCCTCTCTGACCCCACCCACTCTGACTAGGCTCTCCTGAACCCCTCCTCTCTAACCCCACCCACTCTGCCTATACTCCTCCTCTCTGACCCCACCCACTCTTACTAGGCTCTCCTGAACCCCTCCTCTCTAACCCCACCCAATCTGACTAGGCTCCTCCTCCTACACACAACACCTGTTCCCTTTCTTTCACCTGTCTCTGTTCAGGCCACACCTATTTTACTTACCAACCAATCTGCAATCCCTCATTCATCAGGCATGATTCCACTCTTACACAACACACAGACACATTTTACTTACCAATTGGCCATTTAGGCCCACCTCCAACTTACCTCTGCTCTGCCACCATCAGTCACCTGGTGCCGAACCCGGGATTTGAACCCTGGTTGCCTGGATGGAAGGCAGGCACTTACCCACTGGACCACACTGGTTTCCATGTAAGTAGCCTATCAAATTGTCCTTATGTCATGGTCATCCTTTTCATGTGCAATGGAAGCCGCAGGGAAGGACACCAAGGCCTGTATGTTGCTTATAGTTACTACTGCAATCCTCTAGACCACAAAGGAGCTATAGCTCAAAGGTAAGTCTTGTACCTTTGGTGGGGACAGCCCTCACAGGCCTGGGTTCGAATCCTGCCAATGCTGTAGAGGTATCCCAAGGTGGAAATTTTCAAAAAGTGAATATTTTGTTTTTTTTGCTAAGTTTTTTTTCACTTGGTAACAGAGGAGAAAAGTGGACACTCTTTTTGGCATGTGTGTCCCAAAATTTCAAATGTTTTCCCTCATGACCTTCTACCAACCTCCCTATTTCTCAAGTAGGTGCAATAGGGACAAGGCCTTATCTTCCTTTATCAATGTCTTCATTCTTTGTCCTTAAAGTTTGGTGAATTGCAGAGTGCAATTGTGGTATTGGGGGTTATAACTGAGCACAAGAATGCGAGGAAGGTGCTACACTTATTGTAAAATAGGTTATATGATGGTGATTTTTCATTTTGGTGTGAGCCACTCGCTCAAATCAGTGGTTTGGTGCCAGTAAGCTTGGATAGAAATAAAGGTCAAGTATGAGCTCTGGCTAATGAAATGATTGGTCAAGTTTGAGGCAAGCTAGAGTCCATTTATTAGGTGCAATAAGAAGCTAGAAAGATTATTTCCTTTAAGAGACAGACAAGGGCAGAGTCAAGCCTTTGCTCTAGTAGGTCTGCATCATGCCTGCTGCAGGATGTGAAGGAATGGACCTCCACAGCAGTGCGCTGTGCCGGGCTGGGCTGCGCTGGGATGGGCTGGGCTGGGCCTGCCCTGGCACTGTGAAATAATCACCCACCTCCTTCCTTTGAGGAACGCTCACGAACGCCCACGAACGCCCTTGTTCTGTATACAGGCTGACAGCAGGCAATTTAGGACCCTGCTAAATGAGGGTGATGTCCCCATGTGCTTCCTTCGAGTGGCAAAATCCTTCGTTTAAGGCAGGTGGGCTTTTTAAAAATTTGGTTGAAGACCATATGTTGGAGGCGGTATCACGGCACAAGCCGCCGACCGTCTCAGAAGAAAGTATGCATGGGAGGATATTATTTGCATAGGACAGCCCTCTTCTCAGTCCCATTCTTATGCTGCAGTTGCCATGAAGTGTTACTAGAGGGCAGCAGAATGAACAAAAGAGCACACTGAGGCTTTTCTTCTGCTTGCTGACATGAGTCTTGTTCATGGTGGTCTTGCAGGGCCTAAGGAGTGAAGGACTGCTTTGACTGAGGGGATGAGGAATGGCAGGCCTGTATTTGTGGTGAAGGGGGAATATTTGGAAGGTAAACAGCAAGATAAAAACGTCAAAGCATATATGTTTGCTGAGTGATTGAGTCTGTGTGTCACTTGTCTCTTTGAAGGGACATGTGAGAAAGGAACAGCAGTACCATAGACTTCAGATGGGAGAGAGCAAGCAAGGATGAATGTTTCCCTCAAATCCAAATACTTACAGTACCTCAAAGATGACAAGTGCGATATGATGTTCTGCAATTGTAAGGATTTGCCATGTGTGGTACATAAATATGCATGGTTAGTGAGGTTTTTCCCAGAATGTGAGTATCGTTAGGCTGGCAAATGTCAGGCACTCCTTTGGGAGTATGAGGCCAAGAAAAAATTTGGGAAGTTTGCTACAGTCATCTGTAGGATCGAAAGACACTGGGGAATCGTTACAGAGGGAGCCAGGCTGCACAAAATGTGGTAACAGTTGGACAGAAATCTTTAGCAGGGACTTTTGTCTACCCCCAATGTGGGACCAGGACTGCAGTACCTCTGTGTCTCCGAAACATATTTTGACCTCTGGACACCACCATCTCAATACCCCTCAAATGTTCCCTCCTGGTACCCCAGCTTTGGTAGTGCATCAACCAGGTTTCAACCATTTGAGTGACCACAAACACCCTGCCTATGTGCCTTCCGTTTACATTCAGTCAGTAACCCAGCTGCTTCGTTCGCTGTTCAATCTCAAGTGACAGTTGGATGCACATTGCAGGGGTATACAGGCATTAACCGAACTGTAAAGCCCCTCTCAGTACAGCCAGACAACACTTCTTAAAATCATAAATACATGTTTTGCCCAACAGTAAGGCCAGGCCTTTCCTCTGTAGTTCATAGCCAACGTAAGGAGGGAAAAATCAACTGTAGAGCATGCCAAAATTCTCTACAGACACTGCCAATCCTCACACTTCTGCCTATTTGCATGCCAAGGTTATTCACTATGACCCACCAAACCAATTGCAACAGTAGCCTCTCCCAGCCTCATTTGTATGCTCCGATGCCACCTTTATTTAGCAAGTGTTAGTGCTCTCGGGTTTTGTAGCGCGATTCGCTATAGCCTCTGTTTTCAACAGAAATGTCCTAAAGGTACCTATACCAATCTGCAGGGTAGGGAGGAATGGGGCTGCTGCTGCTGGCAGTAACATTGTGGGGCACCCCACCTGCAAAAATACAGCCAAATGATCCTTGTTTTACCTTTCAATACCATAACTGCAGCAGAATCGTATGGTGACCCCTGTTTGTAATAGAAAGTGTCAAACAGCTTCTTGCCCCCCCGTTGCCACTAACCAATTGGGGTACACCCCATGGGGGAGGATCAGAGCAATAAAAACTAATGGTAGCCCCCCAAAAAGTACCTGGAAGCCATGCCATTGTGTGCACCTCATCGCCTTCACGTTGCGCCCAAGCACCTTTTAATACTGCTCCCCCAAATTTTGACTGCCCCCTCCCAACAAAAATCAGAGAGTATAGGGGGGTGCAGTAAAAAAGTATTTGCAGTACCCCACAATAAGTCAGGATCCTCCTCCACCTATTCCTCTGCTCTCTGACCCCACCCATTCTGCCCAGGCTCCGCCTATACCCCTCCTCTCTGACCCCACCCACTCTGACTAGCTCCTCCTATACTCCTCCTCTCTGACCCCACCCACTCTGACTAGGCTCTCCTGAACCCCTCCTCTCTAACCCCACCCACTCTGCCTATACTCCTCCTCTCTGACCCCACCCACTCTTACTAGGCTCTCCTGAACCCCTCCTCTCTAACCCCACCCAATCTGACTAGGCTCCTCCTCCTACACACAACACCTGTTCCCTTTCTTTCACCTGTCTCTGTTCAGGCCACACCTATTTTACTTACCAACCAATCTGCAATCCCTCATTCATCAGGCATGATTCCACTCTTACACAACACACAGACACATTTTACTTACCAATTGGCCATTTAGGCCCACCTCCAACTTACCTCTGCTCTGCCACCATCAGTCACCTGGTGCCGAACCCGGGATTTGAACCCTGGTTGCCTGGATGGAAGGCAGGCACTTACCCACTGGACCACACTGGTTTCCATGTAAGTAGCCTATCAAATTGTCCTTATGTCATGGTCATCCTTTTCATGTGCAATGGAAGCCGCAGGGAAGGACACCAAGGCCTGTATGTTGCTTATAGTTACTACTGCAATCCTCTAGACCACCAAGGAGCTATAGCTCAAAGGTAAGTCTTGTACCTTTGGTGGGGACAGCCCTCACAGGCCTGGGTTCGAATCCTGCCAATGCTGTAGAGGTATCCCAAGGTGGAAATTTTCAAAAAGTGAATATTTTGTTTTTTTTGCTAAGTTTTTTTTCACTTGGTAACAGAGGAGAAAAGTGGACACTCTTTTTGGCATGTGTGTCCCAAAATTTCAAATGTTTTCCCTCATGACCTTCTACCAACCTCCCTATTTCTCAAGTAGGTGCAATAGGGACAAGGCCTTATCTTCCTTTATCAATGTCTTCATTCTTTGTCCTTAAAGTTTGGTGAATTGCAGAGTGCAATTGTGGTATTGGGGGTTATAACTGAGCACAAGAATGCGAGGAAGGTGCGACACTTATTGTAAAATAGGTTATATGATGGTGATTTTTCATTTTGGTGTGAGCCACTCGCTCAAATCAGTGGTTTGGTGCCAGTGAGCTTGGATAGAAATAAAGGTCAAGTATGAGCTCTGGCTAATGAAATGATTGGTCAAGTTTGAGGCAAGCTAGAGTCCATTTATTAGGTGCAATTAGAAGCTAGAAAGATTATTTCCTTTAAGAGACAGACAAGGGCAGAGTCAAGCCTTTGCTCTAGTAGGTCTGCATCATGCCTGCTGCAGGATGTGAAGGAATGGACCTCCACAGCAGTGCGCTGTGCCGGGCTGGGCTGCGCTGGGATGAGCTGGGCCTGCCCTGGCACTGTGAAATAATCACCCACCTCCTTCCTTTGAGGAACGCTCACGAACGCCCACGAACGCCCTTGTTCTGTATACAGGCTGACAGCAGGCAATTTAGGACCCTGCTAAATGAGGGTGATGTCCCCATGTGCTTCCTTCGAGTGGCAAAATCCTTCGTTTAAGGCAGGTGGGCTTTTTAAAAATTTGGTTGAAGACCATATGTTGGAGGCGGTATCACGGCACAAGCCGCCGACCGTCTCAGAAGAAAGTATGCATGGGAGGATATTATTTGCATAGGACAGCCCTCTTCTCAGTCCCATTCTTATGCTGCAGTTGCCATGAAGTGTTACTAGAGGGCAGCAGAATGAACAAAAGAGCACACTGAGGCTTTTCTTCTGCTTGCTGACATGATTCTTGTTCATGGTGGTCTTGCAGGGCCTAAGGAGTGAAGGACTGCTTTGACTGAGGGGATGAGGAATGGCAGGCCTGTATTTGTGGTGAAGGGGGAATATTTGGAAGGTAAACAGCAAGATAAAAACGTCAAAGCATATATGTTTGCTGAGTGATTGAGTCTGTGTGTCACTTGTCTCTTTGAAGGGACATGTGAGAAAGGAACAGCAGTACCATAGACTTCAGATGGGAGAGAGCAAGCAAGGATGAATGTTTCCCTCAAATCCAAATACTTACAGTACCTCAAAGATGACAAGTGCGATATGATGTTCTGCAATTGTAAGGATTTGCCATGTGTGGTACATAAATATGCATGGTTAGTGAGGTTTTTCCCAGAATGTGAGTATCGTTAGGCTGGCAAATGTCAGGCACTCCTTTGGGAGTATGAGGCCAAGAAAAAATTTGGGAAGTTTGCTACAGTCATCTGTAGGATCGAAAGACACTGGGGAATCGTTACAGAGGGAGCCAGGCTGCACAAAATGTGGTAACAGTTGGACAGAAATCTTTAGCAGGGACTTTTGTCTACCCCCAATGTGGGACCAGGACTGCAGTACCTCTGTGTCTCCGAAACATATTTTGACCTCTGGACACCACCATCTCAATACCCCTCAAATGTTCCCTCCTGGTACCCCAGCTTTTGTAGTGCATCAACAAGGTTTCAACCATTTGAGTGACCACAAAGACCCTGCCTATGTGCCTTCCGTTTACATTCAGTCAGTAACCCAGCTGCTTCGTTCGCTGTTCAATCTCAAGTGACAGTTGGATGCACATTGCAGGGGTATACAGGCATTAACCGAACTGTAAAGCCCCTCTCAGTACAGCCAGACTACACTTCTTAAAATCATAAATACATGTTTTGCCCAACAGTAAGGCCAGGCCTTTCCTCTGTAGTTCATAGCCAACGTAAGGAGGGAAAAATCAACTGTAGAGCATGCCAAAATTCTCTACAGACTCTGCCAATCCTCACACTTCTGCCTATTTGCATGCCAAGGTTATTCACTATGACCCACCAAACCAATTGCAACAGTAGCCTCTCCCAGCCTCATTTGTATGCTCCGATGCCACCTTTATTTAGCAAGTGTTAGTGCTCTCGGGTTTTGTAGCGCGATTCGCTTAAGCCTCTGTTTTCAACAGAAATGTCCTAAAGGTACCTATACCAATCTGCAGGGTGGGGAGGAATGGGGCTGCTGCTGCTGGCAGTAACATTGTGGGGCACCCCACCTGCAAAAATACAGCCAAATGATCATTGTTTTACCTTTCAATACCATAACTGCAGCAGAATCGTATGGTGACCCCTGTTTGTAATAGAAAGTGTCAAACAGCTTCTTGCCCCCCCCCGTTGCCACTAACCATTTGGGGTACACCCCATGAGGGAGGATCAGAGCAATAAAAACTAATGGTAGCCCCCCAAAAAGTACCTGGAAGCCATGCCATTGTGTGCACCTCATCGCCTTCACGTTGCGCCCAAGCACCTTTTAATACTGCTCCCCCAAATTTTGACTGCCCCCTCCCAACAAAAATCAGAGAGTATAGGGGGGTGCAGTAAAAAAGTATTTGCAGTACCCCACAATAAGTCAGGATCCTCCTCCACCTATTCCTCTGCTCTCTGACCCCACCCATTCTGCCCAGGCTCCGCCTATACCCCTCCTCTCTGACCCCACCCACTCTGACTAGCTCCTCCTATACTCCTCCTCTCTGACCCCACCCAATCTGACTAGGCTCTCCTGAACCCCTCCTCTCTAACCCCATCCGCTCTGCCTATACTCCTCCTCTCTGACCCCACCCACTCTGACTAGGCTCTCCTGAACCCCTCCTCTCTAACCCCACCCAATCTGACTAGGCTCCTCCTCCTACACACAACACCTGTTCCCTTTCTTTCACCTGTCTCTGTTCAGGCCACACCTATTTTACTTACCAACCAATCTGCAATCCCTCATTCACCAGGCATGATTCCACTCTTACACAACACACAGACACATTTTACTTACCAATTGGCCATTTAGGCCCACCTCCAACTTACCTCTGCTCTGCCACCATCAGTCACCTGGTGCCGAACCCGGGATTTGAACCCTGGTTGCCTGGATGGAAGGCAGGCACTTACCCACTGGACCACACTGGTTTCCATGTAAGTAGCCTATCAAATTGTCCTTATGTCATGGTCATCCTTTTCATGTGCAATGGAAGCCGCAGGGAAGGACACCAAGGCCTGTATGCTGCTTATAGTTACTACTGCAATCCTCTAGACCACCAAGGAGCTATAGCTCAAAGGTAAGTCTTGTACCTTTGGTGGGGACAGCCCTCACAGGCCTGGGTTCGAATCCTGCCAATGCTGTAGAGGTATCCCAAGGTGGAAATTTTCAAAAAGTGAATATTTTGTTTTTTTTGCTAAGTTTTTTTTCACTTGGTAACAGAGGAGAAAAGTGGACACTCTTTTTGGCATGTGTGTCCCAAAATTTCAAATGTTTTCCCTCATGACCTTCTACCAACCTCCCTATTTCTCAAGTAGGTGCAATAGGGACAAGGCCTTATCTTCCTTTATCAATGTCTTCATTCTTTGTCCTTAAAGTTTGGTGAATTGCAGAGTGCAATTGTGGTATTGGGGGTTATAACTGAGCACAAGAATGCGAGGAAGGTGCTACACTTATTGTAAAATAGGTTATATGATGGTGATTTTTCATTTTGGTGTGAGCCACTCGCTCAAATCAGTGGTTTGGTGCCAGTGAGCTTGGATAGAAATAAAGGTCAAGTATGAGCTCTGGCTAATGAAATGATTGGTCAAGTTTGAGGCAAGCTAGAGTCCATTTATTAGGTGCAATTAGAAGCTAGAAAGATTATTTCCTTTAAGAGACAGACAAGGGCAGAGTCAAGCCTTTGCTCTAGTAGGTCTGCATCATGCCTGCTGCAGGATGTGAAGGAATGGACCTCCACAGCAGTGCGCTGTGCCGGGCTGGGCTGCGCTGGGCTGGGCCTGCCCTGGCACTGTGAAATAATCACCCACCTATTTCCTTTGAGGAACGCTCACGAACGCCCTTGTTCTGTATACAGGCTGACAGCAGGCAATTTAGGACCCTGCTAAATGAGGGTGATGTCCCCATGTGCTTCCTTCGAGTGGCAAAATCCTTCGTTTAAGGCAGGTGGGCTTTTTAAAAATTTGGTTGAAGACCATATGTTGGATGCGGTATCACGGCACAAGCCGCCGACCGTCTCAGAAGAAAGTATGCATGGGAGGATAATATTTGCATAGGACAGCCCTCTTCTCAGTCCCATTCTTATGCTGCAGTTGCCATGAAGTGTTACTAGAGGGCAGCAGAATGAACAAAAGAGCACACTGAGGCTTTTCTTCTGCTTGCTGACATGATTCTTGTTCATGGTGGTCTTGCAGGGCCTAAGGAGTGAAGGACTGCTTTGACTGAGGGGATGAGGAATGGCAGGCCTGTATTTGTGGTGAAGGGGGAATATTTGGAAGGTAAACAGCAAGATAAAAACGTCAAAGCATATATGTTTGCTGAGTGATTGAGTCTGTGTGTCACTTGTCTCTTTGAAGGGACATGTGAGAAAGGAACAGCAGTACCATAGACTTCAGATGGGAGAGAGCAAGCAAGGATGAATGTTTCCCTCAAATCCAAATACTTACAGTACCTCAAAGATGACAAGTGCGATATGATGTTCTGCAATTGTAAGGATTTGCCATGTGTGGTACATAAATATGCATGGTTAGTGAGGTTTTTCCCAGAATGTGAGTATCGTTAGGCTGGCAAATGTCAGGCACTCCTTTGGGAGTATGAGGCCAAGAAAAAATTTGGGAAGTTTGCTACAGTCATCTGTAGGATCGAAAGACACTGGGGAATCGTTACAGAGGGAGCCAGGCTGCACAAAATGTGGTAACAGTTGGACAGAAATCTTTAGCAGGGACTTTTGTCTACCCCCAATGTGGGACCAGGACTGCAGTACCTCTGTGTCTCCGAAACATATTTTGACCTCTGGACACCACCATCTCAATACCCCTCAAATGTTCCCTCCTGGTACCCCAGCTTTTGTAGTGCATCAACAAGGTTTCAACCATTTGAGTGACCACAAACACCCTGCCTATGTGCCTTCCGTTTACATTCAGTCAGTAACCCAGCTGCTTCGTTCGCTGTTCAATCTCAAGTGACAGTTGGATGCACATTGCAGGGGTATACAGGCATTAACCGAACTGTAAAGCCCCTCTCAGTACAGCCAGACTACACTTCTTAAAATCATAAATACATGTTTTGCCCAACAGTAAGGCCAGGCCTTTCCTCTGTAGTTCATAGCCAACGTAAGGAGGGAAAAATCAACTGTAGAGCATGCCAAAATTCTCTACAGACACTGCCAATCCTCACACTTCTGCCTATTTGCATGCCAAGGTTATTCACTATGACCCACCAAACCAATTGCAACAGTAGCCTCTCCCAGCCTCATTTGTATGCTCCGATGCCACCTTTATTTAGCAAGTGTTAGTGCTCTCGGGTTTTGTAGCGCGATTCGCTTAAGCCTCTGTTTTCAACAGAAATGTCCTAAAGGTACCTATACCAATCTGCAGGGTGGGGAGGAATGGGGCTGCTGCTGCTGGCAGTAACATTGTGGGGCACCCCACCTGCAAAAATACAGCCAAATGATCATTGTTTTACCTTTCAATACCATAACTGCAGCAGAATCGTATGGTGACCCCTGTTTGTAATAGAAAGTGTCAAACAGCTTCTTGCCCCCCCCGTTGCCACTAACCATTTGGGGTACACCCCATGAGGGAGGATCAGAGCAATAAAAACTAATGGTAGCCCCCCAAAAAGTACCTGGAAGCCATGCCATTGTGTGCACCTCATCGCCTTCACGTTGCGCCCAAGCACCTTTTAATACTGCTCCCCCAAATTTTGACTGCCCCCTCCCAACAAAAATCAGAGAGTATAGGGGGGTGCAGTAAAAAAGTATTTGCAGTACCCCACAATAAGTCAGGATCCTCCTCCACCTATTCCTCTGCTCTCTGACCCCACCTATTCTGCCCAGGCTCCGCCTATACCCCTCCTCTCTGACCCCACCCACTCTGACTAGCTCCTCCTATACTCCTCCTCTCTGACCCCACCCACTCTGACTAGGCTCTCCTGAACCCCTCCTCTCTAACCCCACCCGCTCTGCCTATACTCCTCCTCTCTGACCCCACCCACTCTGACTAGGCTCTCCTGAACCCCTCCTCTCTAACCCCACCCAATCTGTCTAGGCTCCTCCTCCTACACACAACACCTGTTCCCTTTCTTTCACCTGTCTCTGTTCAGGCCACACCTATTTTACTTACCAACCAATCTGCAATCCCTCATTCACCAGGCATGATTCCACTCTTACACAACACACAGACACATTTTACTTACCAATTGGCCATTTAGGCCCACCTCCAACTTACCTCTGCTCTGCCACCATCAGTCACCTGGTGCCGAACCCGGGATTTGAACCCTGGTTGCCTGGATGGAAGGCAGGCACTTACCCACTGGACCACACTGGTTTCCATGTAAGTAGCCTATCAAATTGTCCTTATGTCATGGTCATCCTTTTCATGTGCAATGGAAGCCGCAGGGAAGGACACCAAGGCCTGTATGTTGCTTATAGTTACTACTGCAATCCTCTAGACCACCAAGGAGCTATAGCTCAAAGGTAAGTCTTGTACCTTTGGTGGGGACAACCCTCACAGGCCTGGGTTCGAATCCTGCCAATGCTGTAGAGGTATCCCAAGGTGGAAATTTTCAAAAAGTGAATATTTTGTTTTTTTTGCTAAGTTTTTTTTCACTTGGTAACAGAGGAGAAAAGTGGACACTCTTTTTGGCATGTATGTCCCAAAATTTCAAATGTTTTCCCTCATGACCTTCTACCAACCTCCCTATTTCTCAAGTAGGTGCAATAGGGACAAGGCCTTATCTTCCTTTATCAATGTCTTCATTCTTTGTCCTTAAAGTTTGGTGAATTGCAGAGTGCAATTGTGGTATTGGGGGTTATAACTGAGCACAAGAATGCGAGGAAGGTGCTACACTTATTGTAAAATAGGTTATATGATGGTGATTTTTCATTTTGGTGTGAGCCACTCGCTCAAATCAGTGGTTTGGTGCCAGTGAGCTTGGATAGAAATAAAGGTCAAGTATGAGCTCTGGCTAATGAAATGATTGGTCAAGTTTGAGGCAAGCTAGAGTCCATTTATTAGGTGCAATAAGAAGCTAGAAAGATTATTTCCTTTAAGAGACAGACAAGGGCAGAGTCAAGCCTTTGCTCTAGTAGGTCTGCATCATGCCTGCTGCAGGATGTGAAGGAATGGACCTCCACAGCAGTGCGCTGTGCCGGGCTGGGCTGCGCTGGGCTGGGCTGGGCCTGCCCTGGCACTGTGAAATAATCACCCACCTATTTCCTTTGAGGAACGCTCACGAACGCCCACGAACGCCCTTGTTCTGTATACAGGCTGACAGCAGGCAATTTAGGACCCTGCTAAATGAGGGTGATGTCCCCATGTGCTTCCTTCGAGTGGCAAAATCCTTCGTTTAAGGCAGGTGGGCTTTTTAAAAATTTGGTTGAAGACCATATGTTGGATGCGGTATCACGGCACAAGCCGCCGACCGTCTCAGAAGAAAGTATGCATGGGAGGATATTATTTGCATAGGACAGCCCTCTTCTCAGTCCCATTCTTATGCTGCAGTTGCCATGAAGTGTTACTAGAGGGCAGCAGAATGAACAAAAGAGCACACTGAGGCTTTTCTTCTGCTTGCTGACATGATTCTTGTTCATGGTGGTCTTGCAGGGCCTAAGGAGTGAAGGACTGCTTTGACTGAGGGGATGAGGAATGGCAGGCCTGTATTTGTGGTGAAGGGGGAATATTTGGAAGGTAAACAGCAAGATAAAAACGTCAAAGCATATATGTTTGCTGAATGATTGAGTCTGTGTGTCACTTGTCTCTTTGAAGGGACATGTGAGAAAGGAACAGCAGTACCATAGACTTCAGATGGGAGAGAGCAAGCTAGGATGAATGTTTCCCTCAAATCCAAATACTTACAGTACCTCAAAGATGACAAGTGCGATATGATGTTCTGCAATTGTAAGGATTTGCCATGTGTGGTACATAAATATGCATGGTTAGTGAGGTTTTTCCCAGAATGTGAGTATCGTTAGGCTGGCAAATGTCAGGCACTCCTTTGGGAGTATGAGGCCAAGAAAAAATTTGGGAAGTTTGCTACAGTCATCTGTAGGATCGAAAGACACTGGGGAATCGTTACAGAGGGAGCCAGGCTGCACAAAATGTGGTAACAGTTGGACAGAAATCTTTAGCAGGGACTTTTGTCTACCCCCAATGTGGGACCAGGACTGCAGTACCTCTGTGTCTCCGAAACATATTTTGACCTCTGGACACCACCATCTCAATACCCCTCAAATGTTCCCTCCTGGTACCCCAGCTTTTGTAGTGCATCAACCAGGTTTCAACCATTTGAGTGACCACAAACACCCTGCCTATGTGCCTTCCGTTTACATTCAGTCAGTAACCCAGCTGCTTCGTTCGCTGTTCAATCTCAAGTGACAGTTGGATGCACATTGCAGGGGTATACAGGCATTAACCGAACTGTAAAGCCGCTCTCAGTACAGCCAGACTACACTTCTTAAAATCATAAATACATGTTTTGCCCAACAGTAAGGCCAGGCCTTTCCTCTGTAGTTCATAGCCAACGTAAGGAGGGAAAAATCAACTGTAGAGCATGCCAAAATTCTCTACAGACACTGCCAATCCTCACACTTCTGCCTATTTGCATGCCAAGGTTATTCACTATGACCCACCAAACCAATTGCAACAGTAGCCTCTCCCAGCCTCATTTGTATGCTCCGATGCCACCTTTATTTAGCAAGTGTTAGTGCTCTCGGGTTTTGTAGCGCGATTCGCTATAGCCTCTGTTTTCAACAGAAATGTCCTAAAGGTACCTATACCAATCTGCAGGGTGGGGAGGAATGGGGCTGCTGCTGCTGGCAGTAACATTGTGGGGCACCCCACCTGCAAAAATACAGCCAAATGATCCTTGTTTTACCTTTCAATACCATAACTGCAGCAGAATCGTATGGTGACCCCTGTTTGTAATAGAAAGTGTCAAACAGCTTCTTGCCCCCCCGTTGCCACTAACCATTTGGGGTACACCCCATGAGGGAGGATCAGAGCAATAAAAACTAATGGTAGCCCCCCAAAAAGTACCTGGAAGCCATGCCATTGTGTGCACCTCATCGCCTTCACGTTGCGCCCAAGCACCTTTTAATACTGCTCCCCCAAATTTTGACTGCCCCCTCCCAACAAAAATCAGAGAGTATAGGGGGGTGCAGTAAAAAAGTATTTGCAGTACCCCACAATAAGTCAGGATCCTCCTCCACCTATTCCTCTGCTCTCTGACCCCACCCATTCTGCCCAGGCTCCGCCTATACCCCTCCTCTCTGACCCCACCCACTCTGACTAGCTCCTCCTATACTCCTCCTCTCTGACCCCACCCAATCTGACTAGGCTACCCTGAACCCCTCCTCTCTAACCCCACCCGCTCTGCCTATACTCCTCCTCTCTGACCCCACCCACTCTGACTAGGCTCTCCTGAACCCCTCCTCTCTAACCCCACCCAATCTGTCTAGGCTCCTCCTCCTACACACAACACCTGTTCCCTTTCTTTCACCTGTCTCTGTTCAGGCCACACCTATTTTACTTACCAACCAATCTGCAATCCCTCATTCACCAGGCATGATTCCACTCTTACACAACACACAGACACATTTTACTTACCAATTGGCCATTTAGGCCCACCTCCAACTTACCTCTGCTCTGCCACCATCAGTCACCTGGTGCCGAACCCGGTATTTGAACCCTGGTTGCCTGGATGGAAGGCAGGCACTTACCCACTGGACCACACTGGTTTCCATGTAAGTAGCCTATCAAATTGTCCTTATGTCATGGTCATCCTTTTCATGTGCAATGGAAGCCGCAGGGAAGGACACCAAGGCCTGTATGTTGCTTATAGTTACTACTGCAATCCTCTAGACCACCAAGGAGCTATAGCTCAAAGGTAAGTCTTGTACCTTTGGTGGGGACAACCCTCACAGGCCTGGGTTCGAATCCTGCCAATGCTGTAGAGGTATCCCAAGGTGGAAATTTTCAAAAAGTGAATATTTTGTTTTTTTTGCTAAGTTTTTTTTCACTTGGTAACAGAGGAGAAAAGTGGACACTCTTTTTGGCATGTGTGTCCCAAAATTTCAAATGTTTTCCCTCATGACCTTCTACCAACCTCCCTATTTCTCAAGTAGGTGCAATAGGGACAAGGCCTTATCTTCCTTTATCAATGTCTTCATTCTTTGTCCTTAAAGTTTGGTGAATTGCAGAGTGCAATTGTGGTATTGGGGGTTATAACTGAGCACAAGAATGCGAGGAAGGTGCTACACTTATTGTAAAATAGGTTATATGATGGTGATTTTTCATTTTGGTGTGAGCCACTCGCTCAAATCAGTGGTTTGGTGCCAGTGAGCTTGGATAGAAATAAAGGTCAAGTATGAGCTCTGGCTAATGAAATGATTGGTCAAGTTTGAGGCAAGCTAGAGTCCATTTATTAGGTGCAATAAGAAGCTAGAAAGATTATTTCCTTTAAGAGACAGACAAGGGCAGAGTCAAGCCTTTGCTCTAGTAGGTCTGCATCATGCCTGCTGCAGGATGTGAAGGAATGGACCTCCACAGCAGTGCGCTGTGCCGGGCTGGGCTGCGCTGGGATGGGCTGGGCTGGGCCTGCCCTGGCACTGTGAAATAATCACCCACCTCCTTCCTTTGAGGAACGCTCACGAACGCCCACGAACGCCCTTGTTCTGTATACAGGCTGACAGCAGGCAATTTAGGACCCTGCTAAATGAGGGTGATGTCCCCATGTGCTTCCTTCGAGTGGCAAAATCCTTCGTTTAAGGCAGGTGGGCTTTTTAAAAATTTGGTTGAAGACCATATGTTGGAGGCGGTATCACGGCACAAGCCGCCGACCGTCTCAGAAGAAAGTATGCATGGGAGGATATTATTTGCATAGGACAGCCCTCTTCTCAGTCCCATTCTTATGCTGCAGTTGCCATGAAGTGTTACTAGAGGGCAGCAGAATGAACAAAAGAGCACACTGAGGCTTTTCTTCTGCTTGCTGACATGATTCTTGTTCATGGTGGTCTTGCAGGGCCTAAGGAGTGAAGGACTGCTTTGACTGAGGGGATGAGGAATGGCAGGCCTGTATTTGTGGTGAAGGGGGAATATTTGGAAGGTAAACAGCAAGATAAAAACGTCAAAGCATATATGTTTGCTGAGTGATTGAGTCTGTGTGTCACTTGTCTCTTTGAAGGGACATGTGAGAAAGGAACAGCAGTACCATAGACTTCAGATGGGAGAGAGCAAGCAAGGATGAATGTTTCCCTCAAATCCAAATACTTACAGTACCTCAAAGATGACAAGTGCGATATGATGTTCTGCAATTGTAAGGATTTGCCATGTGTGGTACATAAATATGCATGGTTAGTGAGGTTTTTCCCAGAATGTGAGTATCGTTAGGCTGGCAAATGTCAGGCACTCCTTTGGGAGTATGAGGCCAAGAAAAAATTTGGGAAGTTTGCTACAGTCATCTGTAGGATCGAAAGACACTGGGGAATCGTTACAGAGGGAGCCAGGCTGCACAAAATGTGGTAACAGTTGGACAGAAATCTTTAGCAGGGACTTTTGTCTACCCCCAATGTGGGACCAGGACTGCAGTACCTCTGTGTCTCCGAAACATATTTTGACCTCTGGACACCACCATCTCAATACCCCTCAAATGTTCCTTCCTGGTACCCCAGCTTTGGTAGTGCATCAACCAGGTTTCAACCATTTGAGTGACCACAAACACCCTGCCTATGTGCCTTCCGTTTACATTCAGTCAGTAACCCAGCTGCTTCGTTCGCTGTTCAATCTCAAGTGACAGTTGGATGCACATTGCAGGGGTATACAGGCATTAACCGAACTGTAAAGCCCCTCTCAGTACAGCCAGACAACACTTCTTAAAATCATAAATACATGTTTTGCCCAACAGTAAGGCCAGGCCTTTCCTCTGTAGTTCATAGCCAACGTAAGGAGGGAAAAATCAACTGTAGAGCATGCCAAAATTCTCTACAGACACTGCCAATCCTCACACTTCTGCCTATTTGCATGCCAAGGTTATTCACTATGACCCACCAAACCAATTGCAACAGTAGCCTCTCCCAGCCTCATTTGTATGCTCCGATGCCACCTTTATTTAGCAAGTGTTAGTGCTCTCGGGTTTTGTAGCGCGATTCGCTATAGCCTCTGTTTTCAACAGAAATGTCCTAAAGGTACCTATACCAATCTGCAGGGTAGGGAGGAATGGTGAGGTTCCGTGACGATTTGAACCCGTGTTTTCAATATTGTCGGAAATACATAATATTGGTATCAGCGAATCGCAAATGATCCATTTAGTATATCCTGGTGTTTTCGCTACGCAACGAGCAAGAGCACTCCTTTTATAAACACATTTCTGATCTACCCACGGCATCCATCTTAGATCATGGCCGCCATTTTGTGCTTCTTGCCCTCACATACGCAATAACCTCTGATCACTTCATTTCGATTAAGGACACGTAGCCTTAGCCGGAGATTCACCTCTTTCATGACACGTGCACCTTAAACCAGATCACGCTGTAGCTGCATGACTCGACAAAGGCTGCCTCCTCTGCCCGAGGCCAGTCCTGCTAAACTGGTCTTCATGTCCATTGTCCTGATCACGATTAGGAGGCCGAAGCCGGTAGCCTTGCCCATTTACAACCCACAAACATCCCTTATCCTGCTTTTCTATCTTCTGCACCTGGCTCTGCTCCTTTCCTTCTGGGCCTTTATTAGGGGGAGGTAACGAAATTTACGATGAGGCGGTCCGGCTCTTGAATGAAAAGTTGACATGGGATTATGATGGAAAAGTGGGAACCCCTCGTTCGTAATGTTTTGACATCAGATATTGTCGACGATTCCTGTGTACGCCAAATATTTATTGTTTATGACACAAAGGTTTGGGAATGTACTAACATATGAAGAATTCGCCTAAAGGCCAAAATTTAGTATATAAGGAGCAACCCTCTTTGTACAATTCGAACAGGCTCCTAGTTACTGCCCATGCGTAGTTTCTGTGACTTCTGTGTCCCTGCAGTAATAAACCTTTGGTCTTTGACGCCACCATCGAGAAGCCCGTGTTTCTGTTCATTTGTGCACCAAGGCAGGTGGAACTCCGGGGTCTTTGGGTGTTGTTCCCTGACACCTCTGGACGGAACCAAAAAGTCCAGAACTCCAATTGGCGCCCAACGTGGGGCGACGTCATTCGGTACCGGTCCAAAAGCCTGAAGAGTTCGAGAAGCTTCGTGTGAAGATTCCTGAGGGAGGCGCCCCACTTCATCGATCCCGGCATATCGCAAAAGTGGCCCGACGTTCTCTTCCACGAGGGTTCCCGTTCAGGACGGCTGCAGTGGGCCGTTGCCTTGACCGTCGCCCTGTCTTGGACCCGAGGTGCAGTCCTTAGTACAGCGAAACGTGACGGGTTTTCTCCTTGGTGACGTCTTCAGTGCCTCAGTTAAGTATTTATTGATAGCTAGCTGGTTACTTTGTGAGGGTTGTTAAAATCCTTGATCGGTTCTTGGTTTGGTTTGGTTTTGTAAGATTATCACTGGTTGTTCTAGTTACGATAATCTATTTGGTTTAGTTTGGGTATCGATACATCAGTTCGTTTTGGTAGGCCTAAGTTCTTGGTTCGAGTGCACATATCTGTTCCGTGTTTTGTTTGTTTTGTGTTCCGGACTGAAAATGGTAAGTCGGAAAAACTGTATGTTGTCTTGTTTTAGTTGCAACAGTGACTCACGATTGGAGGACTCATGTCTGGTTCCTCCGATTGGGACTCCCCTATATGACTTATATTGTAAACACGGTGTGGGTCCTATATCTTATAATGAGGTGTGGGTCCGTTACTGTAAGAAGGATGGTGTCCTTAGTTGGCCATTACATGGTAGTTTTGAACCCGAGATTCTCGACAATTTAGAAGCGAAATTGTTTAGGAAGAAAGCCCGGCCGGCAATGTTTGATTCTTTCCGTTTCTGGCGAAAGGAATCCAAACAGAGAGAAATAAAAAGGTTAAAGAAAGAACAAAAAGAGCAAGAAGAGTTGACTCTGGAACAAGCAGCTAAGCAGCTGCAAGTGAACGAGTGTGAGAAAGCCATAGAGGTGGCCATTAGAGAACACAATTTAGCGATTGACAAGTGCTATCCTGCCTTGCCATCGAAAACAGCTAAGATACTGGAGGATTCCGAAAACGATCCTCTGCTATCTTATTTGTTACGGTCACCTCCACCGTATGCACAAGGTGCTACGGCTCCACCTTTACCGAATGTTCAATTGCCGGTTGCTGGACAACCTGGTGTTCCTGCTCCTGTCCCTCAGAATCAGGCTCCTGTACCTCCTGTGGTCAATGTAAATGTTCCTACGGCTCCTCCTCCTCCTGGATTGCCGACTTCTATACCTGTATCTGTCTCGCTTGCACCTACTGTTCCACAAACTATCTTCCTTGATACTCCTACTGTTCCGTTATCTGTTCCTACCTCTACTGTGTTTTCTGCGTCTGCGAGTATGTTGACTCCACTTTCTGTTCGTCGGAGAATCACTGATTCTGTATCTAATATGCTATCTCCTTTCTATAAAACTCTAATTAAGACTCCTACTTCCGATTCTGTTCAAAGACGTAGTCAGCTTCCGAGTACTGAGGAACGGGGAATTTTAGATTCCACGGCTCTCAGATGGATTTCGAAGAGTAGGAGATATAATACGAGAGATGTGCTAGAAACGTTTATGCAGTGGAAAGAGCCAACGCAACGGTATGTCTTTGACGAGATGTGCTCGTTGTTACGTGAGGAGATAGAAGAAGATGATGTTGAATCAAATTTAGAAGATTTGATTAAGGTTCAGAAAGAGTTTGCTGCTGGAATGATAGTGGGTGAAAATATAGAAGAAGCGATGGAACTGATTTTAAGTTATAGGAATGATCCATCACTTCGTTCACCGAGAGATTTAGAGAAAAGCAAGACGAAGCTAAGTCGCCAATATCCAATGAGGGAGGTTCCTCCAATTTGGCGCGAAGCTGTGCAAGCTGACGCACCAAATAATATTGCAGCCGCTCCGGCCCAATTCCAAAGAGTGTGGATACACATTCCGTGGAAGCGAGCTGAAGTATTAGCAGTGAAGCAGGCTTTGCCAGATCCGCGTAAGAATCCTGCTGGATATTACAAGGAATTAACACAGACAGTTGAGGCTTGTATAATGAACTTAGCAGACATAGATATGTTATTTGGCAACGTGGTTCCGCAACCAGTGTGGGCTAAGATTCGTAGAGAGGATCATCAAGTTGCCTTAGGTGGTGACTGGGCAGCCATCACTGCAGCGGATGGTCAGCAAGTAGGTGGTGCAAAACCCGAACCTCTAATTGCTAATCTTCCAGGTAGAATAATTGATCTAATGAAGACTCTGATGCCCGCATTACGTGTTAATTGGGACAAGTTATCAGCATGCAGGCAGAAGAAAGACGAAAGTGTCTCCGACTTCTTCACGAGGTTTGAAGAGACTTTTGTAGATCATAGTGGTCAGGACATGAGTACAGAAGGAGGACAGAGACTGTTTGTCGATAAATTTGTGCATAATTTGTTACCTGAATTATGCAATAAACTGAAAGATTCAGAAAGTGCGTGGGCTGTTTCCACAACTGCGCAAATACTTGCGACTGCACAGTACTACGAAAACAGGGATAAAGAGGAAAAGGAGAAATCAGACAAGAAAACGAAGGATTTAAAGACTAAAGTTCTTTTACAGCAGGCGTATCTGCCTCGCACGAATCAGACTAATATGCAACAGGGTTCGTATCAAAGAACAGATTATAGTACATCGAGGCCTCAATATCAGTGGAACCAATGTGCATATTGTAAGAAAGAGGGTCACTACAAAAATGAATGTCCAATCTTAGCACAGAATAATGCAGCAGCAGCTCAGAGAGGTCGTGGTGGTTTTGTGCAAAATTCTAGAGGTCGAGGACGAGGTGTTATGCCTCCACAAACGAATGATCGTCCATCAAATCACTTTGATCAACGAAATGGACAGTCTACTCAGCAAAACAGATCTCAACAATACCTTGTTGAAGATTATTGTGAAGTAGATGAGGGATTTTAGCAAAATGGGTACTAGGACAGCCATGGACAAAGAGAGGGAGTAGTATCAGTTCCAGTGGATCAGAGTGGGCCTTATGTCGCAGTAGCAACATCAGGTGTAGTCGAACCGTTTCTGTTGGATACTGGTGCCGCAAAAAGTTCGATCATTCATGCGAAACTCCCTGGCGCACCTTTGTCTGGCTCAACAAATGTCTCTGTAGGTTTTTCAGGCGCCCCTGTTTACAACCCAATATCTGGTCCTTTGTCTATTTCTGTTGGGCCGTGTCATTTAAAAGCACCTCTGATTTTGACAACAGGTTGTAATGAAAATCTGCTTGGTTTAGATCTGTTAAAACGACTATATGCGACATTGTACTGTTCTCCGGAAGGGGTACAGCTTACGTTGGGTAAAAATATCATTTCTCCGATGTATTTGTCAATGGATGCACTCCCGCCAGAGCTACGTTCACTCCCTGATTCTCTTTGGGCGACTGGTCCTAACGATGTAGGCCTTTTAGAAATACCACCATATGTAGTGACTTTAAGAGCAAATGTAAAATTTCCAAGAATTCCTCAATACAAAATATCTAGTGAAGGTGAGCGTGCACTTTTATTGATTGTGCAAGATTTGATTAAGAAAGGTGTGGTTGAGGAAACAAGAGGAAATGTCTGTAACAGTCCTGTACTACCGATTTTGAAACGAACTGATCCTACAAAGCCTCCAGTTTATAGGTTTGTTATCGACCTTAGAGAAGTTAATAAGATTGTAATTCCGCAGTTTCCTGTAGTTCCAGACATTACTGCTTTGTTAACACTGATTCCTGCTACAGCTACTTGGTTCTCAGTCATCGACTTGAAGAATGCCTTTTTCAGCATTCCGATAGCCGAGGAAAGCAGAGATATTTTCGGCTTCTGTCTAGGAGGTCGAAGTTTCAGATTTAAACGCGCTCCACAAGGCTATTGTGAGAGCCCATCCATTTACAGTCAAGCATTGAAAAGCCAGTTAGATTCCTTTGTCCTTCCTCCAGGTTCTGCTCTAGTACAGTATGTAGACGATCTTTTAGTGGCTGCTGATGATAAGGAAACTTGCAAAGCAGCTACGATTTCGTTATTGCATTATTTGTCTAATTTGAACCATAAGGTGTCACCTTCTAAAATGCAATACTGCTGCCAAGAAGTGACCTACCTAGGTCATCTCTTGTCAAAGGAGGGAAGGAAGTTGACCCCAGAGAGAATAAAAGCAATTACACAGATGAGCGTTCCTCGCACGCAGAGAGAAGTACGTGCCTTTTTAGGTATTACCTCTTACTGTAGACAGTGGATCCCAAATTTTTCTCTTTTAGCAAAACCGTTGGTAGCTTTGACTGGGAAAAATGTTCCGAGTCCGGTACCATGGTCTGATGAATGTCAAGAGAGTTTTACTGAATTACGAAAAGCCTTGTGTTCAGCTCCTGTATTGGGTACACCTGATTACAGTAAGCCATTCACGCTCTATGTTCATGAGAGGGAAGGCTGCGCGTTGAGTGTTCTGACACAGAAGTTTGGTGATAAACAACGCCCTTGTGCGTATTTTTCATCAACATTAGATCCGGTAGCTAGAGCGTTGCCTAGTTGTTTGAGAGCTACAGCGGCAGCTGCGGCTTCCATTCGACAATCTGCTGGTTTGGTGATGAACAACATGCTAGTGGTCATGGTTCCTCATGCAGTGGATACACTCATGAATCGAACGAAGACACAACACCTTACCAGTGCGAGACTATCTGGTTACGAGCTGACATTACTAGCGAGTCATATTCAGATCAAAAGATGTAATGTATTGAATCCAGCAACGCTGTTGCCGACTGATCAAGAGTCGAGTGATTCCGAGCCACATGATTGTTGTTTTAAAACGGAGGAAGAGACAAAAGGACGCATCGACCTAAAGGATACTCCGCTATCCGATCCAGATGGTACGCTGTATGTGGACGGGTCATGTTTTAAATTGGAGAATGGTGATGTGACTGCTGCTTATGCAGTAACGACTTTGAAGACGATTGTGGAGACTGCAAGAGTGAGTCAGAATTCTGCCCAAGCTGCAGAATTAATCGCTCTAACAAGAGCGTGTGTTTTAGCTAAGGGAAAGAGAGTGAATGTGTTCACAGATAGTCAGTACGCATTTGGCGTGGCCCATAGTTTTGGCCGTTTGTGGAAAGAAAGAGGTTTCATTACGTCCCATGGGACTAAGATCCAACATGGTCAGCTAGTTAACGACTTGTTGGAATCTCTAACCTTGCCGACTGAAGTTGCGATTGTAAAGTGCAGTGCTCATAAAGCAATCACGGATGATGTTGGTCGTGGGAATGCTTTTGCTGATGAAATTGCTAAACAGACAGCTAGAGACACGATGAGCAGAATGTATGTTGCTACGTCTGCAAGATGGATTGCTGACTCTGGAATGTGTGAGGATACTATGGAAGGCGTGAAAGAGATTCAGAAAGAAGCAACTGAGGAAGAAAAACGTGTATGGAAAGAAAGTATGGGCAAATTAGATTCGAATGGGTGTTGGATTGATTTGACAGAACAGCAGCGTTGGATGTTGCCTGACGCGTATGTGCTTGCAGTGGTGACAATGGCGCATGGAGTAGCGCATATAAGTTCTAAGGGAATTTGTAAGATGTTGGCTCCGGTCTGGAAGAATGATGGGATCAGTAAGTGTGCAGAGAGAGTGGTGAAAAATTGTATGGTATGCCTGATGCATAATCCTGGCAAGGGAACTCCAACTCCAGCTGGTCATTTCGCTCCTCCTTCCTGCCCCTTTGAAGTGATTCAGTTAGACTTCATTCACATGGAGCGATGCAATAATTTGAAATATGTCCTGGTGGTAGTTTGTGCTTTTTCCAGGTGGATCGAAGCATATCCACTAAAGGACAATACTGCCCTATCAACTGCCAAGATTCTTCTCAAAGAATATTTCCCTAGGTACGGAATGCCACGGATTGTATGGTCAGATAACGGAAGTGAGTTTATAGGGAAAGTTATGCAGAGTGTGTGTGCCGGTTTGGGCATCAAACAAAAGTTCCACAGTGCGAACCATCCCCAGTCTGCTGGTTTAGTAGAGGGTTACAATGGCACCCTCAAGCTAAAATTAGCTAAAATACAAGCATCCACAGGTTTAGCCTGGCCAGACGCACTTCCTTTGGCTTTGCTATCAACAAGAGCAACTGTACATTCTAGGGTGGGACTCAGTCCATATGAAATAATTTTTGGCCGCCCGGCAAATATTTGGGGTGTGCCAAGGCCTAAAAAGTTTTGTTCCCTAGAATATCCTATGTTGATAGACTACCTTTACGACTTGACTGCTAAATTGAGTCTTATTCATCAACAGGTTTTCGATGCTTTGCCAAAGCCTCCGGAGAGTCCAGGGCATCAGCTGAAACCAGGCGAGTTCGTTGTCATCAGGAACTTCGCGAGGACGAAGAACCTTCAGCCGAGATTTGTCGGCCCCTTCCAAATCCTACTGGCAACGAGGACAGCGGTTCGTGTGGCTGGACGCAAGCACTGGGTGCATGCGTCCCATGTAAAGCGTGTGCCTTTGCCACTTCCTTACGACGACTGGGTGAAGAAGGGAATTGGTTCCTCTGAATTTGAAAACACGCCGAAATTCATCCCTTTCAGCGATGCCAAATTGATCACTGACACTCTAAGCTCTGACTCTCCTCCAGAAAAGACTCTTTTGAACGCTGAACATTTGTCCCCTGTATCAGAAAGAACTCTGTCATCTGCGAACTTGAACACTGCAACAGCTACTAGTGAAACGCTATTTGCTGATCAGACAGTACCTGCGAAGCAGAGATATAACTTACGAAACCGTAAAATGGACAAATAAAGCAGGCAACTGCCTATTGTGAATATTTTAAAAATTTTGAACTTTTGCCTTCAGCCAGGAAGTTTGCTATTGTTTTATTGTTTTTAAATTGCCTTGCCGTCTGGGTATCCGTAGGGTCGTGGCTGTGTGCCTAGTTGAATCTGCAGGGGTCTGACACAAGGTCGATCTTTCTGTTGGTTCTGGGAACTCCCAGGGCTGATAGAGGCATTTTCATCTACGTACACATCATCAGTGGTCGCGAGCGGATTGTAGAAGATGGAGCTTCCTGCGCTGCAACGAGAAAATGTGATTTATGTTCGCAGAAACAGACTTTATAGAATTCTTCATAGCAAATGCTTTTTGATGCAATGTGCCATTACATTCTTGATTATTTTGATAACGTTGGTGGGTGGAATCGTCTTCAGTATAAATTTGATTTTTGTGCCAGTTACTACAATACCTCCCCTTGATCCTGCTACTTCTACTGTTTCTTCTATACACTCTTTTCATTCGTTTCCTGAACATGAGCAAGCTCGACGCTCAGAGTTCATTAACAACACTTTTGTACAGCTCTTACACCAACACCAACTGGTAGTTAACACTACAGACTGCTGGGTGTGTGGCTTGATACCCCACACTATGGATAAAGGTATTCCTTATCTGGTTTTGCCTTTTAGCTACAATGGATCATTTCAGGCCCTTCAAACCATCTTTGCTTATGCCCTTGAAACCTATCCTCCACGTCCACCACGTTCCACTAAATATAACTCTGCCAACAAAGCTTTAGTCCAGGGAATTATTGACATGGTCAAGGACGTCAATAATACTCCATCATACCCTAGAGACGAATTGCGAGTGTATTTAAGTTGGAATACTTCAGAGTATCGCCTTAGTTTAGGAGAAAGCAAGCGCAAAAGCTCAACTCCAATCTGGGTCGTACCTCACCGAGGTCAGGTCTGTTTGCAAGGGAATGGGAGGAATCCGAGAGCTCAGCTAGGGAAGAGTGAGTGCGTAGAGACTTATGTGTTTCCGGCTAACTCTTCCCCTGCCTTTCTTACTGCTAGGGGTACCTACTTCATCTGTCGAGATAGAGCTTATACATGGTTGCCTGCCGACTTTTCAGGATCATGCTATATTGCTCGATTGTTGCCTCCAACATACACTGCTTCATCTGATTACCACAGAACCAGAGTAGCGAGAGGTGTCTTCAGCAAAGAAGATACTGCTGGTCAGGAAGCTGGAGACTTTTTCAAAGGCTTCCTTCCGTTCTGGGGGCCTATGGCCAATAGTAGAAACATACGTCAGCTAACACGGGTAGTTGAATCTACTATTACCGAAACTGCTGGTGCCCTTAGCAATTTGACAGCTGAGCTTCAGGCGGATAGACTCATGACGTTGCAGAACCGTATGGTTCTAGACGTTATACTTGCAGATCGAGGTGGGGTATGCAGAATGATCCAATCGAGCTGCTGTGTCTTTATTCCTAATAATGCTCCAACAGTTTATGAGGCGATCTCTAAGCTACATAAGATTTCCGACTCTATTCACGTAGACAAGGGAAACTGGTCCTTCATGGAGTGGTTTTGGACTCTGATTTCAGCGTGGGGATGGAAGGTTCTAATGGTCATTGGTGTCATCTTAGTATTCCTCTTCTCATGCTGCCTGATTATCCAGTGTGGTCCTGCTCTGTGTAGTCTTTGTGCTGCAACTTGTTTTAGGAAACCACCTGCGTTTGGAGAAAAGGCACGAGAAAGGATGATGATACAACAGCATGTCACTGACCTGATGAGCATAGAATTAGATTCTGACATAGACTGAGTAATTGCCTATGTAAGGGCAAAAGGAGGGTCTGAGGTTCCGTGACGATTTGAACCCGTGTTTTCAATATTGTCGGAAATACATAATATTGGTATCAGCGAATCGCAAATGATCCATTTAGTATATCCTGGTGTTTTCGCTACGCAACGAGCAAGAGCACTCCTTTTATAAACACATTTCTGATCTACCCACGGCATCCATCTTAGATCATGGCCGCCATTTTGTGCTTCTTGCCCTCACATACGCAATAACCTCTGATCACTTCATTTCGATTAAGGACACGTAGCCTTAGCCGGAGATTCACCTCTTTCATGACACGTGCACCTTAAACCAGATCACGCTGTAGCTGCATGACTCGACAAAGGCTGCCTCCTCTGCCCGAGGCCAGTCCTGCTAAACTGGTCTTCATGTCCATTGTCCTGATCACGATTAGGAGGCCGAAGCCGGTAGCCTTGCCCATTTACAACCCACAAACATCCCTTATCCTGCTTTTCTATCTTCTGCACCTGGCTCTACTCCTTTCCTTCTGGGCCTTTATTAGGGGGAGGTAACGAAATTTACGATGAGGCGGTCCGGCTCTTGAATGAAAAGTTGACATGGGATTATGATGGAAAAGTGGGAACCCCTCGTTCGTAATGTTTTGACATCAGATATTGTCGACGATTCCTGTGTACGCCAAATATTTATTGTTTATGACACAAAGGTTTGGGAATGTACTAACATATGAAGAATTCGCCTAAAGGCCAAAATTTAGTATATAAGGAGCAACTCTCTTTGTACAATTCGAACAGGCTCGTAGTTACTGCCCATGCGTAGTTTCTGTGACTTCTGTGTCCCTGCAGTAATAAACCTTTGGTCTTTGACGCCACCATCGAGAAGCCCGTGTTTCTGTTCATTTGTGCACCAAGGCAGGTGGAACTCCGGGGTCTTTGGGTGTTGTTCCCTGACACCTCTGGACGGAACCAAAAAGTCCAGAACTCCAATGGGGCTGCTGCTGCTGGCAGTAACATTGTGGGGCACCCCACCTGCAAAAATACAGCCAAATGATCCTTGTTTTACCTTTCAATACCATAACTGCAGCAGAATCGGATGGTGACCCCTGTTTGTAATAGAAAGTGTCAAACAGCTTCTTGCCCCCCCGTTGCCACTAACCAATTGGGGTACACCCCATGGGGGGGGATCAGAGCAATAAAAACTAATGGTAGCCCCCCAAAAAGTACCTGGAAGCCATGCCATTGTGTGCACCTCATCGCCTTCACGTTGCGCCCAAGCACCTTTTAATACTGCTCCCCAAAATTTTGACTGCCCCCTCCCAACAAAAATCAGAGAGTATAGGGGGGTGCAGTAAAAAAGTATTTGCAGTACCCCACAATAAGTCAGGATCCTCCTCCACCTATTCCTCTGCTCTCTGACCCCACCCATTCTGCCCAGGCTCCGCCTAAACCCCTCCTCTCTGACCCCACCCACTCTGACTAGCTCCTCCTATACTCCTCCTCTCTGACCCCACCCAATCTGACTAGGCTCTCCTGAACCCCTCCTCTCTAACCCCACCCGCTCTGCCTATACTCCTCCTCTCTGACCCCACCCACTCTGACTAGGCTCTCCTGAACCCCTCCTCTCTAACCCCACCCACTCTGCCTATACTCCTCCTCTCTGACCCCACCCACTCTTACTAGGCTCTCCTGAACCCCTCCTCTCTAACCCCACCCAATCTGACTAGGCTCCTCCTCCTACACACAACACCTGTTCCCTTTCTTTCACCTGTCTCTGTTCAGGCCACACCTATTTTACTTACCAACCAATCTGCAATCCCTCATTCATCAGGCATGATTCCACTCTTACACAACACACAGACACATTTTACTTACCAATTGGCCATTTAGGCCCACCTCCAACTTACCTCTGCTCTGCCACCATCAGTCACCTGGTGCCGAACCCGGGATTTGAACCCTGGTTGCCTGGATGGAAGGCAGGCACTTACCCACTGGACCACACTGGTTTCCATGTAAGTAGCCTATCAAATTGTCCTTATGTCATGGTCATCCTTTTCATGTGCAATGGAAGCCGCAGGGAAGGACACCAAGGCCTGTATGTTGCTTATAGTTACTACTGCAATCCTCTAGACCACAAAGGAGCTATAGCTCAAAGGTAAGTCTTGTACCTTTGGTGGGGACAGCCCTCACAGGCCTGGGTTCGAATCCTGCCAATGCTGTAGAGGTATCCCAAGGTGGAAATTTTCAAAAAGTGAATATTTTGTTTTTTTTGCTAAGTTTTTTTTCACTTGGTAACAGAGGAGAAAAGTGGACACTCTTTTTGGCATGTGTGTCCCAAAATTTCAAATGTTTTCCCTCATGACCTTCTACCAACCTCCCTATTTCTCAAGTAGGTGCAATAGGGACAAGGCCTTATCTTCCTTTATCAATGTCTTCATTCTTTGTCCTTAAAGTTTGGTGAATTGCAGAGTGCAATTGTGGTATTGGGGGTTATAACTGAGCACAAGAATGCGAGGAAGGTGCTACACTTATTGTAAAATAGGTTATATGATGGTGATTTTTCATTTTGGTGTGAGCCACTCGCTCAAATCAGTGGTTTGGTGCCAGTAAGCTTGGATAGAAATAAAGGTCAAGTATGAGCTCTGGCTAATGAAATGATTGGTCAAGTTTGAGGCAAGCTAGAGTCCATTTATTAGGTGCATTAAGAAGCTAGAAAGATTATTTCCTTTAAGAGACAGACAAGGGCAGAGTCAAGCCTTTGCTCTAGTAGGTCTGCATCATGCCTGCTGCAGGATGTGAAGGAATGGACCTCCACAGCAGTGCGCTGTGCCGGGCTGGGCTGCGCTGGGATGGGCTGGGCTGGGCCTGCCCTGGCACTGTGAAATAATTACCCACCTCCTTCCTTTGAGGAACGCTCACGAACGCCCACGAACGCCCTTGTTCTGTATACAGGCTGACAGCAGGCAATTTAGGACCCTGCTAAATGAGGGTGATGTCCCCATGTGCTTCCTTCGAGTGGCAAAATCCTTCGTTTAAGGCAGGTGGGCTTTTTAAAAATTTGGTTGAAGACCATATGTTGGAGGCGGTATCACGGCACAAGCCGCCGACCGTCTCAGAAGAAAGTATGCATGGGAGGATATTATTTGCATAGGACAGCCCTCTTCTCAGTCCCATTCTTATGCTGCAGTTGCCATGAAGTGTTACTAGAGGGCAGCAGAATGAACAAAAGAGCACACTGAGGCTTTTCTTCTGCTTGCTGACATGAGTCTTGTTCATGGTGGTCTTGCAGGGCCTAAGGAGTGAAGGACTGCTTTGACTGAGGGGATGAGGAATGGCAGGCCTGTATTTGTGGTGAAGGGGGAATATTTGGAAGGTAAACAGCAAGATAAAAACGTCAAAGCATATATGTTTGCTGAGTGATTGAGTCTGTGTGTCACTTGTCTCTTTGAAGGGACATGTGAGAAAGGAACAGCAGTACCATAGACTTCAGATGGGAGAGAGCAAGCAAGGATGAATGTTTCCCTCAAATCCAAATACTTACAGTACCTCAAAGATGACAAGTGCGATATGATGTTCTGCAATTGTAAGGATTTGCCATGTGTGGTACATAAATATGCATGGTTAGTGAGGTTTTTCCCAGAATGTGAGTATCGTTAGGCTGGCAAATGTCAGGCACTCCTTTGGGAGTATGAGGCCAAGAAAAAATTTGGGAAGTTTGCTACAGTCATCTGTAGGATCGAAAGACACTGGGGAATCGTTACAGAGGGAGCCAGGCTGCACAAAATGTGGTAACAGTTGGACAGAAATCTTTAGCAGGGACTTTTGTCTACCCCCAATGTGGGACCAGGACTGCAGTACCTCTGTGTCTCCGAAACATATTTTGACCTCTGGACACCACCATCTCAATACCCCTCAAATGTTCCCTCCTGGTACCCCAGCTTTGGTAGTGCATCAACCAGGTTTCAACCATTTGAGTGACCACAAACACCCTGCCTATGTGCCTTCCGTTTACATTCAGTCAGTAACCCAGCTGCTTCGTTCGCTGTTCAATCTCAAGTGACAGTTGGATGCACATTGCAGGGGTATACAGGCATTAACCGAACTGTAAAGCCCCTCTCAGTACAGCCAGACAACACTTCTTAAAATCATAAATACATGTTTTGCCCAACAGTAAGGCCAGGCCTTTCCTCTGTAGTTCATAGCCAACGTAAGGAGGGAAAAATCAACTGTAGAGCATGCCAAAATTCTCTACAGACACTGCCAATCCTCACACTTCTGCCTATTTGCATGCCAAGGTTATTCACTATGACCCACCAAACCAATTGCAACAGTAGCCTCTCCCAGCCTCATTTGTATGCTCCGATGCCACCTTTATTTAGCAAGTGTTAGTGCTCTCGGGTTTTGTAGCGCGATTCGCTATAGCCTCTGTTTTCAACAGAAATGTCCTAAAGGTACCTATACCAATCTGCAGGGTAGGGAGGAATGGGGCTGCTGCTGCTGGCAGTAACATTGTGGGGCACCCCACCTGCAAAAATACAGCCAAATGATCCTTGTTTTACCTTTCAATACCATAACTGCAGCAGAATCGTATGGTGACCCCTGTTTGTAATAGAAAGTGTCAAACAGCTTCTTGCCCCCCCGTTGCCACTAACCAATTGGGGTACACCCCATGGGGGAGGATCAGAGCAATAAAAACTAATGGTAGCCCCCCAAAAAGTACCTGGAAGCCATGCCATTGTGTGCACCTCATCGCCTTCACGTTGCGCCCAAGCACCTTTTAATACTGCTCCCCCAAATTTTGACTGCCCCCTCCCAACAAAAATCAGAGAGTATAGGGGGGTGCAGTAAAAAAGTATTTGCAGTACCCCACAATAAGTCAGGATCCTCCTCCACCTATTCCTCTGCTCTCTGACCCCACCCATTCTGCCCAGGCTCCGCCTATACCCCTCCTCTCTGACCCCACCCACTCTGACTAGCTCCTCCTATACTCCTCCTCTCTGACCCCACCCACTCTGACTAGGCTCTCCTGAACCCCTCCTCTCTAACCCCACCCACTCTGCCTATACTCCTCCTCTCTGACCCCACCCACTCTTACTAGGCTCTCCTGAACCCCTCCTCTCTAACCCCACCCAATCTGACTAGGCTCCTCCTCCTACACACAACACCTGTTCCCTTTCTTTCACCTGTCTCTGTTCAGGCCACACCTATTTTACTTACCAACCAATCTGCAATCCCTCATTCATCAGGCATGATTCCACTCTTACACAACACACAGACACATTTTACTTACCAATTGGCCATTTAGGCCCACCTCCAACTTACCTCTGCTCTGCCACCATCAGTCACCTGGTGCCGAACCCGGGATTTGAACCCTGGTTGCCTGGATGGAAGGCAGGCACTTACCCACTGGACCACACTGGTTTCCATGTAAGTAGCCTATCAAATTGTCCTTATGTCATGGTCATCCTTTTCATGTGCAATGGAAGCCGCAGGGAAGGACACCAAAGCCTGTATGTTGCTTATAGTTACTACTGCAATCCTCTAGACCACCAAGGAGCTATAGCTCAAAGGTAAGTCTTGTACCTTTGGTGGGGACAGCCCTCACAGGCCTGGGTTCGAATCCTGCCAATGCTGTAGAGGTATCCCAAGGTGGAAACTTTCAAAAAGTGAATATTTTGTTTTTTTTGCTAAGTTTTTTTTCACTTGGTAACAGAGGAGAAAAGTGGACACTCTTTTTGGCATGTGTGTCCCAAAATTTCAAATGTTTTCCCTCATGACCTTCTACCAACCTCCCTATTTCTCAAGTAGGTGCAATAGGGACAAGGCCTTATCTTCCTTTATCAATGTCTTCATTCTTTGTCCTTAAAGTTTGGTGAATTGCAGAGTGCAATTGTGGTATTGGGGGTTATAACTGAGCACAAGAATGCGAGGAAGGTGCTACACTTATTGTAAAATAGGTTATATGATGGTGATTTTTCATTTTGGTGTGAGCCACTCGCTCAAATCAGTGGTTTGGTGCCAGTGAGCTTGGATAGAAATAAAGGTCAAGTATGAGCTCTGGCTAATGAAATCATTGGTCAAGTTTGAGGCAAGCTAGAGTCCATTTATTAGGTGCAATAAGAAGCTAGAAAGATTATTTCCTTTAAGAGACAGACAAGGGCAGAGTCAAGCCTTTGCTCTAGTAGTTCTGCATCATGCCTGCTGCAGGATGTGAAGGAATGGACCTCCACAGCAGTGCGCTGTGCCGGGCTGGGCTGCGCTGGGATGGGCTGGGCTGGGCCTGCCCTGGCACTGTGAAATAATCACCCACCTCCTTCCTTTGAGGAACGCTCACGAACGCCCACGAACGCCCTTGTTCTGTATACAGGCTGACAGCAGGCAATTTAGGACCCTGCTAAATGAGGGTGATGTCCCCATGTGCTTCCTTCGAGTGGCAAAATCCTTCGTTTAAGGCAGGTGGGCTTTTTAAAAATTTGGTTGAAGACCATATGTTGGAGGCGGTATCACGGCACAAGCCGCCGACCGTCTCAGAAGAAAGTATGCATGGGAGGATATTATTTGCATAGGACAGCCCTCTTCTCAGTCCCATTCTTATGCTGCAGTTGCCATGAAGTGTTACTAGAGGGCAGCAGAATGAACAAAAGAGCACACTGAGGCTTTTCTTCTGCTTGCTGACATGATTCTTGTTCATGGTGGTCTTGCAGGGCCTAAGGAGTGAAGGACTGCTTTGACTGAGGGGATGAGGAATGGCAGGCCTGTATTTGTGGTGAAGGGGGAATATTTGGAAGGTAAACAGCAAGATAAAAACGTCAAAGCATATATGTTTGCTGAGTGATTGAGTCTGTGTGTCACTTGTCTCTTTGAAGGGACATGTGAGAAAGGAACAGCAGTACCATAGACTTCAGATGGGAGAGAGCAAGCAAGGATGAATGTTTCCCTCAAATCCAAATACTTACAGTACCTCAAAGATGACAAGTGCGATATGATGTTCTGCAATTGTAAGGATTTGCCATGTGTGGTACATAAATATGCATGGTTAGTGAGGTTTTTCCCAGAATGTGAGTATCGTTAGGCTGGCAAATGTCAGGCACTCCTTTGGGAGTATGAGGCCAAGAAAAAATTTGGGAAGTTTGCTACAGTCATCTGTAGGATCGAAAGACACTGGGGAATCGTTACAGAGGGAGCCAGGCTGCACAAAATGTGGTAACAGTTGGACAGAAATCTTTAGCAGGGACTTTTGTCTACCCCCAATGTGGGACCAGGACTGCAGTACCTCTGTGTCTCCGAAACATATTTTGACCTCTGGACACCACCATCTCAATACCCCTCAAATGTTCCCTCCTGGTACCCCAGCTTTGGTAGTGCATCAACCAGGTTTCAACCATTTGAGTGACCACAAACACCCTGCCTATGTGCCTTCCGTTTACATTCAGTCAGTAACCCAGCTGCTTCGTTCGCTGTTCAATCTCAAGTGACAGTTGGATGCACATTGCAGGGGTATACAGGCATTAACCGAACTGTAAAGCCCCTCTCAGTACAGCCAGACAACACTTCTTAAAATCATAAATACATGTTTTGCCCAACAGTAAGGCCAGGCCTTTCCTCTGTAGTTCATAGCCAACGTAAGGAGGGAAAAATCAACTGTAGAGCATGCCAAAATTCTCTACAGACACTGCCAATCCTCACACTTCTGCCTATTTGCATGCCAAGGTTATTCACTATGACCCACCAAACCAATTGCAACAGTAGCCTCTCCCAGCCTCATTTGTATGCTCCGATGCCACCTTTATTTAGCAAGTGTTAGTGCTCTCGGGTTTTGTAGCGCGATTCGCTATAGCCTCTGTTTTCAACAGAAATGTCCTAAAGGTACCTATACCAATCTGCAGGGTAGGGAGGAATGGGGCTGCTGCTGCTGGCAGTAACATTGTGGGGCACCCCACCTGCAAAAATACAGCCAAATGATCCTTGTTTTACCTTTCAATACCATAACTGCAGCAGAATCGTATGGTGACCCCTGTTTGTAATAGAAAGTGTCAAACAGCTTCTTGCCCCCCCGTTGCCACTAACCAATTGGGGTACACCCCATGGGGGAGGATCAGAGCAATAAAAACTAATGGTAGCCCCCCAAAAAGTACCTGGAAGCCATGCCATTGTGTGCACCTCATCGCCTTCACGTTGCGCCCAAGCACCTTTTAATACTGCTCCCCCAAATTTTGACTGCCCCCTCCCAACAAAAATCAGAGAGTATAGGGGGGTGCAGTAAAAAAGTATTTGCAGTACCCCACAATAAGTCAGGATCCTCCTCCACCTATTCCTCTGCTCTCTGACCCCACCCATTCTGCCCAGGCTCTGCCTATACCCCTCCTCTCTGACCCCACCCACTCTGACTAGCTCCTCCTATACTCCTCCTCTCTGACCCCACCCAATCTGACTAGGCTCTCCTGAACCCCTCCTCTCTAACCCCACCCGCTCTGCCTATACTCCTCCTCTCTGACCCCACCCACTCTGACTAGGCTCTCCTGAACCCCTCCTCTCTAACCCCACCCACTCTGCCTATACTCCTCCTCTCTGACCCCACCCACTCTTACTAGGCTCTCCTGAACCCCTCCTCTCTAACCCCACCCAATCTGACTAGGCTCCTCCTCCTACACACAACACCTGTTCCCTTTCTTTCACCTGTCTCTGTTCAGGCCACACCTATTTTACTTACCAACCAATCTGCAATCCCTCATTCATCAGGCATGATTCCACTCTTACACAACACACAGACACATTTTACTTACCAATTGGCCATTTAGGCCCACCTCCAACTTACCTCTGCTCTGCCACCATCAGTCACCTGGTGCCGAACCCGGGATTTGAACCCTGGTTGCCTGGATGGAAGGCAGGCACTTACCCACTGGACCACACTGGTTTCCATGTAAGTAGCCTATCAAATTGTCCTTATGTCATGGTCATCCTTTTCATGTGCAATGGAAGCCGCAGGGAAGGACACCAAGGCCTGTATGTTGCTTATAGTTACTACTGCAATCCTCTAGACCACCAAGGAGCTATAGCTCAAAGGTAAGTCTTGTACCTTTGGTGGGGACAGCCCTCACAGGCCTGGGTTCGAATCCTGCCAATGCTGTAGAGGTATCCCAAGGTGGAAATTTTCAAAAAGTGAATATTTTGTTTTTTTTGCTAAGTTTTTTTCCACTTGGTAACAGAGGAGAAAAGTGGACACTCTTTTTGGCATGTGTGTCCCAAAATTTCAAATGTTTTCCCTCATGACCTTCTACCAACCTCCCTATTTCTCAAGTAGGTGCAATAGGGACAAGGCCTTATCTTCCTTTATCAATGTCTTCATTCTTTGTCCTTAAAGTTTGGTGAATTGCAGAGTGCAATTGTGGTATTGGGGGTTATAACTGAGCACAAGAATGCGAGGAAGGTGCTACACTTATTGTAAAATAGGTTATATGATGGTGATTTTTCATTTTGGTGTGAGCCACTCGCTCAAATCAGTGGTTTGGTGCCAGTGAGCTTGGATAGAAATAAAGGTCAAGTATGAGCTCTGGCTAATGAAATGATTGGTCAAGTTTGAGGCAAGCTAGAGTCCATTTATTAGGTGCAATAAGAAGCTAGAAAGATTATTTCCTTTAAGAGACAGACAAGGGCAGAGTCAAGCCTTTGCTCTAGTAGGTCTGCATCATGCCTGCTGCAGGATGTGAAGGAATGGACCTCCACAGCAGTGCGCTGTGCCGGGCTGGGCTGCGCTGGGATGGGCTGGGCTGGGCCTGCCCTGGCACTGTGAAATAATCACCCACCTCCTTCCTTTGAGGAACGCTCACGAACGCCCACGAACGCCCTTGTTCTGTATACAGGCTGACAGCAGGCAATTTAGGACCCTGCTAAATGAGGGTGATGTCCCCATGTGCTTCCTTCGAGTGGCAAAATCCTTCGTTTAAGGCAGGTGGGCTTTTTAAAAATTTGGTTGAAGACCATATGTTGGAGGCGGTATCACGGCACAAGCCGCCGACCGTCTCAGAAGAAAGTATGCATGGGAGGATATTATTTGCATAGGACAGCCCTCTTCTCAGTCCCATTCTTATGCTGCAGTTGCCATGAAGTGTTACTAGAGGGCAGCAGAATGAACAAAAGAGCACACTGAGGCTTTTCTTCTGCTTGCTGACATGATTCTTGTTCATGGTGGTCTTGCAGGGCCTAAGGAGTGAAGGACTGCTTTGACTGAGGGGATGAGGAATGGCAGGCCTGTATTTGTGGTGAAGGGGGAATATTTGGAAGGTAAACAGCAAGATAAAAACGTCAAAGCATATATGTTTGCTGAGTGATTGAGTCTGTGTGTCACTTGTCTCTTTGAAGGGACATGTGAGAAAGGAACAGCAGTACCATAGACTTCAGATGGGAGAGAGCAAGCAAGGATGAATGTTTCCCTCAAATCCAAATACTTACAGTACCTCAAAGATGACAAGTGCGATATGATGTTCTGCAATTGTAAGGATTTGCCATGTGTGGTACATAAATATGCATGGTTAGTGAGGTTTTTCCCAGAATGTGAGTATCGTTAGGCTGGCAAATGTCAGGCACTCCTTTGGGAGTATGAGGCCAAGAAAAAATTTGGGAAGTTTGCTACAGTCATCTGTAGGATCGAAAGACACTGGGGAATCGTTACAGAGGGAGCCAGGCTGCACAAAATGTGGTAACAGTTGGACAGAAATCTTTAGCAGGGACTTTTGTCTACCCCCAATGTGGGACCAGGACTGCAGTACCTCTGTGTCTCCGAAACATATTTTGACCTCTGGACACCACCATCTCAATACCCCTCAAATGTTCCCTCCTGGTACCCCAGCTTTGGTAGTGCATCAACCAGGTTTCAACCATTTGAGTGACCACAAACACCCTGCCTATGTGCCTTCCGTTTACATTCAGTCAGTAACCCAGCTGCTTCGTTCGCTGTTCAATCTCAAGTGACAGTTGGATGCACATTGCAGGGGTATACAGGCATTAACCGAACTGTAAAGCCCCTCTCAGTACAGCCAGACAACACTTCTTAAAATCATAAATACATGTTTTGCCCAACAGTAAGGCCAGGCCTTTCCTCTGTAGTTCATAGCCAACGTAAGGAGGGAAAAATCAACTGTAGAGCATGCCAAAATTCTCTACAGACACTGCCAATCCTCACACTTCTGCCTATTTGCATGCCAAGGTTATTCACTATGACCCACCAAACCAATTGCAACAGTAGCCTCTCCCAGCCTCATTTGTATGCTCCGATGCCACCTTTATTTAGCAAGTGTTAGTGCTCTCGGGTTTTGTAGCGCGATTCGCTATAGCCTCTGTTTTCAACAGAAATGTCCTAAAGGTACCTATACCAATCTGCAGGGTAGGGAGGAATGGGGCTGCTGCTGCTGGCAGTAACATTGTGGGGCACCCCACCTGCAAAAATACAGCCAAATGATCCTTGTTTTACCTTTCAATACCATAACTGCAGCAGAATCGTATGGTGACCCCTGTTTGTAATAGAAAGTGTCAAACAGCTTCTTGCCCCCCCGTTGCCACTAACCAATTGGGGTACACCCCATGGGGGAGGATCAGAGCAATAAAAACTAATGGTAGCCCCCCAAAAAGTACCTGGAAGCCATGCCATTGTGTGCACCTCATCGCCTTCACGTTGCGCCCAAGCACCTTTTAATACTGCTCCCCCAAATTTTGACTGCCCCCTCCCAACAAAAATCAGAGAGTATAGGGGGGTGCAGTAAAAAAGTATTTGCAGTACCCCACAATAAGTCAGGATCCTCCTCCACCTATTCCTCTGCTCTCTGACCCCACCCATTCTGCCCAGGCTCCGCCTATACCCCTCCTCTCTGACCCCACCCACTCTGACTAGCTCCTCCTATACTCCTCCTCTCTGACCCCACCCACTCTGACTAGGCTCTCCTGAACCCCTCCTCTCTAACCCCACCCACTCTGCCTATACTCCTCCTCTCTGACCCCACCCACTCTTACTAGGCTCTCCTGAACCCCTCCTCTCTAACCCCACCCAATCTGACTAGGCTCCTCCTCCTACACACAACACCTGTTCCCTTTCTTTCACCTGTCTCTGTTCAGGCCACACCTATTTTACTTACCAACCAATCTGCAATCCCTCATTCATCAGGCATGATTCCACTCTTACACAACACACAGACACATTTTACTTACCAATTGGCCATTTAGGCCCACCTCCAACTTACCTCTGCTCTGCCACCATCAGTCACCTGGTGCCGAACCCGGGATTTGAACCCTGGTTGCCTGGATGGAAGGCAGGCACTTACCCACTGGAACACACTGGTTTCCATGTAAGTAGCCTATCAAATTGTCCTTATGTCATGGTCATCCTTTTCATGTGCAATGGAAGCCGCAGGGAAGGACACCAAGGCCTGTATGTTGCTTATAGTTACTACTGCAATCCTCTAGACCACCAAGGAGCTATAGCTCAAAGGTAAGTCTTGTACCTTTGGTGGGGACAACCCTCACAGGCCTGGGTTCGAATCCTGCCAATGCTGTAGAGGTATCCCAAGGTGGAAATTTTCAAAAAGTGAATATTTTGTTTTTTTTGCTAAGTTTTTTTTCACTTGGTAACAGAGGAGAAAAGTGGACACTCTTTTTGGCATGTGTGTCCCAAAATTTCAAATGTTTTCCCTCATGACCTTCTACCAACCTCCCTATTTCTCAAGTAGGTGCAATAGGGACAAGGCCTTATCTTCCTTTATCAATGTCTTCATTCTTTGTCCTTAAAGTTTGGTGAATTGCAGAGTGCAATTGTGGTATTGGGGGTTATAACTGAGCACAAGAATGCGAGGAAGGTGCTACACTTATTGTAAAATAGGTTATATGATGGTGATTTTTCATTTTGGTGTGAGCCACTCGCTCAAATCAGTGGTTTGGTGCCAGTGAGCTTGGATAGAAATAAAGGTCAAGTATGAGCTCTGGCTAATGAAATGATTGGTCAAGTTTGAGGCAAGCTAGAGTCCATTTATTAGGTGCAATAAGAAGCTAGAAAGATTATTTCCTTTAAGAGACAGACAAGGGCAGAGTCAAGCCTTTGCTCTAGTAGGTCTGCATCATGCCTGCTGCAGGATGTGAAGGAATGGACCTCCACAGCAGTGCGCTGTGCCGGGCTGGGCTGCGCTGGGATGGGCTGGGCTGGGCCTGCCCTGGCACTGTGAAATAATCACCCACCTCCTTCCTTTGAGGAACGCTCACGAACGCCCACGAACGCCCTTGTTCTGTATACAGGCTGACAGCAGGCAATTTAGGACCCTGCTAAATGAGGGTGATGTCCCCATGTGCTTCCTTCGAGTGGCAAAATCCTTCGTTTAAGGCAGGTGGGCTTTTTAAAAATTTGGTTGAAGACCATATGTTGGAGGCGGTATCACGGCACAAGCCGCCGACCGTCTCAGAAGAAAGTATGCATGGGAGGATATTATTTGCATAGGACAGCCCTCTTCTCAGTCCCATTCTTATGCTGCAGTTGCCATGAAGTGTTACTAGAGGGCAGCAGAATGAACAAAAGAGCACACTGAGGCTTTTCTTCTGCTTGCTGACATGATTCTTGTTCATGGTGGTCTTGCAGGGCCTAAGGAGTGAAGGACTGCTTTGACTGAGGGGATGAGGAATGGCAGGCCTGTATTTGTGGTGAAGGGGGAATATTTGGAAGGTAAACAGCAAGATAAAAACGTCAAAGCATATATGTTTGCTGAGTGATTGAGTCTGTGTGTCACTTGTCTCTTTGAAGGGACATGTGAGAAAGGAACAGCAGTACCATAGACTTCAGATGGGAGAGAGCAAGCAAGGATGAATGTTTCCCTCAAATCCAAATACTTACAGTACCTCAAAGATGACAAGTGCGATATGATGTTCTGCAATTGTAAGGATTTGCCATGTGTGGTACATAAATATGCATGGTTAGTGAGGTTTTTCCCAGAATGTGAGTATCGTTAGGCTGGCAAATGTCAGGCACTCCTTTGGGAGTATGAGGCCAAGAAAAAATTTGGGAAGTTTGCTACAGTCATCTGTAGGATCGAAAGACACTGGGGAATCGTTACAGAGGGAGCCAGGCTGCACAAAATGTGGTAACAGTTGGACAGAAATCTTTAGCAGGGACTTTTGTCTACCCCCAATGTGGGACCAGGACTGCAGTACCTCTGTGTCTCCGAAACATATTTTGACCTCTGGACACCACCATCTCAATACCCCTCAAATGTTCCCTCCTGGTACCCCAGCTTTGGTAGTGCATCAACCAGGTTTCAACCATTTGAGTGACCACAAACACCCTGCCTATGTGCCTTCCGTTTACATTCAGTCAGTAACCCAGCTGCTTCGTTCGCTGTTCAATCTCAAGTGACAGTTGGATGCACATTGCAGGGGTATACAGGCATTAACCGAACTGTAAAGCCCCTCTCAGTACAGCCAGACAACACTTCTTAAAATCATAAATACATGTTTTGCCCAACAGTAAGGCCAGGCCTTTCCTCTGTAGTTCATAGCCAACGTAAGGAGGGAAAAATCAACTGTAGAGCATGCCAAAATTCTCTACAGACACTGCCAATCCTCACACTTCTGCCTATTTGCATGCCAAGGTTATTCACTATGACCCACCAAACCAATTGCAACAGTAGCCTCTCCCAGCCTCATTTGTATGCTCCGATGCCACCTTTATTTAGCAAGTGTTAGTGCTCTCGGGTTTTGTAGCGCAATTCGCTATAGCCTCTGTTTTCAACAGAAATGTCCTAAAGGTACCTATACCAATCTGCAGGGTAGGGAGGAATGGGGCTGCTGCTGCTGGCAGTAACATTGTGGGGCACCCCACCTGCAAAAATACAGCCAAATGATCCTTGTTTTACCTTTCAATACCATAACTGCAGCAGAATCGTATGGTGACCCCTGTTTGTAATAGAAAGTGTCAAACAGCTTCTTGCCCCCCCGTTGCCACTAACCAATTGGGGTACACCCCATGGGGGAGGATCAGAGCAATAAAAACTAATGGTAGCCCCCCAAAAAGTACCTGGAAGCCATGCCATTGTGTGCACCTCATCGCCTTCACGTTGCGCCCAAGCACCTTTTAATACTGCTCCCCCAAATTTTGACTGCCCCCTCCCAACAAAAATCAGAGAGTATAGGGGGGTGCAGTAAAAAAGTATTTGCAGTACCCCACAATAAGTCAGGATCCTCCTCCACCTATTCCTCTGCTCTCTGACCCCACCCATTCTGCCCAGGCTCCGCCTATACCCCTCCTCTCTGACCCCACCCACTCTGACTAGCTCCTCCTATACTCCTCCTCTCTGACCCCACCCACTCTGACTAGGCTCTCCTGAACCCCTCCTCTCTAACCCCACCCACTCTGCCTATACTCCTCCTCTCTGACCCCACCCACTCTTACTAGGCTCTCCTGAACCCCTCCTCTCTAACCCCACCCAATCTGACTAGGCTCCTCCTCCTACACACAACACCTGTTCCCTTTCTTTCACCTGTCTCTGTTCAGGCCACACCTATTTTACTTACCAACCAATCTGCAATCCCTCATTCATCAGGCATGATTCCACTCTTACACAACACACAGACACATTTTACTTACCAATTGGCCATTTAGGCCCACCTCCAACTTACCTCTGCTCTGCCACCATCAGTCACCTGGTGCCGAACCCGGGATTTGAACCCTGGTTGCCTGGATGGAAGGCAGGCACTTACCCACTGGAACACACTGGTTTCCATGTAAGTAGCCTATCAAATTGTCCTTATGTCATGGTCATCCTTTTCATGTGCAATGGAAGCCGCAGGGAAGGACACCAAGGCCTGTATGTTGCTTATAGTTACTACTGCAATCCTCTAGACCACCAAGGAGCTATAGCTCAAAGGTAAGTCTTGTACCTTTGGTGGGGACAGCCCTCACAGGCCTGGGTTCGAATCCTGCCAATGCTGTAGAGGTATCCCAAGGTGGAAATTTTCAAAAAGTGAATATTTTGTTTTTTTTGCTAAGTTTTTTTTCACTTGGTAACAGAGGAGAAAAGTGGACACTCTTTTTGGCATGTGTGTCCCAAAATTTCAAATGTTTTCCCTCATGACCTTCTACCAACCTCCCTATTTCTCAAGTAGGTGCAATAGGGACAAGGCCTTATCTTCCTTTATCAATGTCTTCATTCTTTGTCCTTAAAGTTTGGTGAATTGCAGAGTGCAATTGTGGTATTGGGGGTTATAACTGAGCACAAGAATGCGAGGAAGGTGCTACACTTATTGTAAAATAGGTTATATGATGGTGATTTTTCATTTTGGTGTGAGCCACTCGCTCAAATCAGTGGTTTGGTGCCAGTGAGCTTGGATAGAAATAAAGGTCAAGTATGAGCTCTGGCTAATGAAATCATTGGTCAAGTTTGAGGCAAGCTAGAGTCCATTTATTAGGTGCAATAAGAAGCTAGAAAGATTATTTCCTTTAAGAGACAGACAAGGGCAGAGTCAAGCCTTTGCTCTAGTAGGTCTGCATCATGCCTGCTGCAGGATGTGAAGGAATGGACCTCCACAGCAGTGCGCTGTGCCGGGCTGGGCTGCGCTGGGATGGGCTGGGCTGGGCCTGCCCTGGCACTGTGAAATAATCACCCACCTCCTTCCTTTGAGGAACGCTCACGAACGCCCACGAACGCCCTTGTTCTGTATACAGGCTGACAGCAGGCAATTTAGGACCCTGCTAAATGAGGGTGATGTCCCCATGTGCTTCCTTCGAGTGGCAAAATCCTTCGTTTAAGGCAGGTGGGCTTTTTAAAAATTTGGTTGAAGACCATATGTTGGAGGCGGTATCACGGCACAAGCCGCCGACCGTCTCAGAAGAAAGTATGCATGGGAGGATATTATTTGCATAGGACAGCCCTCTTCTCAGTCCCATTCTTATGCTGCAGTTGCCATGAAGTGTTACTAGAGGGCAGCAGAATGAACAAAAGAGCACACTGAGGCTTTTCTTCTGCTTGCTGACATGATTCTTGTTCATGGTGGTCTTGCAGGGCCTAAGGAGTGAAGGACTGCTTTGACTGAGGGGATGAGGAATGGCAGGCCTGTATTTGTGGTGAAGGGGGAATATTTGGAAGGTAAACAGCAAGATAAAAACGTCAAAGCATATATGTTTGCTGAGTGATTGAGTCTGTGTGTCACTTGTCTCTTTGAAGGGACATGTGAGAAAGGAACAGCAGTACCATAGACTTCAGATGGGAGAGAGCAAGCAAGGATGAATGTTTCCCTCAAATCCAAATACTTACAGTACCTCAAAGATGACAAGTGCGATATGATGTTCTGCAATTGTAAGGATTTGCCATGTGTGGTACATAAATATGCATGGTTAGTGAGGTTTTTCCCAGAATGTGAGTATCGTTAGGCTGGCAAATGTCAGGCACTCCTTTGGGAGTATGAGGCCAAGAAAAAATTTGGGAAGTTTGCTACAGTCATCTGTAGGATCGAAAGACACTGGGGAATCGTTACAGAGGGAGCCAGGCTGCACAAAATGTGGTAACAGTTGGACAGAAATCTTTAGCAGGGACTTTTGTCTACCCCCAATGTGGGACCAGGACTGCAGTACCTCTGTGTCTCCGAAACATATTTTGACCTCTGGACACCACCATCTCAATACCCCTCAAATGTTCCCTCCTGGTACCCCAGCTTTGGTAGTGCATCAACCAGATTCAACCATTTGAGTGACCACAAACACCCTGCCTATGTGCCTTCCGTTTACATTCAGTCAGTAACCCAGCTGCTTCGTTCGCTGTTCAATCTCAAGTGACAGTTGGATGCACATTGCAGGGGTATACAGGCATTAACCGAACTGTAAAGCCCCTCTCAGTACAGCCAGACAACACTTCTTAAAATCATAAATACATGTTTTGCCCAACAGTAAGGCCAGGCCTTTCCTCTGTAGTTCATAGCCAACGTAAGGAGGGAAAAATCAACTGTAGAGCATGCCAAAATTCTCTACAGACACTGCCAATCCTCACACTTCTGCCTATTTGCATGCCAAGGTTATTCACTATGACCCACCAAACCAATTGCAACAGTAGCCTCTCCCAGCCTCATTTGTATGCTCCGATGCCACCTTTATTTAGCAAGTGTTAGTGCTCTCGGGTTTTGTAGCGCGATTCGCTATAGCCTCTGTTTTCAACAGAAATGTCCTAAAGGTACCTATACCAATCTGCAGGGTAGGGAGGAATGGGGCTGCTGCTGCTGGCAGTAACATTGTGGGGCACCCCACCTGCAAAAATACAGCCAAATGATCCTTGTTTTACCTTTCAATACCATAACTGCAGCAGAATCGTATGGTGACCCCTGTTTGTAATAGAAAGTGTCAAACAGCTTCTTGCCCCCCCGTTGCCACTAACCAATTGGGGTACACCCCATGGGGGAGGATCAGAGCAATAAAAACTAATGGTAGCCCCCCAAAAAGTACCTGGAAGCCATGCCATTGTGTGCACCTCATCGCCTTCACGTTGCGCCCAAGCACCTTTTAATACTGCTCCCCCAAATTTTGACTGCCCCCTCCCAACAAAAATCAGAGAGTATAGGGGGGTGCAGTAAAAAAGTATTTGCAGTACCCCACAATAAGTCAGGATCCTCCTCCACCTATTCCTCTGCTCTCTGACCCCACCCATTCTGCCCAGGCTCTGCCTATACCCCTCCTCTCTGACCCCACCCACTCTGACTAGCTCCTCCTATACTCCTCCTCTCTGACCCCACCCAATCTGACTAGGCTCTCCTGAACCCCTCCTCTCTAACCCCACCCGCTCTGCCTATACTCCTCCTCTCTGACCCCACCCACTCTGACTAGGCTCTCCTGAACCCCTCCTCTCTAACCCCACCCACTCTGCCTATACTCCTCCTCTCTGACCCCACCCACTCTTACTAGGCTCTCCTGAACCCCTCCTCTCTAACCCCACCCAATCTGACTAGGCTCCTCCTCCTACACACAACACCTGTTTCCTTTCTTTCACCTGTCTCTGTTCAGGCCACACCTATTTTACTTACCAACCAATCTGCAATCCCTCATTCATCAGGCATGATTCCACTCTTACACAACACACAGACACATTTTACTTACCAATTGGCCATTTAGGCCCACCTCCAACTTACCTCTGCTCTGCCACCATCAGTCACCTGGTGCCGAACCCGGGATTTGAACCCTGGTTGCCTGGATGGAAGGCAGGCACTTACCCACTGGACCACACTGGTTTCCATGTAAGTAGCCTATCAAATTGTCCTTATGTCATGGTCATCCTTTTCATGTGCAATGGAAGCCGCAGGGAAGGACACCAAGGCCTGTATGTTGCTTATAGTTACTACTGCAATCCTCTAGACCACCAAGGAGCTATAGCTCAAAGGTAAGTCTTGTACCTTTGGTGGGGACAGCCCTCACAGGCCTGGGTTCGAATCCTGCCAATGCTGTAGAGGTATCCCAAGGTGGAAATTTTCAAAAAGTGAATATTTTGTTTTTTTTGCTAAGTTTTTTTTCACTTGGTAACAGAGGAGAAAAGTGGACACTCTTTTTGGCATGTGTGTCCCAAAATTTCAAATGTTTTCCCTCATGACCTTCTACCAACCTCCCTATTTCTCAAGTAGGTGCAATAGGGACAAGGCCTTATCTTCCTTTATCAATGTCTTCATTCTTTGTCCTTAAAGTTTGGTGAATTGCAGAGTGCAATTGTGGTATTGGGGGTTATAACTGAGCACAAGAATGCGAGGAAGGTGCTACACTTATTGTAAAATAGGTTATATGATGGTGATTTTTCATTTTGGTGTGAGCCACTCGCTCAAATCAGTGGTTTGGTGCCAGTGAGCTTGGATAGAAATAAAGGTCAAGTATGAGCTCTGGCTAATGAAATGATTGGTCAAGTTTGAGGCAAGCTAGAGTCCATTTATTAGGTGCAATAAGAAGCTAGAAAGATTATTTCCTTTAAGAGACAGACAAGGGCAGAGTCAAGCCTTTGCTCTAGTAGGTCTGCATCATGCCTGCTGCAGGATGTGAAGGAATGGACCTCCACAGCAGTGCGCTGTGCCGGGCTGGGCTGCGCTGGGATGGGCTGGGCTGGGCTGGGCCTGCCCTGGCACTGTGAAATAATCACCCACCTCCTTCCTTTGAGGAACGCTCACGAACGCCCACGAACGCCCTTGTTCTGTATACAGGCTGACAGCAGGCAATTTAGGACCCTGCTAAATGAGGGTGATGTCCCCATGTGCTTCCTTCGAGTGGCAAAATCCTTCGTTTAAGGCAGGTGGGCTTTTTAAAAATTTGGTTGAAGACCATATGTTGGATGCGGTATCACGGCACAAGCCGCCGACCGTCTCAGAAGAAAGTATGCATGGGAGGATATTATTTGCATAGGACAGCCCTCTTCTCAGTCCCATTCTTATGCTGCAGTTGCCATGAAGTGTTACTAGAGGGCAGCAGAATGAACAAAAGAGCACACTGAGGCTTTTCTTCTGCTTGCTGACATGATTCTTGTTCATGGTGGTCTTGCAGGGCCTAAGGAGTGAAGGACTGCTTTGACTGAGGGGATGAGGAATGGCAGGCCTGTATTTGTGGTGAAGGGGGAATATTTGGAAGGTAAACAGCAAGATAAAAACGTCAAAGCATATATGTTTGCTGAGTGATTGAGTCTGTGTGTCACTTGTCTCTTTGAAGGGACATGTGAGAAAGGAACAGCAGTACCATAGACTTCAGATGGGAGAGAGCAAGCAAGGATGAATGTTTCCCTCAAATCCAAATACTTACAGTACCTCAAAGATGACAAGTGCGATATGATGTTCTGCAATTGTAAGGATTTGCCATGTGTGGTACATAAATATGCATGGTTAGTGAGGTTTTTCCCAGAATGTGAGTATCGTTAGGCTGGCAAATGTCAGGCACTCCTTTGGGAGTATGAGGCCAAGAAAAAATTTGGGAAGTTTGCTACAGTCATCTGTAGGATCGAAAGACACTGGGGAATCGTTACAGAGGGAGCCAGGCTGCACAAAATGTGGTAACAGTTGGACAGAAATCTTTAGCAGGGACTTTTGTCTACCCCCAATGTGGGACCAGGACTGCAGTACCTCTGTGTCTCCGAAACATATTTTGACCTCTGGACACCACCATCTCAATACCCCTCAAATGTTCCCTCCTGGTACCCCAGCTTTTGTAGTGCATCAACCAGGTTTCAACCATTTGAGTGACCACAAACACCCTGCCTATGTGCCTTCCGTTTACATTCAGTCAGTAACCCAGCTGCTTCGTTCGCTGTTCAATCTCAAGTGACAGTTGGATGCACATTGCAGGGGTATACAGGCATTAACCGAACTGTAAAGCCCCTCTCAGTACAGCCAGACTACACTTCTTAAAATCATAAATACATGTTTTGCCCAACAGTAAGGCCAGGCCTTTCCTCTGTAGTTCATAGCCAACGTAAGGAGGGAAAAATCAACTGTAGAGCATGCCAAAATTCTCTACAGACACTGCCAATCCTCACACTTCTGCCTATTTGCATGCCAAGGTTATTCACTATGACCCACCAAACCAATTGCAACAGTAGCCTCTCCCAGCCTCATTTGTATGCTCCGATGCCACCTTTATTTAGCAAGTGTTAGTGCTCTCGGGTTTTGTAGCGCGATTCGCTATAGCCTCTGTTTTCAACAGAAATGTCCTAAAGGTACCTATACCAATCTGCAGGGTGGGGAGGAATGGGGCTGCTGCTGCTGGCAGTAACATTGTGGGGCACCCCACCTGCAAAAATACAGCCAAATGATCCTTGTTTTACCTTTCAATACCATAACTGCAGCAGAATCGTATGGTGACCCCTGTTTGTAATAGAAAGTGTCAAACAGCTTCTTGCCCCCCCCGTTGCCACTAACCATTTGGGGTACACCCCATGAGGGAGGATCAGAGCAATAAAAACTAATGGTAGCCCCCCAAAAAGTACCTGGAAGCCATGCCATTGTGTGCACCTCATCGCCTTCACGTTGCGCCCAAGCACCTTTTAATACTGCTCCCCCAAATTTTGACTGCCCCCTCCCAACAAAAATCAGAGAGTATAGGGGGGTGCAGTAAAAAAGTATTTGCAGTACCCCACAATAAGTCAGGATCCTCCTCCACCTATTCCTCTGCTCTCTGACCCCACCCATTCTGCCCAGGCTCCGCCTATACCCCTCCTCTCTGACCCCACCCACTCTGACTAGCTCCTCCTATACTCCTCCTCTCTGACCCCACCCAATCTGACTAGGCTCTCCTGAACCCCTCCTCTCTAACCCCACCCGCTCTGCCTATACTCCTCCTCTCTGACCCCACCCACTCTGACTAGGCTCTCCTGAACCCCTCCTCTCTAACCCCACCCAATCTGTCTAGGCTCCTCCTCCTACACACAACACCTGTTCCCTTTCTTTCACCTGTCTCTGTTCAGGTCACACCTATTTTACTTACCAACCAATCTGCAATCCCTCATTCACCAGGCATGATTCCACTCTTACACAACACACAGACACATTTTACTTACCAATTGGCCATTTAGGCCCACCTCCAACTTACCTCTGCTCTGCCACCATCAGTCACCTGGTGCCGAACCCGGGATTTGAACCCTGGTTGCCTGGATGGAAGGCAGGCACTTACCCACTGGACCACACTGGTTTCCATGTAAGTAGCCTATCAAATTGTCCTTATGTCATGGTCATCCTTTTCATGTGCAATGGAAGCCGCAGGGAAGGACACCAAGGCCTGTATGTTCCTTATAGTTACTACTGCAATCCTCTAGACCACCAAGGAGCTATAGCTCAAAGGTAAGTCTTGTACCTTTGGTGGGGACAACCCTCACAGGCCTGGGTTCGAACCCTGCCAATGCTGTAGAGGTATCCCAAGGTGGAAATTTTCAAAAAGTGAATATTTTGTTTTTTTTGCTAAGTTTTTTTTCACTTGGTAACAGAGGAGAAAAGTGGACACTCTTTTTGGCATGTGTGTCCCAAAATTTCAAATGTTTTCCCTCATGACCTTCTACCAACCTCCCTATTTCTCAAGTAGGTGTAATAGGGACAAGGCCTTATCTTCCTTTATCAATGTCTTCATTCTTTGTCCTTAAAGTTTGGTGAATTGCAGAGTGCAATTGTGGTATTGGGGGTTATAACTGAGCACAAGAATGCGAGGAAGGTGCTACACTTATTGTAAAATAGGTTATATGATGGTGATTTTTCATTTTGGTGTGAGCCACTCGCTCAAATCAGTGGTTTGGTGCCAGTGAGCTTGGATAGAAATAAAGGTCAAGTATGAGCTCTGGCTAATGAAATGATTGGTCAAGTTTGAGGCAAGCTAGAGTCCATTTATTAGGTGCAATAAGAAGCTAGAAAGATTATTTCCTTTAAGAGACAGACAAGGGCAGAGTCAAGCCTTTGCTCTAGTAGGTCTGCATCATGCCTGCTGCAGGATGTGAAGGAATGGACCTCCACAGCAGTGCGCTGTGCCGGGCTGGGCTGCGCTGGGCTGGGCTGGGCCTGCCCTGGCACTGTGAAATAATCACCCACCTATTTCCTTTGAGGAACGCTCACGAACGCCCACGAACGCCCTTGTTCTGTATACAGGCTGACAGCAGGCAATTTAGGACCCTGCTAAATGAGGGTGATGTCCCCATGTGCTTCCTTCGAGTGGCAAAATCCTTCGTTTAAGGCAGGTGGGCTTTTTAAAAATTTGGTTGAAGACCATATGTTGGATGCGGTATCACGGCACAAGCCGCCGACCGTCTCAGAAGAAAGTATGCATGGGAGGATATTATTTGCATAGGACAGCCCTCTTCTCAGTCCCATTCTTATGCTGCAGTTGCCATGAAGTGTTACTAGAGGGCAGCAGAATGAACAAAAGAGCACACTGAGGCTTTTCTTCTGCTTGCTGACATGATTCTTGTTCATGGTGGTCTTGCAGGGCCTAAGGAGTGAAGGACTGCTTTGACTGAGGGGATGAGGAATGGCAGGCCTGTATTTGTGGTGAAGGGGGAATATTTGGAAGGTAAACAGCAAGATAAAAACGTCAAAGCATATATGTTTGCTGAATGATTGAGTCTGTGTGTCACTTGTCTCTTTGAAGGGACATGTGAGAAAGGAACAGCAGTACCATAGACTTCAGATGGGAGAGAGCAAGCAAGGATGAATGTTTCCCTCAAATCCAAATACTTACAGTACCTCAAAGATGACAAGTGCGATATGATGTTCTGCAATTGTAAGGATTTGCCATGTGTGGTACATAAATATGCATGGTTAGTGAGGTTTTTCCCAGAATGTGAGTATCGTTAGGCTGGCAAATGTCAGGCACTCCTTTGGGAGTATGAGGCCAAGAAAAAATTTGGGAAGTTTGCTACAGTCATCTGTAGGATCGAAAGACACTGGGGAATCGTTACAGAGGGAGCCAGGCTGCACAAAATGTGGTAACAGTTGGACAGAAATCTTTAGCAGGGACTTTTGTCTACCCCCAATGTGGGACCAGGACTGCAGTACCTCTGTGTCTCCGAAACATATTTTGACCTCTGGACACCACCATCTCAATACCCCTCAAATGTTCCCTCCTGGTACCCCAGCTTTTGTAGTGCATCAACCAGGTTTCAACCATTTGAGTGACCACAAACACCCTGCCTATGTGCCTTCCGTTTACATTCAGTCAGTAACCCAGCTGCTTCGTTCGCTGTTCAATCTCAAGTGACAGTTGGATGCACATTGCAGGGGTATACAGGCATTAACCGAACTGTAAAGCCCCTCTCAGTACAGCCAGACTACACTTCTTAAAATCATAAATACATGTTTTGCCCAACAGTAAGGCCAGGCCTTTCCTCTGTAGTTCATAGCCAACGTAAGGAGGGAAAAATCAACTGTAGAGCATGCCAAAATTCTCTACAGACACTGCCAATCCTCACACTTCTGCCTATTTGCATGCCAAGGTTATTCACTATGACCCACCAAACCAATTGCAACAGTAGCCTCTCCCAGCCTCATTTGTATGCTCCGATGCCACCTTTATTTAGCAAGTGTTAGTGCTATCGGGTTTTGTAGCGCGATTCGCTATAGCCTCTGTTTTCAACAGAAATGTCCTAAAGGTACCTATACCAATCTGCAGGGTGGGGAGGAATGGGGCTGCTGCTGCTGGCAGTAACATTGTGGGGCACCCCACCTGCAAAAATACAGCCAAATGATCCTTGTTTTACCTTTCAATACCATAACTGCAGCAGAATCGTATGGTGACCCCTGTTTGTAATAGAAAGTGTCAAACAGCTTCTTGCCCCCCCCGTTGCCACTAACCATTTGGGGTACACCCCATGAGGGAGGATCAGAGCAATAAAAACTAATGGTAGCCCCCCAAAAAGTACCTGGAAGCCATGCCATTGTGTGCACCTCATCGCCTTCACGTTGCGCCCAAGCACCTTTTAATACTGCTCCCCCAAATTTTGACTGCCCCCTCCCAACAAAAATCAGAGAGTTTAGGGGGGTGCAGTAAAAAAGTATTTGCAGTACCCCACAATAAGTCAGGATCCTCCTCCACCTATTCCTCTGCTCTCTGACCCCACCCATTCTGCCCAGGCTCCGCCTATACCCCTCCTCTCTGACCCCACCCACTCTGACTAGCTCCTCCTATAGTCCTCCTCTCTGACCCCACCCAATCTGACTAGGCTCTCCTGAACCCCTCCTCTCTAACCCCACCCGCTCTGCCTATACTCCTCCTCTCTGACCCCACCCACTCTGACTAGGCTCTCCTGAACCCCTCCTCTCTAACCCCACCCAATCTGTCTAGGCTCCTCCTCCTACACACAACACCTGTTCCCTTTCTTTCACCTGTCTCTGTTCAGGCCACACCTATTTTACTTACCAACCAATCTGCAATCCCTCATTCACCAGGCATGATTCCACTCTTACACAACACACAGACACATTTTACTTACCAATTGGCCATTTAGGCCCACCTCCAACTTACCTCTGCTCTGCCACCATCAGTCACCTGGTGCCGAACCCGGGATTTGAACCCTGGTTGCCTGGATGGAAGGCAGGCACTTACCCACTGGACCACACTGGTTTCCATGTAAGTAGCCTATCAAATTGTCCTTATGTCATGGTCATCCTTTTCATGTGCAATGGAAGCCGCAGGGAAGGACACCAAGGCCTGTATGTTGCTTATAGTTACTACTGCAATCCTCTAGACCACCAAGGAGCTATAGCTCAAAGGTAAGTCTTGTACCTTTGGTGGGGACAGCCCTCACAGGCCAGGGTTCGAATCCTGCCAATGCTGTAGAGGTATCCCAAGGTGGAAATTTTCAAAAAGTGAATATGTTTTTTTTTGCTAAGTTTTTTTTTAACTTTTTTACTTGGTAACAGAGGAGAAAAGTGGACACTCTTTTTGGCATGTGTGTCCCAAAATTTCAAATGTTTTCCCTCATGACCTTCTACCAACCTCCCTATTTCTCAAGTAGGTGCAAGGCCTTATCTTCCTTTATCAATGTCTTCATTCTTTGTCCTTTAAGTTTGGTGAATTGCAGAGTGCAATTGTGGTATTGGGGGTTATAACTGAGCACAAGAATGCGAGGAAAGTGCTACACTTATTGTAAAATAGGTTGGATGATGGTGATTTTTCATTTTGGTGTGAGCTACTCGCTCAAATCAGGGGTTTGGTGCCAGTGAGCTTGGATAGAAATAAAGGTCAAGTATGAGCTCTGGCTAATGAAATGATGGATCAAGTTTGAGGCAATCTAGAGTCCATTTATTAGGTGCAATAAGAACCTAGAAAGATTATTTCCTTTAAGAGACAGACAAGGGCAGAGTCAAGCCTTTGCTCTAGTAGGTCTGCATCATGCCTGCTGCAGGATGTGAAGGAATGGACCTCCACAGCAGTGCGCTGTGCCGGGCTGGGCTGGGCTGCGCTGGGCTGGGCTGGGCTGGGCTGGGCTGGGCTGGGCTGGGCCTGCCCTGGCACTGTGAAATAATCACCCACCTCCTTCCTTTGAGGAACGCTCACGAACGCCCACAAACGCCCTTGTTCTGTATACAGGCTGACAGTAGGCAATTTAGGACCCTGCTAAATGAGGGTGATGTCCCCATGTGCTTCCTTCGAGTGGCAAAATCCTTCGTCTAAGGCAGGTGGGCTTTTTTAAAATTTGGTTGAAGACCATATGTTGGAGGCGGTATCACGGCACAAGCCGCCGACCGTCTCAGAAGAAAGTATGCATGGGAGGATATTATTTGCATAGGACAGCCCCCTTCTCAGTCCCATTCTTATGCTGCAGTTGCCATGAAGTGTTACTAGAGGGCAGCAGTATGAACAAAAGAGCACACTGAGGCTTTTCTTCTGCTTGCTGACATGATTCTTGTTCATGGTGGTCTTGCAGGGCCTAAGGAGTGAAGGACTGCTTTGACTGAGGGGATGAGGAATGGCAGGCCTGTATTTGTGGTGAAGGGGGAATATTTGGAAGGTAAACAGCATGATAAAAACGTCAAAGCATATATGTTTGCTGAGTGATTGAGTCTGTGTGTCACTTGTCTCTTTGAAGGGACATGTGAGAAAGGAACAGCAGTACCATAGACTTCAGATGGGAGAGAGCAAGCAAGGATGAATGTTTCCCTCAAATCCAAATACTTACAGTACCTCAAAGATGACAAAAATCAGAGAGTATAGGGGGGTGCAGTAAAAAAGTATTTGCAGTACCCCACAATAAGTCAGGATCCTCCTCCACCTATTCCTCTGCTCTCTGACCCCACCCATTCTGACTAGCTCCTCCTATACTCCTCCTCTCTGACCCCACCCACTCTGACTTGGCTCCTCCTATACCCCTCCTCTCCACACATGCTCTGCCATGAGGCAGACCTACTAGAGCAAAGGCTTGACTCTGCCCTTGTCTGTCTCTTAAAGGAAATAATCTTTCTAGCTTCTTATTGCACCTAATAAATGGACTCTAGCTTGCCTCAAACTTGACCCATCATTTCATTAGCCAGAGCTCATACTTGACCTTTATTTCTATCCAAGCTCACCGGCACCAAACCCCTGATTTGAGCGAGTGGCTCACACCAAAATGAAAAATCACCATCATCCAACCTATTTTACAATAAGTGTAGCACCTTCCTCGCATTCTTGTGCTCAGTTATAACCCCCAATACCACAATTGCACTCTGCAATTCACCAAACTTAAAGGACAAAGAATGAAGACATTGATAAAGGAAGATAAGGCCTTGTCCCTATTGCACCTACTTGAGAAATAGGGAGGTTGGTAGAAGGTCATGAGGGAAAACATTTGAAATTTTGGGACACACATGCCAAAAAGAGTGTCCACTTTTCTCCTCTGTTACCAAGTGAAAAAAAACTTGGCAAAAAAAAAAATATATTCACTTTTTGAAAATTTCCACCTTGGGATACCTCTACAGGATTGGCAGGATTCGAACCCAGGCCTGTGAGGGCTGTCCCCACCAAAGGTACAAGACTTACCTTTGAGCTATAGCTCCTTGGTGGTCTAGAGGATTGCAGTAGTAACTATAAGCAACATACAGGCCTTGGTGTCCTTCCCTGCGGCTTCCATTGCACATGAAAAGGATGACCATGACATAAGGACAATTTGATAGGGTACTTACATGGAAACCAGTGTGGTCCAGTGGGTAAGTGCCTGCCTTCCATCCAGGCAACCAGGGTTCAAATCCCGGGTTCGGCATCAGGTGACTGATGGTGGCAGAGCAGAGGTAAGTTGGAGGTGGGCCAATTGGTAAGTAAAATGTGTCTGTGTGTTGTGTAAGAGTGGAATCGTGCATAGTGAATGAGGGATTACAGATTGGTTGGTAAGTAAAATAGGTGTGGCCTGAACAGAGACAGGTGAAAGAAAGCAAACAGGTGTTGTGTGTAGGAGGAGGAGCCTAGTCAGATTGGGTGGGGTCAGAGAGGAGGGGTTCAGGAGGAGCCTAGTCAGAGTGGGTGGGGTCAGAGAGGAGGAGTATAGGCAGAGAATGGGCAGAGAGGAGGGGTATAGGAGGAGCCGAGTGGGTGGGGTTAGGGAGGAACCTAGTCAGAGTGGGTGGGGTCGGAGAGGAGTAGTATAGGCAGAGCATGTGGGGTTAGAGAGGATGGGTTCAGGAGGAGCCGGTTCAGAGAGGAGGGGTATAGGAGGAACCTAGTCAGAGTGGGTGGGGTCAGAGAGGAGGAGTATAGGCAGAGCGGGTGGGGTTAGAGAGGATGGGTATAGGAGGAGCCAAGTCAGAGTGGGTGGGGTCAGAGAGGAGGGGTTCAGGAGAGCCTAGTCAGAGTGGGTGTGTCAGAGAGGAGGAGTATAGGCAGAGCATGGGCAGAGAGGAGGGGTATAGGAGGAGCTAAGTCAGAGTGGGTGGGGTTAGGGAGGAGCTAGTCAGAATGGGTGGGGTCAGAGAGCAGAGGAATAGGTGGAGGAGGATCCTGACTTATTGTGGGGTACTGCAAATACTTTTTTACTGCACCCCCCTATACTCTCTGATTTTTGTTGGGAGGGGGCAGTCAAAATTTGGGGGAGCAGTATTAAAAGGTGCTTGGGCGCAACGTGAAGGCGATGAGGTGCACACAATGGCATGGCTTCCAGGTACTTTTTGGGGGGCTACCATTAGTTTTTATTGCTCTGATCCTCCCTCATGGGGTGTAAACCAAATGGTTAGTGGCAACGGGGGGGGGCAAGAAGCTGTTTGACACTTTCTATTACAAACAGGGGTCACCATATGATTCTGCTGCAGTTATGGTATTGAAAGGTAAAACAAGGATCATTTGGCTGTATTTTTGCAGGTGGGGTGCCCCACAATGTTACTGCCAGCAGCAGCAGCCCCATTCCTCCCCACCCTGCAGATTGGAATAGGTACCTTTAGGACATTTCTTTTGAAAACAGAGGCTATAGCGAATCGCGCTACAAAATCCGAGAGCACTAACACTTGCTAAATAAAGGTGGCATCGGAGCATACGAATGAGGCTGGGAGAGGCTACTGTTGCAATTGGTTTGGTGGGTCATAGTGAATAACCTTGGCATGCAAATAGGCAGAAGTGTGAGGATTGGCAGTGTCTGTAGAGAATTTTGGCATGCTCTACAGTTGATTTTTCCCTCCTTACGTTGGCTATGAACTACAGAGGAAAGGCCTGGCCTTACTGTTGGGCAAAACATGTATTTATGATTTTAAGAAGTGTAGTCTGGCTGTACTGAGAGGGGCTTTACAGTTCGGTTAATGCCTGTATACCCCTGCAATGTGCATCCAACTGTCACTTGAGATTGAACAGCGAATGAAGCAGCTGGGTTACTGACTGAATGTAAATGGAAGGCACATAGGCAGGGTGTTTGTGGTCACTCAAATGGTTGAAACCTGGTTGATGCACTACCAAAGCTGGGGTACCAGGAGGGAACATTTGAGGGGTATTGAGATGGTGGTGTCCAGAGGTCAAAATATGTTTCAGAGACACAGAGGTACTGCAGTCCTGGTCCCACATTGGGGGTAGACAAAAGTCCCTGCTAAAGATTTCTGTCCAACTGTTACCACATTTTGTGCAGCCTGGCTCCCTCTGTAACGATTCCCCAGTGTCTTTCGATCCTACAGATGACTGTAGCAAACTTCCCAAATTTTTTCTTGGCCTCATACTCCCAAAGGAGTGCCTGACATTTGCCAGCCTTACGATACTCACATTCTGGGAAAAACCTCACTAACCATGCATATTTATGTACCACACATGGCAAATCCTTACAATTGCAGAACATCATATCGCACTTGTCATCTTTGAGGTACTGTAAGTATTTGGATTTGAGGGAAACATTCATCCTTGCTTGCTCTCTCCCATCTGAAGTCTATGGTACTGCTGTTCCTTTCTCACATGTCCCTTCAAAGAGACAAGTGACACACAGACTCAATCACTCAGCAAACATATATGCTTTGACGTTTTTATCTTGCTGTTTACCTTCCAAATATTCCCCCTTCACCACAAATACAGGCCTGCCATTCCTCATCCCCTCAGTCAAAGCAGTCCTTCACTCCTTAGGTCCTGCAAGACCACCATGAACAAGAATCATGTCAGCAAGCAGAAGAAAAGCCTCAGTGTGCTCTTTTGTTCATACTGCTGCCCTCTAGTAACACTTCATGGCAACTGCAGCATAAGAATGGGACTGAGAAGAGGGCTGTCCTATGCAAATAATATCCTCCCATGCATACTTTCTTCTGAGACGGTCGGCGGCTTGTGCCGTGATACCGCCTCCAACATATGGTCTTCAACCAAATTTTAAAAAAGCCCACCTGCCTTAGACGAAGGATTTTGCCACTCGAAGGAAGCACATGGGGACATCACCCTCATTTAGCAGGGTCCTAAATTGCCTGCTGTCAGCCTGTATACAGAACAAGGGCGTTCGTGGGCGTTCGTGAGCGTTCCTCAAAGGAAGGAGGTGGGTGATTATTTCACAGTGCCAGGGCAGGCCCAGCCCAGCCCAGCGCAGCCCAGCCCAGCCCGGCACAGCACAGCGCACTGCTGTTGAGGTCCATTCCTTCACATCCTGCAGCAGGCATGATGCAGACCTACTAGAGCAAAGGCTTGACTCTGCCCTTGTCTGTCTCTTAAAGGAAATAATCTTTCTAGCTTCTTATTGCACCTAATAAATGGACTCTAGCTTGCCTCAAACTTGACCCATCATTTCATTAGCCAGAGCTCATACTTGACCTTTATTTCTATCCAAGCTCACCGGCACCAAACCCCTGATTTGAGCGAGTGGCTCACACCAAAATGAAAAATCACCATCATCCAACCTATTTTACAATAAGTGTAGCACCTTCCTCGCATTCTTGTGCTCAGTTATAACCCCCAATACCACAATTGCACTCTGCAATTCACCAAACTTAAAGGACAAAGAATGAAGACATTGATAAAGGAAGATAAGGCCTTGTCCCTATTGCACCTACTTGAGAAATAGGGAGGTTGGTAGAAGGTCATGAGGGAAAACATTTGAAATTTTGGGACACACATGCCAAAAAGAGTGTCCACTTTTCTCCTCTGTTACCAAGTGAAAAAAAACTTGGCAAAAAAAAAAATATATTCACTTTTTGAAAATTTCCACCTTGGGATACCTCTACAGGATTGGCAGGATTCGAACCCAGGCCTGTGAGGGCTGTCCCCACCAAAGGTACAAGACTTACCTTTGAGCTATAGCTCCTTGGTGGTCTAGAGGATTGCAGTAGTAACTATAAGCAACATACAGGCCTTGGTGTCCTTCCCTGCGGCTTCCATTGCACATGAAAAGGATGACCATGACATAAGGACAATTTGATAGGCTACTTACATGGAAACCAGTGTGGTCCAGTGGGTAAGTGCCTGCCTTCCATCCAGGCAACCAGGGTTCAAATCCCGGGTTCGGCACCAGGTGACTGATGGTGGCAGAGCAGAGGTAAGTTGGAGGTGGGCCAATTGGTAAGTAAAATGTGTCTGTGTGTTGTGTAAGAGTGGAATCGTGCATAGCGAATGAGGGATTACAGATTGGTTGGTAAGTAAAATAGGTGTGGCCTGAACAGAGACAGGTGAAAGAAAGCGAACAGGTGTTGTGTGTAGGAGGAGGAGCCTAGTCAGATTGGGTGGGGTCAGAGAGGAGGGGTTCAGGAGGAGCCTGGTCAGAGAGGAGGGGTTCAGGAGAGCCTAGTCAGAGTGGGTGTGTCAGAGAGGAGGAGTATAGGCAGAGCATGGGCAGAGAGGAGTGGTATAGGAGGAGCCAAGTCAGAGTGGGTGGGGTCAGAGAGGAGGGGTTCAGGAGAGCCTAGTCAGAGTGGGTGTGTCAGAGAGGAGGAGTATAGGCAGAGCATGGGCAGAGAGGAGGGGTATAGGAGGAGCTAAGTCAGAGTGGGTGGGGTTAGGGAGGAGCCTAGTCAGAGTGGGTGGGGTCAGAGAGGAGGAGTATAGGAGGAGCTAGTCAGAATGGGTGGGGTCAGAGAGCAGAGGAATAGGTGGAGGAGGATCCTGACTTATTGTGGGGTACTGCAAATACTTTTTTACTGCACCCCCCTATACTCTCTGATTTTTGTTGGGAGGGGGCAGTCAAAATTTGGGGGAGCAGTATTAAAAGGTGCTTGGGCGCAACGTGAAGGCGATGAGGTGCACACAATGGCATGGCTTCCAGGTACTTTTTGGGGGGCTACCATTAGTTTTTATTGCTCTGATCCTCCCTCATGGGGTGTAAACCAAATGGTTAGTGGCAACGGGGGGGGCAAGAAGCTGTTTGACACTTTCTATTACAAACAGGGGTCACCATATGATTCTGCTGCAGTTATGGTATTGAAAGGTAAAACAAGGATCATTTGGCTGTATTTTTGCAGGTGGGGTGCCCCACAATGTTACTGCCAGCAGCAGCAGCCCCATTCCTCCCCACCCTGCAGATTGGAATAGGTACCTTTAGGACATTTCTTTTGAAAACAGAGGCTATAGCGAATCGCGCTACAAAATCCGAGAGCACTAACACTTGCTAAATAAAGGTGGCATCGGAGCATACGAATGAGGCTGGGAGAGGCTACTGTTGCAATTGGTTTGGTGGGTCATAGTGAATAACCTTGGCATGCAAATAGGCAGAAGTGTGAGGATTGGCAGTGTCTGTAGAGAATTTTGGCATGCTCTACAGTTGATTTTTCCCTCCTTACGTTGGCTATGAACTACAGAGGAAAGGCCTGGCCTTACTGTTGGGCAAAACATGTATTTATGATTTTAAGAAGTGTAGTCTGGCTGTACTGAGAGGGGCTTTACAGTTCGGTTAATGCCTGTATACCCCTGCAATGTGCATCCAACTGTCACTTGAGATTGAACAGCGAATGAAGCAGCTGGGTTACTGACTGAATGTAAATGGAAGGCACATAGGCAGGGTGTTTGTGGTCACTCAAATGGTTGAAACCTGGTTGATGCACTACCAAAGCTGGGGTACCAGGAGGGAACATTTGAGGGGTATTGAGATGGTGGTGTCCAGAGGTCAAAATATGTTTCAGAGACACAGAGGTACTGCAGTCCTGGTCCCACATTGGGGGTAGACAAAAGTCCCTGCTAAAGATTTCTGTCCAACTGTTACCACATTTTGTGCAGCCTGGCTCCCTCTGTAACGATTCCCCAGTGTCTTTCGATCCTACAGATGACTGTAGCAAACTTCCCAAATTTTTTCTTGGCCTCATACTCCCAAAGGAGTGCCTGACATTTGCCAGCCTTACGATACTCACATTCTGGGAAAAACCTCACTAACCATGCATATTTATGTACCACACATGGCAAATCCTTACAATTGCAGAACATCATATCGCACTTGTCATCTTTGAGGTACTGTAAGTATTTGGATTTGAGGGAAACATTCATCCTTGCTTGCTCTCTCCCATCTGAAGTCTATGGTACTGCTGTTCCTTTCTCACATGTCCCTTCAAAGAGACAAGTGACACACAGACTCAATCACTCAGCAAACATATATGCTTTGACGTTTTTATCTTGCTGTTTACCTTCCAAATATTCCCCCTTCACCACAAATACAGGCCTGCCATTCCTCATCCCCTCAGTCAAAGCAGTCCTTCACTCCTTAGGTCCTGCAAGACCACCATGAACAAGAATCATGTCAGCAAGCAGAAGAAAAGCCTCAGTGTGCTCTTTTGTTCATACTGCTGCCCTCTAGTAACACTTCATGGCAACTGCAGCATAAGAATGGGACTGAGAAGAGGGCTGTCCTATGCAAATAATATCCTCCCATGCATACTTTCTTCTGAGACGGTCGGCGGCTTGTGCCGTGATACCGCCTCCAACATATGGTCTTCAACCAAATTTTAAAAAAGCCCACCTGCCTTAGACGAAGGATTTTGCCACTCGAAGGAAGCACATGGGGACATCACCCTCATTTAGCAGGGTCCTAAATTGCCTGCTGTCAGCCTGTATACAGAACAAGGGCGTTCGTGGGCGTTCGTGAGCGTTCCTCAAAGGAAATAGGTGGGTGATTATTTCACAGTGCCAGGGCAGGCCCAGCCCAGCCCAGCGCAGCCCAGCCTGGCACAGCACAGCGCACTGCTGTTGAGGTCCATTCCTTCACTTCCTGCAGCAGGCATGATGCAGACCTACTAGAGCAAAGGCTTGACTCTGCCCTTGTCTGTCTCTCAAAGGAAATAATCTTTCTAGCTTCTTATTGCACCTAATAAATGGACTCTAGCTTGCCTCAAACTTGACCCATCATTTCATTAGCCAAAGCTCATACTTGACCTTTATTTCTATCCAAGCTCACCGGCACCAAACCCCTGATTTGAGCGAGTGGCTCACACCAAAATGAAAAATCACCATCATATAACCTATTTTACAATAAGTGTAGCACCTTCCTCGCATTCTTGTGCTCAGTTATAACCCCCAATACCACAATTGCACTCTGCAATTCACCAAACTTAAAGGACAAAGAATGAAGACATTGATAAAGGAAGATAAGGCCTTGTCCCTATTGCACCTACTTGAGAAATAGGGAGGTTGGTAGAAGGTCATGAGGGAAAACATTTGAAATTTTGGGACACACATGCCAAAAAGAGTGTCCACTTTTCTCCTCTGTTACCAAGTGAAAAAAAACTTAGCAAAAAAAAAAAATATATTCACTTTTTGAAAATTTCCACCTTGGGATACCTCTTCAGCATTGGCAGGATTCGAACCCAGGCCTGTGAGGGCTGTCCCCACCAAAGGTACAAGACTTACCTTTGAGCTATAGCTCCTTGGTGGTCTAGAGGATTGCAGTAGTAACTATAAGCAACATACAGGCCTTGGTGTCCTTCCCTGCGGCTTCCATTGCACATGAAAAGGATGACCATGACATAAGGACAATTTGATAGGCTACTTACATGGAAACCAGTGTGGTCCAGTGGGTAAGTGCCTGCCTTCCATCCAGGCAACCAGGGTTCAAATCCCGGGTTCGGCACCAGGTGACTGATGGTGGCAGAGCAGAGGTAAGTTGGAGGTGGGCCAATTGGTAAGTAAAATGTGTCTGTGTGTTGTGTAAGAGTGGAATCGTGCATAGCGAATGAGGGATTACAGATTGGTTGGTAAGTAAAATAGGTGTGGCCTGAACAGAGACAGGTGAAAAAAAGCGAACAGGTGTTGTGTGTAGGAGGAGGAGCCTAGTCAGATTGGGTGGGGTCAGAGAGGAGGGGTTCAGGAGGAGCCTGGTCAGAGAGGAGGGGTTCAGGAGAGCCTAGTCAGAGTGGGTGTGTCAGAGAGGAGGAGTATAGGCAGAGCATGGGCAGAGAGGAGTGGTATAGGAGGAGCCAAGTCAGAGTGGGTGGGGTCAGAGAGGAGGGGTTCAGGAGAGCCTAGTCAGAGTGGGTGTGTCAGAGAGGAGGAGTATAGGCAGAGCATGGGCAGAGAGGAGGGGTATAGGAGGAGCTAAGTCAGAGTGGGTGGGGTTAGGGAGGAGCCTAGTCAGAGTGGGTGGGGTCAGAGAGGAGGAGTATAGGAGGAGCTAGTCAGAATGGGTGGGGTCAGAGAGCAGAGGAATAGGTGGAGGAGGATCCTGACTTATTGTGGGGTACTGCAAATACTTTTTTACTGCACCCCCCTATACTCTCTGATTTTTGTTGGGAGGGGGCAGTCAAAATTTGGGGGAGCAGTATTAAAAGGTGCTTGGGCGCAACGTGAAGGCGATGAGGTGCACACAATGGCATGGCTTCCAGGTACTTTTTGGGGGGCTACCATTAGTTTTTATTGCTCTGATCCTCCCTCATGGGGTGTAAACCAAATGGTTAGTGGCAACGGGGGGGGCAAGAAGCTGTTTGACACTTTCTATTACAAACAGGGGTCACCATATGATTCTGCTGCAGTTATGGTATTGAAAGGTAAAACAAGGATCATTTGGCTGTATTTTTGCAGGTGGGGTGCCCCACAATGTTACTGCCAGCAGCAGCAGCCCCATTCCTCCCCACCCTGCAGATTGGAATAGGTACCTTTAGGACATTTCTTTTGAAAACAGAGGCTATAGCGAATCGCGCTACAAAATCCGAGAGCACTAACACTTGCTAAATAAAGGTGGCATCGGAGCATACGAATGAGGCTGGGAGAGGCTACTGTTGCAATTGGTTTGGTGGGTCATAGTGAATAACCTTGGCATGCAAATAGGCAGAAGTGTGAGGATTGGCAGTGTCTGTAGAGAATTTTGGCATGCTCTACAGTTGATTTTTCCCTCCTTACGTTGGCTATGAACTACAGAGGAAAGGCCTGGCCTTACTGTTGGGCAAAACATGTATTTATGATTTTAAGAAGTGTAGTCTGGCTGTACTGAGAGGGGCTTTACAGTTCGGTTAATGCCTGTATACCCCTGCAATGTGCATCCAACTGTCACTTGAGATTGAACAGCGAATGAAGCAGCTGGGTTACTGACTGAATGTAAATGGAAGGCACATAGGCAGGGTGTTTGTGGTCACTCAAATGGTTGAAACCTGGTTGATGCACTACCAAAGCTGGGGTACCAGGAGGGAACATTTGAGGGGTATTGAGATGGTGGTGTCCAGAGGTCAAAATATGTTTCAGAGACACAGAGGTACTGCAGTCCTGGTCCCACATTGGGGGTAGACAAAAGTCCCTGCTAAAGATTTCTGTCCAACTGTTACCACATTTTGTGCAGCCTGGCTCCCTCTGTAACGATTCCCCAGTGTCTTTCGATCCTACAGATGACTGTAGCAAACTTCCCAAATTTTTTCTTGGCCTCATACTCCCAAAGGAGTGCCTGACATTTGCCAGCCTTACGATACTCACATTCTGGGAAAAACCTCACTAACCATGCATATTTATGTACCACACATGGCAAATCCTTACAATTGCAGAACATCATATCGCACTTGTCATCTTTGAGGTACTGTAAGTATTTGGATTTGAGGGAAACATTCATCCTTGCTTGCTCTCTCCCATCTGAAGTCTATGGTACTGCTGTTCCTTTCTCACATGTCCCTTCAAAGAGACAAGTGACACACAGACTCAATCACTCAGCAAACATATATGCTTTGACGTTTTTATCTTGCTGTTTACCTTCCAAATATTCCCCCTTCACCACAAATACAGGCCTGCCATTCCTCATCCCCTCAGTCAAAGCAGTCCTTCACTCCTTAGGTCCTGCAAGACCACCATGAACAAGAATCATGTCAGCAAGCAGAAGAAAAGCCTCAGTGTGCTCTTTTGTTCATACTGCTGCCCTCTAGTAACACTTCATGGCAACTGCAGCATAAGAATGGGACTGAGAAGAGGGCTGTCCTATGCAAATAATATCCTCCCATGCATACTTTCTTCTGAGACGGTCGGCGGCTTGTGCCGTGATACCGCCTCCAACATATGGTCTTCAACCAAATTTTAAAAAAGCCCACCTGCCTTAGACGAAGGATTTTGCCACTCGAAGGAAGCACATGGGGACATCACCCTCATTTAGCAGGGTCCTAAATTGCCTGCTGTCAGCCTGTATACAGAACAAGGGCGTTCGTGGGCGTTCGTGAGCGTTCCTCAAAGGAAATAGGTGGGTGATTATTTCACAGTGCCAGGGCAGGCCCAGCCCAGCCCAGCGCAGCCCAGCCTGGCACAGCACAGCGCACTGCTGTTGAGGTCCATTCCTTCACTTCCTGCAGCAGGCATGATGCAGACCTACTAGAGCAAAGGCTTGACTCTGCCCTTGTCTGTCTCTCAAAGGAAATAATCTTTCTAGCTTCTTATTGCACCTAATAAATGGACTCTAGCTTGCCTCAAACTTGACCCATCATTTCATTAGCCAAAGCTCATACTTGACCTTTATTTCTATCCAAGCTCACCGGCACCAAACCCCTGATTTGAGCGAGTGGCTCACACCAAAATGAAAAATCACCATCATATAACCTATTTTACAATAAGTGTAGCACCTTCCTCGCATTCTTGTGCTCAGTTATAACCCCCAATACCACAATTGCACTCTGCAATTCACCAAACTTAAAGGACAAAGAATGAAGACATTGATAAAGGAAGATAAGGCCTTGTCCCTATTGCACCTACTTGAGAAATAGGGAGGTTGGTAGAAGGTCATGAGGGAAAACATTTGAAATTTTGGGACACACATGCCAAAAAGAGTGTCCACTTTTCTCCTCTGTTACCAAGTGAAAAAAAACTTAGCAAAAAAAAAATATATATTCACTTTTTGAAAATTTCCACCTTGGGATACCTCTTCAGCATTGGCAGGATTCGAACCCAGGCCTGTGAGGGCTGTCCCCACCAAAGGTACAAGACTTACCTTTGAGCTATAGCTCCTTGGTGGTCTAGAGGATTGCAGTAGTAACTATAAGCAACATACAGGCCTTGGTGTCCTTCCCTGCGGCTTCCATTGCACATGAAAAGGATGACCATGACATAAGGACAATTTGATAGGCTACTTACATGGAAACCAGTGTGGTCCAGTGGGTAAGTGCCTGCCTTCCATCCAGGCAACCAGGGTTCAAATCCCGGGTTCGGCACCAGGTGACTGATGGTGGCAGAGCAGAGGTAAGTTGGAGGTGGGCCAATTGGTAAGTAAAATGTGTCTGTGTGTTGTGTAAGAGTGGAATCGTGCATAGCGAATGAGGGATTACAGATTGGTTGGTAAGTAAAATAGGTGTGGCCTGAACAGAGACAGGTGAAAGAAAGCGAACAGGTGTTGTTTGTAGGAGGAGGAGCCTAGTCAGATTGGGTGGGGTCAGAGAGGAGGGGTTCAGGAGGAGCCTGGTCAGAGAGGAGGGGTTCAGGAGAGCCTAGTCAGAGTGGGTGTGTCAGAGAGGAGGAGTATAGGCAGAGCATGGGCAGAGAGGAGTGGTATAGGAGGAGCCAAGTCAGAGTGGGTGGGGTCAGAGAGGAGGGGTTCAGGAGGAGCCTGGTCAGAGAGGAGGGGTTCAGGAGAGCCAAGTCAGAGTGGGTGTGTCAGAGAGGAGGAGTATAGGCAGAGCATGGGCAGAGAGGAGGGGTATAGGAGGAGCTAAGTCAGAGTGGGTGGGGTTAGGGAGGAGCCTAGTCAGAGTGGGTGGGGTCAGAGAGGAGGAGTATAGGAGGAGCTAGTCAGAATGGGTGGGGTCAGAGAGCAGAGGAATAGGTGGAGGAGGATCCTGACTTATTGTGGGGTACTGCAAATACTTTTTTACTGCACCCCCCTATACTCTCTGATTTTTGTTGGGAGGGGGCAGTCAAAATTTGGGGGAGCAGTATTAAAAGGTGCTTGGGCGCAACGTGAAAGCGATGAGGTGCACACAATGGCATGGCTTCCAGGTACTTTTTGGGGGGCTACCATTAGTTTTTATTGCTCTGATCCTCCCTCATGGGGTGTAAACCAAATGGTTAGTGGCAACGGGGGGGGCAAGAAGCTGTTTGACACTTTCTATTACAAACAGGGGTCACCATATGATTCTGCTGCAGTTATGGTATTGAAAGGTAAAACAAGGATCATTTGGCTGTATTTTTGCAGGTGGGGTGCCCCACAATGTTACTGCCAGCAGCAGCAGCCCCATTCCTCCCCACCCTGCAGATTGGAATAGGTACCTTTAGGACATTTCTTTTGAAAACAGAGGCTATAGCGAATCGCGCTACAAAATCCGAGAGCACTAACACTTGCTAAATAAAGGTGGCATCGGAGCATACGAATGAGGCTGGGAGAGGCTACTGTTGCAATTGGTTTGGTGGGTCATAGTGAATAACCTTGGCATGCAAATAGGCAGAAGTGTGAGGATTGGCAGTGTCTGTAGAGAATTTTGGCATGCTCTACAGTTGATTTTTCCCTCCTTACGTTGGCTATGAACTACAGAGGAAAGGCCTGGCCTTACTGTTGGGCAAAACATGTATTTATGATTTTAAGAAGTGTAGTCTGGCTGTACTGAGAGGGGCTTTACAGTTCGGTTAATGCCTGTATACCCCTGCAATGTGCATCCAACTGTCACTTGAGATTGAACAGCGAACGAAGCAGCTGGGTTACTGACTGAATGTAAATGGAAGGCACATAGGCAGGGTGTTTGTGGTCACTCAAATGGTTGAAACCTGGTTGATGCACTACCAAAGCTGGGGTACCAGGAGGGAACATTTGAGGGGTATTGAGATGGTGGTGTCCAGAGGTCAAAATATGTTTCAGAGACACAGAGGTACTGCAGTCCTGGTCCCACATTGGGGGTAGACAAAAGTCCCTGCTAAAGATTTCTGTCCAACTGTTACCACATTTTGTGCAGCCTGGCTCCCTCTGTAACGATTCCCCAGTGTCTTTCGATCCTACAGATGACTGTAGCAAACTTCCCAAATTTTTTCTTGGCCTCATACTCCCAAAGGAGTGCCTGACATTTGCCAGCCTTACGATACTCACATTCTGGGAAAAACCTCACTAACCATGCATATTTATGTACCACACATGGCAAATCCTTACAATTGCAGAACATCATATCGCACTTGTCATCTTTGAGGTACTGTAAGTATTTGGATTTGAGGGAAACATTCATCCTTGCTTGCTCTCTCCCATCTGAAGTCTATGGTACTGCTGTTCCTTTCTCACATGTCCCTTCAAAGAGACAAGTGACACACAGACTCAATCACTCAGCAAACATATATGCTTTGACGTTTTTATCTTGCTGTTTACCTTCCAAATATTCCCCCTTCACCACAAATACAGGCCTGCCATTCCTCATCCCCTCAGTCAAAGCAGTCCTTCACTCCTTAGGTCCTGCAAGACCACCATGAACAAGAATCATGTCAGCAAGCAGAAGAAAAGCCTCAGTGTGCTCTTTTGTTCATACTGCTGCCCTCTAGTAACACTTCATGGCAACTGCAGCATAAGAATGGGACTGAGAAGAGGGCTGTCCTATGCAAATAATATCCTCCCATGCATACTTTCTTCTGAGACGGTCGGCGGCTTGTGCCGTGATACCGCCTCCAACATATGGTCTTCAACCAAATTTTAAAAAAGCCCACCTGCCTTAGACGAAGGATTTTGCCACTCGAAGGAAGCACATGGGGACATCACCCTCATTTAGCAGGGTCCTAAATTGCCTGCTGTCAGCCTGTATACAGAACAAGGGCGTTCGTGGGCGTTCGTGAGCGTTCCTCAAAGGAAATAGGTGGGTGATTATTTCACAGTGCCAGGGCAGGCCCAGCCCAGCCCAGCGCAGCCCAGCCTGGCACAGCACAGCGCACTGCTGTTGAGGTCCATTCCTTCACTTCCTGCAGCAGGCATGATGCAGACCTACTAGAGCAAAGGCTTGACTCTGCCCTTGTCTGTCTCTCAAAGGAAATAATCTTTCTAGCTTCTTATTGCACCTAATAAATGGACTCTAGCTTGCCTCAAACTTGACCCATCATTTCATTAGCCAAAGCTCATACTTGACCTTTATTTCTATCCAAGCTCACCGGCACCAAACCACTGATTTGAGCGAGTGGCTCACACCAAAATGAAAAATCACCATCATATAACCTATTTTACAATAAGTGTAGCACCTTCCTCGCATTCTTGTGCTCAGTTATAACCCCCAATACCACAATTGCACTCTGCAATTCACCAAACTTAAAGGACAAAGAATGAAGACATTGATAAAGGAAGATAAGGCCTTGTCCCTATTGCACCTACTTGAGAAATAGGGAGGTTGGTAGAAGGTCATGAGGGAAAACATTTGAAATTTTGGGACACACATGCCAAAAAGAGTGTCCACTTTTCTCCTCTGTTACCAAGTGAAAAAAAACTTAGCAAAAAAAAAAAATATATTCACTTTTTGAAAATTTCCACCTTGGGATACCTCTTCAGCATTGGCAGGATTCGAACCCAGGCCTGTGAGGGCTGTCCCCACCAAAGGTACAAGACTTACCTTTGAGCTATAGCTCCTTGGTGGTCTAGAGGATTGCAGTAGTAACTATAAGCAACATACAGGCCTTGGTGTCCTTCCCTGCGGCTTCCATTGCACATGAAAAGGATGACCATGACATAAGGACAATTTGATAGGCTACTTACATGGAAACCAGTGTGGTCCAGTGGGTAAGTGCCTGCCTTCCATCCAGGCAACCAGGGTTCAAATCCCGGGTTCGGCACCAGGTGACTGATGGTGGCAGAGCAGAGGTAAGTTGGAGGTGGGCCAATTGGTAAGTAAAATGTGTCTGTGTGTTGTGTAAGAGTGGAATCGTGCATAGCGAATGAGGGATTACAGATTGGTTGGTAAGTAAAATAGGTGTGGCCTGAACAGAGACAGGTGAAAGAAAGCGAACAGGTGTTGTGTGTAGGAGGAGGAGCCTAGTCAGATTGGGTGGGGTCAGAGAGGAGGGGTTCAGGAGGAGCCTGGTCAGAGAGGAGGGGTTCAGGAGAGCCTAGTCAGAGTGGGTGTGTCAGAGAGGAGGAGTATAGGCAGAGCATGGGCAGAGAGGAGTGGTATAGGAGGAGCCAAGTCAGAGTGGGTGGGGTCAGAGAGGAGGGGTTCAGGAGAGCCTAGTCAGAGTGGGTGTGTCAGAGAGGAGGAGTATAGGCAGAGCATGGGCAGAGAGGAGGGGTATAGGAGGAGCTAAGTCAGAGTGGGTGGGGTTAGGGAGGAGCCTAGTCAGAGTGGGTGGGGTCAGAGAGGAGGAGTATAGGAGGAGCTAGTCAGAATGGGTGGGGTCAGAGAGCAGAGGAATAGGTGGAGGAGGATCCTGACTTATTGTGGGGTACTGCAAATACTTTTTTACTGCACCCCCCTATACTCTCTGATTTTTGTTGGGAGGGGGCAGTCAAAATTTGGGGGAGCAGTATTAAAAGGTGCTTGGGCGCAACGTGAAGGCGATGAGGTGCACACAATGGCATGGCTTCCAGGTACTTTTTGGGGGGCTACCATTAGTTTTTATTGCTCTGATCCTCCCTCATGGGGTGTAAACCAAATGGTTAGTGGCAACGGGGGGGGGCAAGAAGCTGTTTGACACTTTCTATTACAAACAGGGGTCACCATATGATTCTGCTGCAGTTATGGTATTGAAAGGTAAAACAAGGATCATTTGGCTGTATTTTTGCAGGTGGGGTGCCCCACAATGTTACTGCCAGCAGCAGCAGCCCCATTCCTCCCCACCCTGCAGATTGGAATAGGTACCTTTAGGACATTTCTTTTGAAAACAGAGGCTATAGCGAATCGCGCTACAAAATCCGAGAGCACTAACACTTGCTAAATAAAGGTGGCATCGGAGCATACGAATGAGGCTGGGAGAGGCTACTGTTGCAATTGGTTTGGTGGGTCATAGTGAATAACCTTGGCATGCAAATAGGCAGAAGTGTGAGGATTGGCAGTGTCTGTAGAGAATTTTGGCATGCTCTACAGTTGATTTTTCCCTCCTTACGTTGGCTATGAACTACAGAGGAAAGGCCTGGCCTTACTGTTGGGCAAAACATGTATTTATGATTTTAAGAAGTGTAGTCTGGCTGTACTGAGAGGGGCTTTACAGTTCGGTTAATGCCTGTATACCCCTGCAATGTGCATCCAACTGTCACTTGAGATTGAACAGCGAACGAAGCAGCTGGGTTACTGACTGAATGTAAATGGAAGGCACATAGGCAGGGTGTTTGTGGTCACTCAAATGGTTGAAACCTGGTTGATGCACTACCAAAGCTGGGGTACCAGGAGGGAACATTTGAGGGGTATTGAGATGGTGGTGTCCAGAAGTCAAAATATGTTTCAGAGACACAGAGGTACTGCAGTCCTGGTCCCACATTGGGGGTAGACAAAAGTCCCTGCTAAAGATTTCTGTCCAACTGTTACCACATTTTGTGCAGCCTGGCTCCCTCTGTAACGATTCCCCAGTGTCTTTCGATCCTACAGATGACTGTAGCAAACTTCCCAAATTTTTTCTTGGCCTCATACTCCCAAAGGAGTGCCTGACATTTGCCAGCCTTACGATACTCACATTCTGGGAAAAACCTCACTAACCATGCATATTTATGTACCACACATGGCAAATCCTTACAATTGCAGAACATCATATCGCACTTGTCATCTTTGAGGTACTGTAAGTATTTGGATTTGAGGGAAACATTCATCCTTGCTTGCTCTCTCCCATCTGAAGTCTATGGTACTGCTGTTCCTTTCTCACATGTCCCTTCAAAGAGACAAGTGACACACAGACTCAATCACTCAGCAAACATATATGCTTTGACGTTTTTATCTTGCTGTTTACCTTCCAAATATTCCCCCTTCACCACAAATACAGGCCTGCCATTCCTCATCCCCTCAGTCAAAGCAGTCCTTCACTCCTTAGGTCCTGCAAGACCACCATGAACAAGAATCATGTCAGCAAGCAGAAGAAAAGCCTCAGTGTGCTCTTTTGTTCATACTGCTGCCCTCTAGTAACACTTCATGGCAACTGCAGCATAAGAATGGGACTGAGAAGAGGGCTGTCCTATGCAAATAATATCCTCCCATGCATACTTTCTTCTGAGACGGTCGGCGGCTTGTGCCGTGATACCGCCTCCAACATATGGTCTTCAACCAAATTTTAAAAAAGCCCACCTGCCTTAGACGAAGGATTTTGCCACTCGAAGGAAGCACATGGGGACATCACCCTCATTTAGCAGGGTCCTAAATTGCCTGCTGTCAGCCTGTATACAGAACAAGGGCGTTCGTGGGCGTTCGTGAGCGTTCCTCAAAGGAAGGAGGTGGGTGATTATTTCACAGTGCCAGGGCAGGCCCAGCCCAGCCCAGCCCAGCGCAGCCCAGCCCAGCCCGGCACAGCACAGCGCACTGCTGTTGAGGTCCATTCCTTCACATCCTGCAGCAGGCATGATGCAGACCTACTAGAGCAAAGGCTTGACTCTGCCCTTGTCTGTCTCTTAAAGGAAATAATCTTTCTAGCTTCTTATTGCACCTAATAAATGGACTCTAGCTTGCCTCAAACTTGACCCATCATTTCATTAGCCAGAGCTCATACTTGACCTTTATTTCTATCCAAGCTCACCGGCACCAAACCCCTGATTTGAGCGAGTGGCTCACACCAAAATGAAAAATCACCATCATCCAACCTAGTTTACAATAAGTGTAGCACCTTCCTCGCATTCTTGTGCTCAGTTATAACCCCCAATACCACAATTGCACTCTGCAATTCACCAAACTTAAAGGACAAAGAATGAAGACATTGATAAAGAAAGATAAGGCCTTGTCCCTATTGCACCTACTTGAGAAATAGGGAGGTTGGTAGAAGGTCATGAGGGAAAACATTTGAAATTTTGGGACACACATGCCAAAAAGAGTGTCCACTTTTCTCCTCTGTTACCAAGTGAAAAAAAACTTGGCAAAAAAAAAAATATATTCACTTTTTGAAAATTTCCACCTTGGGATACCTCTACAGGATTGGCAGGATTCGAACCCAGGCCTGTGAGGGCTGTCCCCACCAAAGGTACAAGACTTACCTTTGAGCTATAGCTCCTTGGTGGTCTAGAGGATTGCAGTAGTAACTATAAGCAACATACAGGCCTTGGTGTCCTTCCCTGCGGCTTCCATTGCACATGAAAAGGATGACCATGACATAAGGACAATTTGATAGGGTACTTACATGGAAACCAGTGTGGTCCAGTGGGTAAGTGCCTGCCTTCCATCCAGGCAACCAGGGTTCAAATCCCGGGTTCGGCATCAGGTGACTGATGGTGGCAGAGCAGAGGTAAGTTGGAGGTGGGCCAATTGGTAAGTAAAATGTGTCTGTGTGTTGTGTAAGAGTGGAATCGTGCATAGTGAATGAGGGATTACAGATTGGTTGGTAAGTAAAATAGGTGTGGCCTGAACAGACACAGGTGAAAGAAAGCAAACAGGTGTTGTGTGTAGGAGGAGGAGCCTAGTCAGATTGGGTGGGGTCAGAGAGGAGGGGTTCAGGAGAGCCTAGTCAGAGTGGGTGTGTCAGAGAGGAGGAGTATAGGCAGAGAGGAGGGGTATAGGAGGAGCCAAGTCAGAGTGGGTGGGGTTAGGGAGGAACCTAGTCAGAGTGGGTGGGGTCGGAGAGGAGTAGTATAGGCAGAGTGGGTGGGGTTAGAGAGGATGGGTTCAGGAGGAGCCGGTTCAGAGAGGAGGGGTATAGGAGGAGCCAAGTCAGAGTGGGTGGGGTCAGAGAGGAGGAGTATAGGCAGAGCGGGTGGGGTTAGAGAGGATGGGTATAGGAGGAGCCTAGTCAGAGTGGGTGGGGTCAGAGAGGAGGGGTTCAGGAGGAGCCGGTTCAGAGAGGAGGGGTATAGGAGGAGCCAAGTCAGAGTGGGTGGGGTCAGAGAGGAGGAGTATAGGAGGAGCTAGTCAGAATGGGTGGGGTCAGAGAGCAGAGGAATAGGTGGAGGAGGATCCTGACTTATTGTGGGGTACTGCAAATACTTTTTTACTGCACCCCCCTATACTCTCTGATTTTTGTTGGGAGGGGGCAGTCAAAATTTGGGGGAGCAGTATTAAAAGGTGCTTGGGCGCAACGTGAAGGCGATGAGGTGCACACAATGGCATGGCTTCCAGGTACTTTTTGGGGGGCTACCATTAGTTTTTATTGCTCTGATCCTCCCTCATGGGGTGTACCCCAAATGGTTAGTGGCAACGGGGGGGGCAAGAAGCTGTTTGACACTTTCTATTACAAACAGGGGTCACCATACGATTCTGCTGCAGTTATGGTATTGAAAGGTAAAACAAGGATCATTTGGCTGTATTTTTGCAGGTGGGGTGCCCCACAATGTTACTGCCAGCAGCAGCAGCCCCATTCCTCCCCACCCTGCAGATTGGTATAGGTACCTTTAGGACATTTCTGTTGAAAACAGAGGCTATAGCGAATCGCGCTACAAAACCCGAGAGCACTAACACTTGCTAAATAAAGGTGGCATCAGAGCATACAAATGAGGCTGGGAGAGGCTACTGTTGCAATTGGTTTGGTGGGTCATAGTGAATAACCTTGGCATGCAAATAGGCAGAAGTGTGAGGATTGGCAGTGTCTGTAGAGAATTTTGGCATGCTCTACAGTTGATTTTTCCCTCCTTACGTTGGCTATGAACTACAGAGGAAAGGCCTGGACTTACTGTTGGGCAAAACATGTATTTATGATTTTAAGAAGTGTAGTCTGGCTGTACTGAGAGGGGCTTTACAGTTCGGTTAATGCCTGTATACCCCTGCAATGTGCATCCAACTGTCACTTGAGATTGAACAGCGAACGAAGCAGCTGGGTTACTGACTGAATGTAAACGGAAGGCACATAGGCAGGGTGTTTGTGGTCACTCAAATGGTTGAAACCTGGTTGATGCACTACAAAAGCTGGGGTACCAGGAGGGAACATTTGAGGGGTATTGAGATGGTGGTGTCCAGAGGTCAAAATATGTTTCGGAGACACAGAGGTACTGCAGTCCTGGTCCCACATTGGGGGTAGACAAAAGTCCCTGCTAAAGATTTCTGTCCAACTGTTACCACATTTTGTGCAGCCTGGCTCCCTCTGTAACGATTCCCCAGTGTCTTTCGATCCTACAGATGACTGTAGCAAACTTCCCAAATTTTTTCTTGGCCTCATACTCCCAAAGGAGTGCCTGACATTTGCCAGCCTAACGATACTCACATTCTGGGAAAAACCTCACTAACCATGCATATTTATGTACCACACATGGCAAATCCTTACAATTGCAGAACATCATATCGCACTTGTCATCTTTGAGGTACTGTAAGTATTTGGATTTGAGGGAAACATTCATCCTTGCTTGCTCTCTCCCATCTGAAGTCTATGGTACTGCTGTTCCTTTCTCACATGTCCCTTCAAAGAGACAAGTGACACACAGACTCAATCACTCAGCAAACATATATGCTTTGACGTTTTATCTTGCTGTTTACCTTCCAAATATTCCCCCTTCACCACAAATACAGGCCTGCCATTCCTCATCCCCTCAGTCAAAGCAGTCCTTCACTCCTTAGGCCCTGCCAGACCACCATGAACAAGAATCATGTCAGCAAGCAGAAGAAAAGCCTCAGTGTGCTCTTTTGTTCATACTGCTGCCCTATAGTAACACTTCATGGCAACTGCAGCATAAGAATGAGACTGAGAAGAGGGCTGTCCTATGCAAATAATATCCTCCCATGCATACTTTCTTCTGAGACGGTCGGCGGCTTGTGCCGTGATACCGCCTCCAACATATGGTCTTCAACCAAATTTTTAAAAAGCCCACCTGCCTTAAACGAAGGATTTTGCCACTCGAAGGAAGCACATGGGGACATCACCCTCATTTAGCAGGGTCCTAAATTGCCTGCTGTCAGCCTGTATACAGAACAAGGGCGTTCGTGGGCGTTCGTGAGCGTTCCTCAAAGGAAATAGGTGGGTGATTATTTCACAGTGCCAGGGCAGGCCCAGCCCAGCCCAGCGCAGCCCAGCCCGGCACAGCGCACTGCTGTGGAGGTCCATTCCTTCACATCCTGCAGCAGGCATGATGCAGACCTACTAGAGCAAAGGCTTGACTCTGCCCTTGTCTGTCTCTTAAAGGAAATAATCTTTCTAGCTTCTTATTGCACCTAATAAATGGACTCTAGCTTGCCTCAAACTTGACCAATCATTTCATTAGCCAGAGCTCATACTTGACCTTTATTTCTATCCAAGCTCACTGGCACCAAACCACTGATTTGAGCGAGTGGCTCACACCAAAATGAAAAATCACCATCATATAACCTATTTTACAATAAGTGTAGCACCTTCCTCGCATTCTTGTGCTCAGTTATAACCCCCAATACCACAATTGCACTCTGCAATTCACCAAACTTTAAGGACAAAGAATGAAGACATTGATAAAGGAAGATAAGGCCTTGTCCCTATTGCACCTACTTGAGAAATAGGGAGGTTGGTAGAAGGTCATGAGGGAAAACATTTGAAATTTTGGGACACACATGCCAAAAAGAGTGTCCACTTTTCTCCTCTGTTACCAAGTGAAAAAAAACTTAGCATAAAAAACAAAATATTCACTTTTTGAAAATTTCCACCTTGGGATACCACTACAGCAGTGGCAGGATTCGAACCCAGGCCTGTGAGGGCTGTCCCCACCAAAGGTACAAGACTTACCTTTGAGCTATAGCTCCTTGGTGGTCTAGAGGATTGCAGTAGTAACTATAAGCAACATACAGGCCTTGGTGTCCTTCCCTGCGGCCTCCATTGCAAATGAAAAGGATGACCATGACATAAGGACAATTTGATAGGCTACTTACATGGAAACCAGTGTGGTCCAGTGGGTAAGTGCCTGCCTTCCATCCAGGCAACCAGGGTTCAAATCCCGGGTTCGGCACCAGGTGACTGATGGTGGCAGAGCAGAGGTAAGTTGGAGGTGGGCCTAAATGGCCAATTGGTAAGTAAAATGTGTCTGTGTGTTGTGTAAGAGTGGAATCATGCCTGGTGAATGAGGGATTGCAGATTGGTTGGTAAGTAAAATAGGTGTGGCCTGAACAGAGACAGGTGAAAGAAAGGGAACAGGTGTTGTGTGTAGGAGGAGGGGCCTAGTCAGATTGGGTGGGGTTAGAGAGGAGGGGTTCAGGAGAGCCTAGTAAGAGTGGGTGGGGTCAGAGAGGAGGAGTATAGGCAGAGTGGGTGGGGTTAGAGAGGAGGAGTATAGGCAGAGCGGGTGGGGTTAGAGAGGAGGGGTTCAGGAGAGCCTAGTCAGATTGGGTGGGGTCAGAGAGGAGGAGTATAGGAGGAGCTAGTCAGAGTGGGTGGGGTCAGAGAGGAGGGGTATAGGCGGAGCCTGGGCAGAATGGGTGGGGTCAGAGGAATAGGTGGAGGAGGATCCTGACTTATTGTGGGGTACTGCAAATACTTTTTTACTGCACCCCCCTATACTCTCTGATTTTTGTTGGGAGGGGGCAGTCAAAATTTGGGGGAGCAGTATTAAAAGGTGCTTGGGCGCAACGTGAAGGCGATGAGGTGCACACAATGGCATGGCTTCCAGGTACTTTTTGAGGGGCTACCATTAGTTTTTATTGCTCTGATCCTCCCTCATGGGGTGTACCCCAAATGGTTAGTGGCAACGGGGGGGGCAAGAAGCTGTTTGACACTTTCTATTACAAACAGGGGTCACCATACGATTCTGCTGCAGTTATGGTATTGAAAGGTAAAACAAGGATCATTTGGCTGTATTTTTGCAGGTGGGGTGCCCCACAATGTTACTGCCAGCAGCAGCAGCCCCATTCCTCCCCACCCTGCAGATTGGTATAGGTACCTTTAGGACATTTCTGTTGAAAACAGAGGCTATAGCGAATCGCGCTACAAAACCCGAGAGCACTAACACTTGCTAAATAAAGGTGGCATCAGAGCATACAAATGAGGCTGGGAGAGGCTACTGTTGCAATTGGTTTGGTGGGTCATAGTGAATAACCTTGGCATGCAAATAGGCAGAAGTGTGAGGATTGGCAGTGTCTGTAGAGAATTTTGGCATGCTCTACAGTTGATTTTTCCCTCCTTACGTTGGCTATGAACTACAGAGGAAAGGCCTGGCCTTACTGTTGGGCAAAACATGTATTTATGATTTTAAGAAGTGTAGTCTGGCTGTACTGAGAGGGGCTTTACAGTTCGGTTAATGCCTGTATACCCCTGCAATGTGCATCCAACTGTCACTTGAGATTGAACAGCGAACGAAGCAGCTGGGTTACTGACTGAATGTAAACGGAAGGCACATAGGCAGGGTGTTTGTGGTCACTCAAATGGTTGAAACCTGGTTGATGCACTACAAAAGCTGGGGTACCAGGAGGGAACATTTGAGGGGTATTGAGATGGTGGTGTCCAGAGGTCAAAATATGTTTCGGAGACACAGAGGTACTGCAGTCCTGGTCCCACATTGGGGGTAGACAAAAGTCCCTGCTAAAGATTTCTGTCCAACTGTTACCACATTTTGTGCAGCCTGGCTCCCTCTGTAACGATTCCCCAGTGTCTTTCGATCCTACAGATGACTGTAGCAAACTTCCCAAGTTTTTTCTTGGCCTCATACTCCCAAAGGAGTGCCTGACATTTGCCAGCCTAACGATACTCACATTCTGGGAAAAACCTCACTAACCATGCATATTTATGTACCACACATGGCAAATCCTTACAATTGCAGAACATCATATCGCACTTGTCATCTTTGAGGTACTGTAAGTATTTGGATTTGAGGGAAACATTCATCCTTGCTTGCTCTCTCCCATCTGAAGTCTATGGTACTGCTGTTCCTTTCTCACATGTCCCTTCAAAGAGACAAGTGACACACAGACTCAATCACTCAGCAAACATATATGCTTTGACGTTTTTATCTTGCTGTTTACCTTCCAAATATTCCCCCTTCACCACAAATACAGGCCTGCCATTCCTCATCCCCTCAGTCAAAGCAGTCCTTCACTCCTTAGGCCCTGCCAGACCACCATGAACAAGAATCATGTCAGCAAGCAGAAGAAAAGCCTCAGTGTGCTCTTTTGTTCATACTGCTGCCCTCTAGTAACACTTCATGGCAACTGCAGCATAAGAATGGGACTGAGAAGAGGGCTGTCCTATGCAAATAATATCCTCCCATGCATACTTTCTTCTGAGACGGTCGGCGGCTTGTGCCGTGATACCGCCTCCAACATATGGTCTTCAACCAAATTTTTAAAAAGCCCACCTGCCTTAAACGAAGGATTTTGCCACTCGAAGGAAGCACATGGGGACATCACCCTCATTTAGCAGGGTCCTAAATTGCCTGCTGTCAGCCTGTATACAGAACAAGGGCGTTCGTGGGCGTTCGTGAGCGTTCCTCAAAGGAAATAGGTGGGTGATTATTTCACAGTGCCAGGGCAGGCCCAGCCCAGCCCAGCCCAGCCCAGCGCAGCCCAGCCCGGCACAGCGCACTGCTGTGGAGGTCCATTCCTTCACATCCTGCAGCAGGCATGATGCAGACCTACTAGAGCAAAGGCTTGACTCTGCCCTTGTCTGTCTCTTAAAGGAAATAATCTTTCTAGCTTCTTATTGCACCTAATAAATGGACTCTAGCTTGCCTCAAACTTGACCAATCATTTCATTAGCCAGAGCTCATACTTGACCTTTATTTCTATCCAAGCTCACTGGCACCAAACCACTGATTTGAGCGAGTGGCTCACACCAAAATGAAAAATCACCATCATATAACCTATTTTACAATAAGTGTAGCACCTTCCTCGCATTCTTGTGCTCAGTTATAACCCCCAATACCACAATTGCACTCTGCAATTCACCAAACTTTAAGGACAAAGAATGAAGACATTGATAAAGGAAGATAAGGCCTTGTCCCTATTGCACCTACTTGAGAAATAGGGAGGTTGGTAGAAGGTCATGAGGGAAAACATTTGAAATTTTGGGACACACATGCCAAAAAGAGTGTCCACTTTTCTCCTCTGTTACCAAGTAAAAAAAAACTTAGCAAAAAAAACAAAATATTCACTTTTTGAAAATTTCCACCTTGGGATACCTCTACAGCATTGGCAGGATTCGAACCCAGGCCTGTGAGGGCTGTCCCCACCAAAGGTACAAGACTTACCTTTGAGCTATAGCTCCTTGGTGGTCTAGAGGATTGCAGTAGTAACTATAAGCAACATACAGGCCTTGGTGTCCTTCCCTGCGGCTTCCATTGCACATGAAAAGGATGACCATGACATAAGGACAATTTGATAGGCTACTTACATGGAAACCAGTGTGGTCCAGTGGGTAAGTGCCTGCCTTTCATCCAGGCAACCAGGGTTCAAATCCCGGGTTCGGCACCAGGTGACTGATGGTGGCAGAGCAGAGGTAAGTTGGAGGTGGGCCTAAATGGCCAATTGGTAAGTAAAATGTGTCTGTGTGTTGTGTAAGAGTGGAATCATGCCTGGTGAATGAGGGATTGCAGATTGGTTGGTAAGTAAAATAGGTGTGGCCTGAACAGAGACAGGTGAAAAAAAGGGAACAGGTGTTGTGTGTAGGAGGAGGAGCCTAGACAGATTGGGTGGGGTTAGAGAGGAGGGGTTCAGGAGAGCCTAGTCAGAGTGGGTGGGGTCAGAGAGGAGGAGTATAGGCAGAGTGGGTGGGGTTAGAGAGGAGGGGTTCAGGAGAGCCTAGTCAGATTGGGTGGGGTCAGAGAGAGGAGTATAGGAGGAGCTAGTCAGAGTGGGTGGGGTCAGAGAGGAGGGGTATAGGCGGAGCCTGGGCAGAATGGGTGGGGTCAGAGGAATAGGTGGAGGAGGATCCTGACTTATTGTGGGGTACTGCAAATACTTTTTTACTGCACCCCCCTATACTCTCTGATTTTTGTTGGGAGGGGGCAGTCAAAATTTGGGGGAGCAGTATTAAAAGGTGCTTGGGCGCAACGTGAAGGCGATGAGGTGCACACAATGGCATGGCTTCCAGGTACTTTTTGAGGGGCTACCATTAGTTTTTATTGCTCTGATCCTCCCTCATGGGGTGTACCCCAAATGGTTAGTGGCAACGGGGGGGGCAAGAAGCTGTTTGACACTTTCTATTACAAACAGGGGTCACCATACGATTCTGCTGCAGTTATGGTATTGAAAGGTAAAACAAGGATCATTTGGCTGTATTTTTGCAGGTGGGGTGCCCCACAATGTTACTGCCAGCAGCAGCAGCCCCATTCCTCCCCACCCTGCAGATTGGTATAGGTACCTTTAGGACATTTCTGTTGAAAACAGAGGCTATAGCGAATCGCGCTACAAAACCCGAGAGCACTAACACTTGCTAAATAAAGGTGGCATCAGAGCATACAAATGAGGCTGGGAGAGGCTACTGTTGCAATTGGTTTGGTGGGTCATAGTGAATAACCTTGGCATGCAAATAGGCAGAAGTGTGAGGATTGGCAGTGTCTGTAGAGAATTTTGGCATGCTCTACAGTTGATTTTTCCCTCCTTACGTTGGCTATGAACTACAGAGGAAAGGCCTGGCCTTACTGTTGGGCAAAACATGTATTTATGATTTTAAGAAGTGTAGTCTGGCTGTACTGAGAGGGGCTTTACAGTTCGGTTAATGCCTGTATACCCCTGCAATGTGCATCCAACTGTCACTTGAGATTGAACAGCGAACGAAGCAGCTGGGTTACTGACTGAATGTAAACGGAAGGCACATAGGCAGGGTGTTTGTGGTCACTCAAATGGTTGAAACCTGGTTGATGCACTACAAAAGCTGGGGTACCAGGAGGGAACATTTGAGGGGTATTGAGATGGTGGTGTCCAGAGGTCAAAATATGTTTCGGAGACACAGAGGTACTGCAGTCCTGGTCCCACATTGGGGGTAGACAAAAGTCTCTGCTAAAGATTTCTGTCCAACTGTTACCACATTTTGTGCAGCCTGGCTCCCTCTGTAACGATTCCCCAGTGTCTTTCGATCCTACAGATGACTGTAGCAAACTTCCCAAGTTTTTTCTTGGCCTCATACTCCCAAAGGAGTGCCTGACATTTGCCAGCCTAACGATACTCACATTCTGGGAAAAACCTCACTAACCATGCATATTTATGTACCACACATGGCAAATCCTTACAATTGCAGAACATCATATCGCACTTGTCATCTTTGAGGTACTGTAAGTATTTGGATTTGAGGGAAACATTCATCCTTGCTTGCTCTCTCCCATCTGAAGTCTATGGTACTGCTGTTCCTTTCTCACATGTCCCTTCAAAGAGACAAGTGACACACAGACTCAATCACTCAGCAAACATATATGCTTTGACGTTTTTATCTTGCTGTTTACCTTCCAAATATTCCCCCTTCACCACAAATACAGGCCTGCCATTCCTCATCCCCTCAGTCAAAGCAGTCCTTCACTCCTTAGGCCCTGCCAGACCACCATGAACAAGAATCATGTCAGCAAGCAGAAGAAAAGCCTCAGTGTGCTCTTTTGTTCATACTGCTGCCCTCTAGTAACACTTCATGGCAACTGCAGCATAAGAATGGGACTGAGAAGAGGGCTGTCCTATGCAAATAATATCCTCCCATGCATACTTTCTTCTGAGACGGTCGGCGGCTTGTGCCGTGATACCGCCTCCAACATATGGTCTTCAACCAAATTTTTAAAAAGCCCACCTGCCTTAAACGAAGGATTTTGCCACTCGAAGGAAGCACATGGGGACATCACCCTCATTTAGCAGGGTCCTAAATTGCCTGCTGTCAGCCTGTATACAGAACAAGGGCGTTCGTGGGCGTTCGTGAGCGTTCCTCAAAGGAAATAGGTGGGTGATTATTTCACAGTGCCAGGGCAGGCCCAGCCCAGCCCAGCGCAGCCCAGCCCGGCACAGCGCACTGCTGTGGAGGTCCATTCCTTCACATCCTGCAGCAGGCATGATGCAGACCTACTAGAGCAAAGGCTTGACTCTGCCCTTGTCTGTCTCTTAAAGGAAATAATCTTTCTAGCTTCTTATTGCACCTAATAAATGGACTCTAGCTTGCCTCAAACTTGACCAATCATTTCATTAGCCAGAGCTCATACTTGACCTTTATTTCTATCCAAGCTCACTGGCACCAAACCACTGATTTGAGCGAGTGGCTCACACCAAAATGAAAAATCACCATCATATAACCTATTTTACAATAAGTGTAGCACCTTCCTCGCATTCTTGTGCTCAGTTATAACCCCCAATACCACAATTGCACTCTGCAATTCACCAAACTTTAAGGACAAAGAATGAAGACATTGATAAAGGAAGATAAGGCCTTGTCCCTATTGCACCTACTTGAGAAATAGGGAGGTTGGTAGAAGGTCATGAGGGAAAACATTTGAAATTTTGGGACACACATGCCAAAAAGAGTGTCCACTTTTCTCCTCTGTTACCAAGTGAAAAAAAACTTAGCATAAAAAACAAAATATTCACTTTTTGAAAATTTCCACCTTGGGATACCACTACAGCAGTGGCAGGATTCGAACCCAGGCCTGTGAGGGCTGTCCCCACCAAAGGTACAAGACTTACCTTTGAGCTATAGCTCCTTGGTGGTCTAGAGGATTGCAGTAGTAACTATAAGCAACATACAGGCCTTGGTGTCCTTCCCTGCGGCCTCCATTGCAAATGAAAAGGATGACCATGACATAAGGACAATTTGATAGGCTACTTACATGGAAACCAGTGTGGTCCAGTGGGTAAGTGCCTGCCTTCCATCCAGGCAACCAGGGTTCAAATCCCGGGTTCGGCACCAGGTGACTGATGGTGGCAGAGCAGAGGTAAGTTGGAGGTGGGCCTAAATGGCCAATTGGTAAGTAAAATGTGTCTGTGTGTTGTGTAAGAGTGGAATCATGCCTGGTGAATGAGGGATTGCAGATTGGTTGGTAAGTAAAATAGGTGTGGCCTGAACAGAGACAGGTGAAAGAAAGGGAACAGGTGTTGTGTGTAGGAGGAGGGGCCTAGTCAGATTGGGTGGGGTTAGAGAGGAGGGGTTCAGGAGAGCCTAGTAAGAGTGGGTGGGGTCAGAGAGGAGGAGTATAGGCAGAGTGGGTGGGGTTAGAGAGGAGGAGTATAGGCAGAGCGGGTGGGGTTAGAGAGGAGGGGTTCAGGAGAGCCTAGTCAGATTGGGTGGGGTCAGAGAGGAGGAGTATAGGAGGAGCTAGTCAGAGTGGGTGGGGTCAGAGAGGAGGGGTATAGGCGGAGCCTGGGCAGAATGGGTGGGGTCAGAGGAATAGGTGGAGGAGGATCCTGACTTATTGTGGGGTACTGCAAATACTTTTTTACTGCACCCCCCTATACTCTCTGATTTTTGTTGGGAGGGGGCAGTCAAAATTTGGGGGAGCAGTATTAAAAGGTGCTTGGGCGCAACGTGAAGGCGATGAGGTGCACACAATGGCATGGCTTCCAGGTACTTTTTGAGGGGCTACCATTAGTTTTTATTGCTCTGATCCTCCCTCATGGGGTGTACCCCAAATGGTTAGTGGCAACGGGGGGGGCAAGAAGCTGTTTGACACTTTCTATTACAAACAGGGGTCACCATACGATTCTGCTGCAGTTATGGTATTGAAAGGTAAAACAAGGATCATTTGGCTGTATTTTTGCAGGTGGGGTGCCCCACAATGTTACTGCCAGCAGCAGCAGCCCCATTCCTCCCCACCCTGCAGATTGGTATAGGTACCTTTAGGACATTTCTGTTGAAAACAGAGGCTATAGCGAATCGCGCTACAAAACCCGAGAGCACTAACACTTGCTAAATAAAGGTGGCATCAGAGCATACAAATGAGGCTGGGAGAGGCTACTGTTGCAATTGGTTTGGTGGGTCATAGTGAATAACCTTGGCATGCAAATAGGCAGAAGTGTGAGGATTGGCAGTGTCTGTAGAGAATTTTGGCATGCTCTACAGTTGATTTTTCCCTCCTTACGTTGGCTATGAACTACAGAGGAAAGGCCTGGCCTTACTGTTGGGCAAAACATGTATTTATGATTTTAAGAAGTGTAGTCTGGCTGTACTGAGAGGGGCTTTACAGTTCGGTTAATGCCTGTATACCCCTGCAATGTGCATCCAACTGTCACTTGAGATTGAACAGCGAACGAAGCAGCTGGGTTACTGACTGAATGTAAACGGAAGGCACATAGGCAGGGTGTTTGTGGTCACTCAAATGGTTGAAACCTGGTTGATGCACTACAAAAGCTGGGGTACCAGGAGGGAACATTTGAGGGGTATTGAGATGGTGGTGTCCAGAGGTCAAAATATGTTTCGGAGACACAGAGGTACTGCAGTCCTGGTCCCACATTGGGGGTAGACAAAAGTCCCTGCTAAAGATTTCTGTCCAACTGTTACCACATTTTGTGCAGCCTGGCTCCCTCTGTAACGATTCCCCAGTGTCTTTCGATCCTACAGATGACTGTAGCAAACTTCCCAAGTTTTTTCTTGGCCTCATACTCCCAAAGGAGTGCCTGACATTTGCCAGCCTAACGATACTCACATTCTGGGAAAAACCTCACTAACCATGCATATTTATGTACCACACATGGCAAATCCTTACAATTGCAGAACATCATATCGCACTTGTCATCTTTGAGGTACTGTAAGTATTTGGATTTGAGGGAAACATTCATCCTTGCTTGCTCTCTCCCATCTGAAGTCTATGGTACTGCTGTTCCTTTCTCACATGTCCCTTCAAAGAGACAAGTGACACACAGACTCAATCACTCAGCAAACATATATGCTTTGACGTTTTTATCTTGCTGTTTACCTTCCAAATATTCCCCCTTCACCACAAATACAGGCCTGCCATTCCTCATCCCCTCAGTCAAAGCAGTCCTTCACTCCTTAGGCCCTGCCAGACCACCATGAACAAGAATCATGTCAGCAAGCAGAAGAAAAGCCTCAGTGTGCTCTTTTGTTCATACTGCTGCCCTCTAGTAACACTTCATGGCAACTGCAGCATAAGAATGGGACTGAGAAGAGGGCTGTCCTATGCAAATAATATCCTCCCATGCATACTTTCTTCTGAGACGGTCGGCGGCTTGTGCCGTGATACCGCCTCCAACATATGGTCTTCAACCAAATTTTTAAAAAGCCCACCTGCCTTAAACGAAGGATTTTGCCACTCGAAGGAAGCACATGGGGACATCACCCTCATTTAGCAGGGTCCTAAATTGCCTGCTGTCAGCCTGTATACAGAACAAGGGCGTTCGTGGGCGTTCGTGAGCGTTCCTCAAAGGAAATAGGTGGGTGATTATTTCACAGTGCCAGGGCAGGCCCAGCCCAGCCCAGCCCAGCCCAGCGCAGCCCAGCCCGGCACAGCGCACTGCTGTGGAGGTCCATTCCTTCACATCCTGCAGCAGGCATGATGCAGACCTACTAGAGCAAAGGCTTGACTCTGCCCTTGTCTGTCTCTTAAAGGAAATAATCTTTCTAGCTTCTTATTGCACCTAATAAATGGACTCTAGCTTGCCTCAAACTTGACCAATCATTTCATTAGCCAGAGCTCATACTTGACCTTTATTTCTATCCAAGCTCACTGGCACCAAACCACTGATTTGAGCGAGTGGCTCACACCAAAATGAAAAATCACCATCATATAACCTATTTTACAATAAGTGTAGCACCTTCCTCGCATTCTTGTGCTCAGTTATAACCCCCAATACCACAATTGCACTCTGCAATTCACCAAACTTTAAGGACAAAGAATGAAGACATTGATAAAGGAAGATAAGGCCTTGTCCCTATTGCACCTACTTGAGAAATAGGGAGGTTGGTAGAAGGTCATGAGGGAAAACATTTGAAATTTTGGGACACACATGCCAAAAAGAGTGTCCACTTTTCTCCTCTGTTACCAAGTAAAAAAAAACTTAGCAAAAAAAACAAAATATTCACTTTTTGAAAATTTCCACCTTGGGATACCTCTACAGCATTGGCAGGATTCGAACCCAGGCCTGTGAGGGCTGTCCCCACCAAAGGTACAAGACTTACCTTTGAGCTATAGCTCCTTGGTGGTCTAGAGGATTGCAGTAGTAACTATAAGCAACATACAGGCCTTGGTGTCCTTCCCTGCGGCTTCCATTGCACATGAAAAGGATGACCATGACATAAGGACAATTTGATAGGCTACTTACATGGAAACCAGTGTGGTCCAGTGGGTAAGTGCCTGCCTTTCATCCAGGCAACCAGGGTTCAAATCCCGGGTTCGGCACCAGGTGACTGATGGTGGCAGAGCAGAGGTAAGTTGGAGGTGGGCCTAAATGGCCAATTGGTAAGTAAAATGTGTCTGTGTGTTGTGTAAGAGTGGAATCATGCCTGGTGAATGAGGGATTGCAGATTGGTTGGTAAGTAAAATAGGTGTGGCCTGAACAGAGACAGGTGAAAAAAAGGGAACAGGTGTTGTGTGTAGGAGGAGGAGCCTAGACAGATTGGGTGGGGTTAGAGAGGAGGGGTTCAGGAGAGCCTAGTCAGAGTGGGTGGGGTCAGAGAGGAGGAGTATAGGCAGAGTGGGTGGGGTTAGAGAGGAGGGGTTCAGGAGAGCCTAGTCAGATTGGGTGGGGTCAGAGAGAGGAGTATAGGAGGAGCTAGTCAGAGTGGGTGGGGTCAGAGAGGAGGGGTATAGGCGGAGCCTGGGCAGAATGGGTGGGGTCAGAGGAATAGGTGGAGGAGGATCCTGACTTATTGTGGGGTACTGCAAATACTTTTTTACTGCACCCCCCTATACTCTCTGATTTTTGTTGGGAGGGGGCAGTCAAAATTTGGGGGAGCAGTATTAAAAGGTGCTTGGGCGCAACGTGAAGGCGATGAGGTGCACACAATGGCATGGCTTCCAGGTACTTTTTGAGGGGCTACCATTAGTTTTTATTGCTCTGATCCTCCCTCATGGGGTGTACCCCAAATGGTTAGTGGCAACGGGGGGGGCAAGAAGCTGTTTGACACTTTCTATTACAAACAGGGGTCACCATACGATTCTGCTGCAGTTATGGTATTGAAAGGTAAAACAAGGATCATTTGGCTGTATTTTTGCAGGTGGGGTGCCCCACAATGTTACTGCCAGCAGCAGCAGCCCCATTCCTCCCCACCCTGCAGATTGGTATAGGTACCTTTAGGACATTTCTGTTGAAAACAGAGGCTATAGCGAATCGCGCTACAAAACCCGAGAGCACTAACACTTGCTAAATAAAGGTGGCATCAGAGCATACAAATGAGGCTGGGAGAGGCTACTGTTGCAATTGGTTTGGTGGGTCATAGTGAATAACCTTGGCATGCAAATAGGCAGAAGTGTGAGGATTGGCAGTGTCTGTAGAGAATTTTGGCATGCTCTACAGTTGATTTTTCCCTCCTTACGTTGGCTATGAACTACAGAGGAAAGGCCTGGCCTTACTGTTGGGCAAAACATGTATTTATGATTTTAAGAAGTGTAGTCTGGCTGTACTGAGAGGGGCTTTACAGTTCGGTTAATGCCTGTATACCCCTGCAATGTGCATCCAACTGTCACTTGAGATTGAACAGCGAACGAAGCAGCTGGGTTACTGACTGAATGTAAACGGAAGGCACATAGGCAGGGTGTTTGTGGTCACTCAAATGGTTGAAACCTGGTTGATGCACTACAAAAGCTGGGGTACCAGGAGGGAACATTTGAGGGGTATTGAGATGGTGGTGTCCAGAGGTCAAAATATGTTTCGGAGACACAGAGGTACTGCAGTCCTGGTCCCACATTGGGGGTAGACAAAAGTCTCTGCTAAAGATTTCTGTCCAACTGTTACCACATTTTGTGCAGCCTGGCTCCCTCTGTAACGATTCCCCAGTGTCTTTCGATCCTACAGATGACTGTAGCAAACTTCCCAAGTTTTTTCTTGGCCTCATACTCCCAAAGGAGTGCCTGACATTTGCCAGCCTAACGATACTCACATTCTGGGAAAAACCTCACTAACCATGCATATTTATGTACCACACATGGCAAATCCTTACAATTGCAGAACATCATATCGCACTTGTCATCTTTGAGGTACTGTAAGTATTTGGATTTGAGGGAAACATTCATCCTTGCTTGCTCTCTCCCATCTGAAGTCTATGGTACTGCTGTTCCTTTCTCACATGTCCCTTCAAAGAGACAAGTGACACACAGACTCAATCACTCAGCAAACATATATGCTTTGACGTTTTTATCTTGCTGTTTACCTTCCAAATATTCCCCCTTCACCACAAATACAGGCCTGCCATTCCTCATCCCCTCAGTCAAAGCAGTCCTTCACTCCTTAGGCCCTGCCAGACCACCATGAACAAGAATCATGTCAGCAAGCAGAAGAAAAGCCTCAGTGTGCTCTTTTGTTCATACTGCTGCCCTCTAGTAACACTTCATGGCAACTGCAGCATAAGAATGGGACTGAGAAGAGGGCTGTCCTATGCAAATAATATCCTCCCATGCATACTTTCTTCTGAGACGGTCGGCGGCTTGTGCCGTGATACCGCCTCCAACATATGGTCTTCAACCAAATTTTTAAAAAGCCCACCTGCCTTAAACGAAGGATTTTGCCACTCGAAGGAAGCACATGGGGACATCACCCTCATTTAGCAGGGTCCTAAATTGCCTGCTGTCAGCCTGTATACAGAACAAGGGCGTTCGTGGGCGTTCGTGAGCGTTCCTCAAAGGAAATAGGTGGGTGATTATTTCACAGTGCCAGGGCAGGCCCAGCCCAGCCCAGCGCAGCCCAGCCTGGCACAGCACAGCGCACTGCTGTTGAGGTCCATTCCTTCACTTCCTGCAGCAGGCATGATGCAGACCTACTAGAGCAAAGGCTTGACTCTGCCCTTGTCTGTCTCTTAAAGGAAATAATCTTTCTAGCTTCTTATTGCACCTAATAAATGGACTCTAGCTTGCCTCAAACTTGACCAATCATTTCATTAGCCAGAGCTCATACTTGACCTTTATTTCTATCCAAGCTCACTGGCACCAAACCACTGATTTGAGCGAGTGGCTCACACCAAAATGAAAAATCACCATCATATAACCTATTTTACAATAAGTGTAGCACCTTCCTCGCATTCTTGTGCTCAGTTATAACCCCCAATACCACAATTGCACTCTGCAATTCACCAAACTTTAAGGACAAAGAATGAAGACATTGATAAAGGAAGATAAGGCCTTGTCCCTATTGCACCTACTTGAGAAATAGGTAGGTTGGTAGAAGGTCATGAGGGAAAACATTTGAAATTTTGGGACACACATGCCAAAAAGAGTGTCCACTTTTCTCCTCTGTTACCAAGTAAAAAAAAACTTAGCAAAAAAAACAAAATATTCACTTTTTGAAAATTTCCACCTTGGGATACCTCTACAGCATTGGCAGGATTCGAACCCAGGCCTGTGAGGGCTGTCCCCACCAAAGGTACAAGACTTACCTTTGAGATATAGCTCCTTGGTGGTCTAGAGGATTGCAGTAGTAACTATAAGCAACATACAGGCCTTGGTGTCCTTCCCTGCGGCTTCCATTGCACATGAAAAGGATGACCATGACATAAGGACAATTTGATAGGCTACTTACATGGAAACCAGTGTGGTCCAGTGGGTAAGTGCCTGCCTTTCATCCAGGCAACCAGGGTTCAAATCCCGGGTTCGGCACCAGGTGACTGATGGTGGCAGAGCAGAGGTAAGTTGGAGGTGGGCCTAAATGGCCAATTGGTAAGTAAAATGTGTCTGTGTGTTGTGTAAGAGTGGAATCATGCCTGGTGAATGAGGGATTGCAGATTGGTTGGTAAGTAAAATAGGTGTGGCCTGAACAGAGACAGGTGAAAAAAAGGGAACAGGTGTTGTGTGTAGGAGGAGGAGCCTAGACAGATTGGGTGGGGTTAGAGAGGAGGGGTTCAGGAGAGCCTAGTCAGAGTGGGTGGGGTCAGAGAGGAGGAGTATAGGCAGAGCGGGTGGGGTTAGAGAGGAGGGGTTCAGGAGAGCCTAGTCAGATTGGGTGGGGTCAGAGAGGAGGAGTATAGGAGGAGCTAGTCAGAGTGGGTGGGGTCAGAGAGGAGGGGTATAGGCGGAGCCTGGGCAGAATGGGTGGGGTCAGAGGAATAGGTGGAGGAGGATCCTGACTTATTGTGGGGTACTGCAAATACTTTTTTACTGCACCCCCCTATACTCTCTGATTTTTGTTGGGAGGGGGCAGTCAAAATTTGGGGGAGCAGTATTAAAAGGTGCTTGGGCGCAACGTGAAGGCGATGAGGTGCACACAATGGCATGGCTTCCAGGTACTTTTTGAGGGGCTACCATTAGTTTTTATTGCTCTGATCCTCCCTCATGGGGTGTACCCCAAATGGTTAGTGGCAACGGGGGGGGCAAGAAGCTGTTTGACACTTTCTATTACAAACAGGGGTCACCATACGATTCTGCTGCAGTTATGGTATTGAAAGGTAAAACAAGGATCATTTGGCTGTATTTTTGCAGGTGGGGTGCCCCACAATGTTACTGCCAGCAGCAGCAGCCCCATTCCTCCCCACCCTGCAGATTGGTATAGGTACCTTTAGGACATTTCTGTTGAAAACAGAGGCTATAGCGAATCGCGCTACAAAACCCGAGAGCACTAACACTTGCTAAATAAAGGTGGCATCAGAGCATACAAATGAGGCTGGGAGAGGCTACTGTTGCAATTGGTTTGGTGGGTCATAGTGAATAACCTTGGCATGCAAATAGGCAGAAGTGTGAGGATTGGCAGTGTCTGTAGAGAATTTTGGCATGCTCTACAGTTGATTTTTCCCTCCTTACGTTGGCTATGAACTACAGAGGAAAGGCCTGGCCTTACTGTTGGGCAAAACATGTATTTATGATTTTAAGAAGTGTAGTCTGGCTGTACTGAGAGGGGCTTTACAGTTCGGTTAATGCCTGTATACCCCTGCAATGTGCATCCAACTGTCACTTGAGATTGAACAGCGAACGAAGCAGCTGGGTTACTGACTGAATGTAAACGGAAGGCACATAGGCAGGGTGTTTGTGGTCACTCAAATGGTTGAAACCTGGTTGATGCACTACAAAAGCTGGGGTACCAGGAGGGAACATTTGAGGGGTATTGAGATGGTGGTGTCCAGAGGTCAAAATATGTTTCGGAGACACAGAGGTACTGCAGTCCTGGTCCCACATTGGGGGTAGACAAAAGTCCCTGCTAAAGATTTCTGTCCAACTGTTACCACATTTTGTGCAGCCTGGCTCCCTCTGTAACGATTCCCCAGTGTCTTTCGATCCTACAGATGACTGTAGCAAACTTCCCAAGTTTTTTCTTGGCCTCATACTCCCAAAGGAGTGCCTGACATTTGCCAGCCTAACGATACTCACATTCTGGGAAAAACCTCACTAACCATGCATATTTATGTACCACACATGGCAAATCCTTACAATTGCAGAACATCATATCGCACTTGTCATCTTTGAGGTACTGTAAGTATTTGGATTTGAGGGAAACATTCATCCTTGCTTGCTCTCTCCCATCTGAAGTCTATGGTACTGCTGTTCCTTTCTCACATGTCCCTTCAAAGAGACAAGTGACACACAGACTCAATCACTCAGCAAACATATATGCTTTGACGTTTTTATCTTGCTGTTTACCTTCCAAATATTCCCCCTTCACCACAAATACAGGCCTGCCATTCCTCATCCCCTCAGTCAAAGCAGTCCTTCACTCCTTAGGCCCTGCCAGACCACCATGAACAAGAATCATGTCAGCAAGCAGAAGAAAAGCCTCAGTGTGCTCTTTTGTTCATACTGCTGCCCTCTAGTAACACTTCATGGCAACTGCAGCATAAGAATGGGACTGAGAAGAGGGCTGTCCTATGCAAATAATATCCTCCCATGCATACTTTCTTCTGAGACGGTCGGCGGCTTGTGCCGTGATACCGCCTCCAACATATGGTCTTCAACCAAATTTTTAAAAAGCCCACCTGCCTTAAACGAAGGATTTTGCCACTCGAAGGAAGCACATGGGGACATCACCCTCATTTAGCAGGGTCCTAAATTGCCTGCTGTCAGCCTGTATACAGAACAAGGGCGTTCGTGGGCGTTCGTGAGCGTTCCTCAAAGGAAATAGGTGGGTGATTATTTCACAGTGCCAGGGCAGGCCCAGCCCAGCCCAGCCCAGCCCAGCCCAGCCCAGCGCAGCCCAGCCCGGCACAGCGCACTGCTGTGGAGGTCCATTCCTTCACATCCTGCAGCAGGCATGATGCAGACCTACTAGAGCAAAGGCTTGACTCTGCCCTTGTCTGTCTCTTAAAGGAAATAATCTTTCTAGCTTCTTATTGCACCTAATAAATGGACTCTAGCTTGCCTCAAACTTGACCAATCATTTCATTAGCCAGAGCTCATACTTGACCTTTATTTCTATCCAAGCTCACTGGCACCAAACCACTGATTTGAGCGAGTGGCTCACACCAAAATGAAAAATCACCATCATATAACCTATTTTACAATAAGTGTAGCACCTTCCTCGCATTCTTGTGCTCAGTTATAACCCCCAATACCACAATTGCACTCTGCAATTCACCAAACTTTAAGGACAAAGAATGAAGACATTGATAAAGGAAGATAAGGCCTTGTCCCTATTGCACCTACTTGAGAAATAGGGAGGTTGGTAGAAGGTCATGAGGGAAAACATTTGAAATTTTGGGACACACATGCCAAAAAGAGTGTCCACTTTTCTCCTCTGTTACCAAGTAAAAAAAAACTTAGCAAAAAAAACAAAATATTCACTTTTTGAAAATTTCCACCTTGGGATACCTCTACAGCATTGGCAGGATTCGAACCCAGGCCTGTGAGGGCTGTCCCCACCAAAGGTACAAGACTTACCTTTGAGCTATAGCTCCTTGGTGGTCTAGAGGATTGCAGTAGTAACTATAAGCAACATACAGGCCTTGGTGTCCTTCCCTGCGGCTTCCATTGCACATGAAAAGGATGACCATGACATAAGGACAATTTGATAGGCTACTTACATGGAAACCAGTGTGGTCCAGTGGGTAAGTGCCTGCCTTTCATCCAGGCAACCAGGGTTCAAATCCCGGGTTCGGCACCAGGTGACTGATGGTGGCAGAGCAGAGGTAAGTTGGAGGTGGGCCTAAATGGCCAATTGGTAAGTAAAATGTGTCTGTGTGTTGTGTAAGAGTGGAATCATGCCTGGTGAATGAGGGATTGCAGATTGGTTGGTAAGTAAAATAGGTGTGGCCTGAACAGAGACAGGTGAAAAAAAGGGAACAGGTGTTGTGTGTAGGAGGAGGAGCCTAGACAGATTGGGTGGGGTTAGAGAGGAGGGGTTCAGGAGAGCCTAGTCAGAGTGGGTGGGGTCAGAGAGGAGGAGTATAGGCAGAGTGGGTGGGGTTAGAGAGGAGGGGTTCAGGAGAGCCTAGTCAGATTGGGTGGGGTCAGAGAGAGGAGTATAGGAGGAGCTAGTCAGAGTGGGTGGGGTCAGAGAGGAGGGGTATAGGCGGAGCCTGGGCAGAATGGGTGGGGTCAGAGGAATAGGTGGAGGAGGATCCTGACTTATTGTGGGGTACTGCAAATACTTTTTTACTGCACCCCCCTATACTCTCTGATTTTTGTTGGGAGGGGGCAGTCAAAATTTGGGGGAGCAGTATTAAAAGGTGCTTGGGCGCAACGTGAAGGCGATGAGGTGCACACAATGGCATGGCTTCCAGGTACTTTTTGAGGGGCTACCATTAGTTTTTATTGCTCTGATCCTCCCTCATGGGGTGTACCCCAAATGGTTAGTGGCAACGGGGGGGGCAAGAAGCTGTTTGACACTTTCTATTACAAACAGGGGTCACCATACGATTCTGCTGCAGTTATGGTATTGAAAGGTAAAACAAGGATCATTTGGCTGTATTTTTGCAGGTGGGGTGCCCCACAATGTTACTGCCAGCAGCAGCAGCCCCATTCCTCCCCACCCTGCAGATTGGTATAGGTACCTTTAGGACATTTCTGTTGAAAACAGAGGCTATAGCGAATCGCGCTACAAAACCCGAGAGCACTAACACTTGCTAAATAAAGGTGGCATCAGAGCATACAAATGAGGCTGGGAGAGGCTACTGTTGCAATTGGTTTGGTGGGTCATAGTGAATAACCTTGGCATGCAAATAGGCAGAAGTGTGAGGATTGGCAGTGTCTGTAGAGAATTTTGGCATGCTCTACAGTTGATTTTTCCCTCCTTACGTTGGCTATGAACTACAGAGGAAAGGCCTGGCCTTACTGTTGGGCAAAACATGTATTTATGATTTTAAGAAGTGTAGTCTGGCTGTACTGAGAGGGGCTTTACAGTTCGGTTAATGCCTGTATACCCCTGCAATGTGCATCCAACTGTCACTTGAGATTGAACAGCGAACGAAGCAGCTGGGTTACTGACTGAATGTAAACGGAAGGCACATAGGCAGGGTGTTTGTGGTCACTCAAATGGTTGAAACCTGGTTGATGCACTACAAAAGCTGGGGTACCAGGAGGGAACATTTGAGGGGTATTGAGATGGTGGTGTCCAGAGGTCAAAATATGTTTCGGAGACACAGAGGTACTGCAGTCCTGGTCCCACATTGGGGGTAGACAAAAGTCCCTGCTAAAGATTTCTGTCCAACTGTTACCACATTTTGTGCAGCCTGGCTCCCTCTGTAACGATTCCCCAGTGTCTTTCGATCCTACAGATGACTGTAGCAAACTTCCCAAGTTTTTTCTTGGCCTCATACTCCCAAAGGAGTGCCTGACATTTGCCAGCCTAACGATACTCACATTCTGGGAAAAACCTCACTAACCATGCATATTTATGTACCACACATGGCAAATCCTTACAATTGCAGAACATCATATCGCACTTGTCATCTTTGAGGTACTGTAAGTATTTGGATTTGAGGGAAACATTCATCCTTGCTTGCTCTCTCCCATCTGAAGTCTATGGTACTGCTGTTCCTTTCTCACATGTCCCTTCAAAGAGACAAGTGACACACAGACTCAATCACTCAGCAAACATATATGCTTTGACGTTTTTATCTTGCTGTTTACCTTCCAAATATTCCCCCTTCACCACAAATACAGGCCTGCCATTCCTCATCCCCTCAGTCAAAGCAGTCCTTCACTCCTTAGGCCCTGCCAGACCACCATGAACAAGAATCATGTCAGCAAGCAGAAGAAAAGCCTCAGTGTGCTCTTTTGTTCATACTGCTGCCCTCTAGTAACACTTCATGGCAACTGCAGCATAAGAATGGGACTGAGAAGAGGGCTGTCCTATGCAAATAATATCCTCCCATGCATACTTTCTTCTGAGACGGTCGGCGGCTTGTGCCGTGATACCGCCTCCAACATATGGTCTTCAACCAAATTTTTAAAAAGCCCACCTGCCTTAAACGAAGGATTTTGCCACTCGAAGGAAGCACATGGGGACATCACCCTCATTTAGCAGGGTCCTAAATTGCCTGCTGTCAGCCTGTATACAGAACAAGGGCGTTCGTGGGCGTTCGTGAGCGTTCCTCAAAGGAAATAGGTGGGTGATTATTTCACAGTGCCAGGGCAGGCCCAGCCCAGCCCAGCCCAGCCCAGCGCAGCGCAGCCCAGCCCGGCACAGCGCACTGCTGTGGAGGTCCATTCCTTCACATCCTGCAGCAGGCATGATGCAGACCTACTAGAGCAAAGGCTTGACTCTGCCCTTGTCTGTCTCTTAAAGGAAATAATCTTTCTAGCTTCTTATTGCACCTAATAAATGGACTCTAGCTTGCCTCAAACTTGACCAATCATTTCATTAGCCAGAGCTCATACTTGACCTTTATTTCTATCCAAGCTCACTGGCACCAAACCACTGATTTGAGCGAGTGGCTCACACCAAAATGAAAAATCACCATCATATAACCTATTTTACAATAAGTGTAGCACCTTCCTCGCATTCTTGTGCTCAGTTATAACCCCCAATACCACAATTGCACTCTGCAATTCACTAAACTTTAAGGACAAAGAATGAAGACATTGATAAAGGAAGATAAGGCCTTGTCCCTATTGCACCTACTTGAGAAATAGGGAGGTTGGTAGAAGGTCATGAGGGAAAACATTTGAAATTTTGGGACACACATGCCAAAAAGAGTGTCCACTTTTCTCCTCTGTTACCAAGTGAAAAAAAACTTAGCAAAAAAAACAAAATATTCACTTTTTGAAAATTTCCACCTTGGGATACCTCTACAGCATTGGCAGGATTCGAACCCAGGCCTGTGAGGGCTGTCCCCACCAAAGGTACAAGACTTACCTTTGAGCTATAGCTCCTTGGTGGTCTAGAGGATTGCAGTAGTAACTATAAGCAACATACAGGCCTTGGTGTCCTTCCCTGCGGCTTCCATTGCACATGAAAAGGATGACCATGACATAAGGACAATTTGATAGGCTACTTACATGGAAACCAGTGTGGTCCAGTGGGTAAGTGCCTGCCTTCCATCCAGGCAACCAGGGTTCAAATCCCGGGTTCGGCACCAGGTGACTGATGGTGGCAGAGCAGAGGTAAGTTGGAGGTGGGCCTAAATGGCCAATTGTTAAGTAAAATGTGTCTGTGTGTTGTGTAAGAGTGGAATCATGCCTGGTGAATGAGGGATTGCAGATTGGTTGGTAAGTAAAATAGGTGTGGCCTGAACAGAGACAGGTGAAAGAAAGGGAACAGGTGTTGTGTGTAGGAGGAGGAGCCTAGTCAGATTGGGTGGGGTTAGAGAGGAGGGGTTCAGGAGAGCCTAGTCAGAGTGGGTGGGGTCAGAGAGGAGGAGTATAGGCAGAGCGGGTGGGGTTAGAGAGGAGGGGTTCAGGAGAGCCTAGTCAGATTGGGTGGGGTCAGAGAGGAGGAGTATAGGAGGAGCTAGTCAGAGTGGGTGGGGTCAGAGAGGAGGGGTATAGGCGGAGCCTGGGCAGAATGGGTGGGGTCAGAGAGCAGAGGAATAGGTGGAGGAGGATCCTGACTTATTGTGGGGTACTGCAAATACTTTTTTACTGCACCCCCCTATACTCTCTGATTTTTGTTGGGAGGGGGCAGTCAAAATTTGGGGGAGCAGTATTAAAAGGTGCTTGGGCGCAACGTGAAGGCGATGAGGTGCGCACAATGGCATGGCTTCCAGGTACTTTTTGAAGGGCTACCATTAGTTTTTATTGCTCTGATCCTCCCTCATGGGGTGTACCCCAAATGGTTAGTGGCAACGGGGGGGGCAAGAAGCTGTTTGACACTTTCTATTACAAACAGGGGTCACCATACGATTCTGCTGCAGTTATGGTATTGAAAGGTAAAACAAGGATAATTTGGCTGTATTTTTGCAGGTGGGGTGCCCCACAATGTTACTGCCAGCAGCAGCAGCCCCATTCCTCCCCACCCTGCAGATTGGTATAGGTACCTTTAGGACATTTCTGTTGAAAACAGAGGCTTAAGCAAATCGCGCTTCAAAACCCGAGAGCACTAACACTTGCTAAATAAAGGTGGCATCGGAGCATACAAATGAGGCTGGGAGAGGCTACTGTTGCAATTGGTTTGGTGGGTCATAGTGAATAACCTTGGCATGCAAATAGGCAGAAGTGTGAGGATTGGCAGTGTCTGTAGAGAATTTTGGCATGCTCTACAGTTGATTTTTCCCTCCTTACGTTGGCTATGAACTACAGAGGAAAGGCCTGGCCTTACTGTTGGGCAAAACATGTATTTATGATTTTAAGAAGTGTAGTCTGGCTGTACTGAGAGGGGCTTTACAGTTCGGTTAATGCCTGTATACCCCTGCAATGTGCATCCAACTGTCACTTGAGATTGAACAGCGAACGAAGCAGCTGGGTTACTGACTGAATGTAAACGGAAGGCACATAGGCAGGGTGTTTGTGGTCACTCAAATGGTTGAAACCTGGTTGATGCACTACAAAAGCTGGGGTACCAGGAGGGAACATTTGAGGGGTATTGAGATGGTGGTGTCCAGAGGTCAAAATATGTTTCGGAGACACAGAGGTACTGCAGTCCTGGTCCCACATTGGGGGTAGACAAAAGTCCCTGCTAAAGATTTCTGTCCAACTGTTACCACATTTTGTGCAGCCTGGCTCCCTCTGTAACGATTCCCCAGTGTCTTTCGATCCTACAGATGACTGTAGCAAACTTCCCAAATTTTTTCTTGGCCTCATACTCCCAAAGGAGTGCCTGACATTTGCCAGCCTAACGATACTCACATTCTGGGAAAAACCTCACTAACCATGCATATTTATGTACCACACATGGCAAATCCTTACAATTGCAGAACATCATATCGCACTTGTCATCTTTGAGATACTGTAAGTATTTGGATTTGAGGGAAACATTCATCCTTGCTTGCTCTCTCCCATCTGAAGTCTATGGTACTGCTGTTCCTTTCTCACATGTCCCTTCAAAGAGACAAGTGACACACAGACTCAATCACTCAGCAAACATATATGCTTTGACGTTTTTATCTTGCTGTTTACCTTCCAAATATTCCCCCTTCACCACAAATACAGGCCTGCCATTCCTCATCCCCTCAGTCAAAGCAGTCCTTCACTCCTTAGGCCCTGCAAGACCACCATGAACAAGAATCATGTCAGCAAGCAGAAGAAAAGCCTCAGTGTGCTCTTTTGTTCATACTGCTGCCCTCTAGTAACACTTCATGGCAACTGCAGCATAAGAATGGGACTGAGAAGAGGGCTGTCCTATGCAAATAATATCCTCCCATGCATACTTTCTTCTGAGACGGTCGGCGGCTTGTGCTGTGATACCGCCTCCAACATATGGTCTTCAACCAAATTTTTAAAAAGCCCACCTGCCTTAAACGAAGGATTTTGCCACTCGAAGGAAGCACATGGGGACATCACCCTCATTTAGCAGGGTCCTAAATTGCCTGCTGTCAGCCTGTATACAGAACAAGGGCGTTCGTGGGCGTTCGTGAGCGTTCCTCAAAGGAAATAGGTGGGTGATTATTTCACAGTGCCAGGGCAGGCCCAGCCCAGCCCAGCCCAGCCCAGCGCAGCCCAGCCCGGCACAGCGCACTGCTGTGGAGGTCCATTCCTTCACATCCTGCAGCAGGCATGATGCAGACCTACTAGAGCAAAGGCTTGACTCTGCCCTTGTCTGTCTCTTAAAGGAAATAATCTTTATAGCTTCTTATTGCACCTAATAAATGGACTCTAGCTTGCCTCAAACTTGACCAATCATTTCATTAGCCAGAGCTCATACTTGACCTTTATTTCTATCCAAGCTCACTGGCACCAAACCACTGATTTGAGCGAGTGGCTCACACCAAAATGAAAAATCACCATCATATAACCTATTTTACAATAAGTGTAGCACCTTCCTCGCATTCTTGTGCTCAGTTATAACCCCCAATACCACAATTGCACTCTGCAATTCACTAAACTTTAAGGACAAAGAATGAAGACATTGATAAAGGAAGATAAGGCCTTGTCCCTATTGCACCTACTTGAGAAATAGGGAGGTTGGTAGAAGGTCATGAGGGAAAACATTTGAAATTTTGGGACACACATGCCAAAAAGAGTGTCCACTTTTCTCCTCTGTTACCAAGTGAAAAAAAACTTAGCAAAAAAAACAAAATATTCACTTTTTGAAAATTTCCACCTTGGGATACCTCTACAGCATTGGCAGGATTCGAACCCAGGCCTGTGAGGGCTGTCCCCACCAAAGGTACAAGACTTACCTTTGAGCTATAGCTCCTTGGTGGTCTAGAGGATTGCAGTAGTAACTATAAGCAACATACAGGCCTTGGTGTCCTTCCCTGCGGCTTCCATTGCACATGAAAAGGATGACCATGACATAAGGACAATTTGATAGGCTACTTACATGGAAACCAGTGTGGTCCAGTGGGTAAGTGCCTGCCTTCCATCCAGGCAACCAGGGTTCAAATCCCGGGTTCGGCACCAGGTGACTGATGGTGGCAGAGCAGAGGTAAGTTGGAGGTGGGCCTAAATGGCCAATTGTTAAGTAAAATGTGTCTGTGTGTTGTGTAAGAGTGGAATCATGCCTGGTGAATGAGGGATTGCAGATTGGTTTGTAAGTAAAATAGGTGTGGCCTGAACAGAGACAGGTGAAAGAAAGGGAACAGGTGTTGTGTGTAGGAGGAGGAGCCTAGTCAGATTGGGTGGGGTTAGAGAGGAGGGGTTCAGGAGAGCCTAGTCAGAGTGGGTGGGGTCAGAGAGGAGGAGTATAGGCAGAGCGGGTGGGGTTAGAGAGGAGGGGTTCAGGAGAGCCTAGTCAGATTGGGTGGGGTCAGAGAGGAGGAGTATAGGAGGAGCTAGTCAGAGTGGGTGGGGTCAGAGAGGAGGGGTATAGGCGGAGCCTGGGCAGAATGGGTGGGGTCAGAGAGCAGAGGAATAGGTGGAGGAGGATCCTGACTTATTGTGGGGTACTGCAAATACTTTTTTACTGCACCCCCCTATACTCTCTGATTTTTGTTGGGAGGGGGCAGTCAAAATTTGGGGGAGCAGTATTAAAAGGTGCTTGGGCGCAACGTGAAGGCGATGAGGTGCACACAATGGCATGGCTTCCAGGTACTTTTTGGGGGGCTACCATTAGTTTTTATTGCTCTGATCCTCCCTCATGGGGTGTACCCCAAATGGTTAGTGGCAACGGGGGGGGCAAGAAGCTGTTTGACACTTTCTATTACAAACAGGGGTCACCATACGATTCTGCTGCAGTTATGGTATTGAAAGGTAAAACAAGGATAATTTGGCTGTATTTTTGCAGGTGGGGTGCCCCACAATGTTACTGCCAGCAGCAGCAGCCCCATTCCTCCCCACCCTGCAGATTGGTATAGGTACCTTTAGGACATTTCTGTTGAAAACAGAGGCTTAAGCAAATCGCGCTACAAAACCCGAGAGCACTAACACTTGCTAAATAAAGGTGGCATCGGAGCATACAAATGAGGCTGGGAGAGGCTACTGTTGCAATTGGTTTGGTGGGTCATAGTGAATAACCTTGGCATGCAAATAGGCAGAAGTGTGAGGATTGGCAGTGTCTGTAGAGAATTTTGGCATGCTCTACAGTTGATTTTTCCCTCCTTACGTTGGCTATGAACTACAGAGGAAAGGCCTGGCCTTACTGTTGGGCAAAACATGTATTTATGATTTTAAGAAGTGTAGTCTGGCTGTACTGAGAGGGGCTTTACAGTTCGGTTAATGCCTGTATACCCCTGCAATGTGCATCCAACTGTCACTTGAGATTGAACAGCGAACGAAGCAGCTGGGTTACTGACTGAATGTAAACGGAAGGCACATAGGCAGGGTGTTTGTGGTCACTCAAATGGTTGAAACCTGGTTGATGCACTACAAAAGCTGGGGTACCAGGAGGGAACATTTGAGGGGTATTGAGATGGTGGTGTCCAGAGGTCAAAATATGTTTCGGAGACACAGAGGTACTGCAGTCCTGGTCCCACATTGGGGGTAGACAAAAGTCCCTGCTAAAGATTTCTGTCCAACTGTTACCACATTTTGTGCAGCCTGGCTCCCTCTGTAACGATTCCCCAGTGTCTTTCGATCCTACAGATGACTGTAGCAAACTTCCCAAATTTTTTCTTGGCCTCATACTCCCAAAGGAGTGCCTGACATTTGCCAGCCTAACGATACTCACATTCTGGGAAAAACCTCACTAACCATGCATATTTATGTACCACACATGGCAAATCCTTACAATTGCAGAACATCATATCGCACTTGTCATCTTTGAGATACTGTAAGTATTTGGATTTGAGGGAAACATTCATCCTTGCTTGCTCTCTCCCATCTGAAGTCTATGGTACTGCTGTTCCTTTCTCACATGTCCCTTCAAAGAGACAAGTGACACACAGACTCAATCACTCAGCAAACATATATGCTTTGACGTTTTTATCTTGCTGTTTACCTTCCAAATATTCCCCCTTCACCACAAATACAGGCCTGCCATTCCTCATCCCCTCAGTCAAAGCAGTCCTTCACTCCTTAGGCCCTGCAAGACCACCATGAACAAGAATCATGTCAGCAAGCAGAAGAAAAGCCTCAGTGTGCTCTTTTGTTCATACTGCTGCCCTCTAGTAACACTTCATGGCAACTGCAGCATAAGAATGGGACTGAGAAGAGGGCTGTCCTATGCAAATAATATCCTCCCATGCATACTTTCTTCTGAGACGGTCGGCGGCTTGTGCCGTGATACCGCCTCCAACATATGGTCTTCAACCAAATTTTTAAAAAGCCCACCTGCCTTAAACGAAGGATTTTGCCACTCGAAGGAAGCACATGGGGACATCACCCTCATTTAGCAGGGTCCTAAATTGCCTGCTGTCAGCCTGTATACAGAACAAGGGCGTTCGTGGGCGTTCGTGAGCGTTCCTCAAAGGAAGGAGGTGGGTGATTATTTCACAGTGCCAGGGCAGGCCCAGCCCAGCCCATCCCAGCGCAGCCCAGCCCGGCACAGCGCACTGCTGTGGAGGTCCATTCCTTCACATCCTGCAGCAGGCATGATGCAGACCTACTAGAGCAAAGGCTTGACTCTGCCCTTGTCTGTCTCTTAAAGGAAATAATCTTTCTAGCTTCTTATTGCACCTAATAAATGGACTCTAGCTTGCCTCAAACTTGACCAATCATTTCATTAGCCAGAGCTCATACTTGACCTTTATTTCTATCCAAGCTCACTGGCACCAAACCACTGATTTGAGCGAGTGGCTCACACCAAAATGAAAAATCACCATCATATAACCTATTTTACAATAAGTGTAGCACCTTCCTCGCATTCTTGTGCTCAGTTATAACCCCCAATACCACAATTGCACTCTGCAATTCACTAAACTTTAAGGACAAAGAATGAAGACATTGATAAAGGAAGATAAGGCCTTGTCCCTATTGCACCTACTTGAGAAATAGGGAGGTTGGTAGAAGGTCATGAGGGAAAACATTTGAAATTTTGGGACACACATGCCAAAAAGAGTGTCCACTTTTCTCCTCTGTTACCAAGTGAAAAAAAACTTAGCAAAAAAAACAAAATATTCACTTTTTGAAAATTTCCACCTTGGGATACCTCTACAGCATTGGCAGGATTCGAACCCAGGCCTGTGAGGGCTGTCCCCACCAAAGGTACAAGACTTACCTTTGAGCTATAGCTCCTTGGTGGTCTAGAGGATTGCAGTAGTAACTATAAGCAACATACAGGCCTTGGTGTCCTTCCCTGCGGCTTCCATTGCACATGAAAAGGATGACCATGACATAAGGACAATTTGATAGGCTACTTACATGGAAACCAGTGTGGTCCAGTGGGTAAGTGCCTGCCTTCCATCCAGGCAACCAGGGTTCAAATCCCGGGTTCGGCACCAGGTGACTGATGGTGGCAGAGCAGAGGTAAGTTGGAGGTGGGCCTAAATGGCCAATTGTTAAGTAAAATGTGTCTGTGTGTTGTGTAAGAGTGGAATCATGCCTGGTGAATGAGGGATTGCAGATTGGTTGGTAAGTAAAATAGGTGTGGCCTGAACAGAGACAGGTGAAAGAAAGGGAACAGGTGTTGTGTGTAGGAGGAGGAGCCTAGTCAGATTGGGTGGGGTTAGAGAGGAGGGGTTCAGGAGAGCCTAGTCAGAGTGGGTGGGGTCAGAGAGGAGGAGTATAGGCAGAGCGGGTGGGGTTAGAGAGGAGGGGTTCAGGAGAGCCTAGTCAGATTGGGTGGGGTCAGAGAGGAGGAGTATAGGAGGAGCTAGTCAGAGTGGGTGGGGTCAGAGAGGAGGGGTATAGGCGGAGCCTGGGCAGAATGGGTGGGGTCAGAGAGCAGAGGAATAGGTGGAGGAGGATCCTGACTTATTGTGGGGTACTGCAAATACTTTTTTACTGCACCCCCCTATACTCTCTGATTTTTGTTGGGAGGGGGCAGTCAAAATTTGGGGGAGCAGTATTAAAAGGTGCTTGGGCGCAACGTGAAGGCGATGAGGTGCGCACAATGGCATGGCTTCCAGGTACTTTTTGAAGGGCTACCATTAGTTTTTATTGCTCTGATCCTCCCTCATGGGGTGTACCCCAAATGGTTAGTGGCAACGGGGGGGGCAAGAAGCTGTTTGACACTTTCTATTACAAACAGGGGTCACCATACGATTCTGCTGCAGTTATGGTATTGAAAGGTAAAACAAGGATAATTTGGCTGTATTTTTGCAGGTGGGGTGCCCCACAATGTTACTGCCAGCAGCAGCAGCCCCATTCCTCCCCACCCTGCAGATTGGTATAGGTACCTTTAGGACATTTCTGTTGAAAACAGAGGCTTAAGCAAATCGCGCTTCAAAACCCGAGAGCACTAACACTTGCTAAATAAAGGTGGCATCGGAGCATACAAATGAGGCTGGGAGAGGCTACTGTTGCAATTGGTTTGGTGGGTCATAGTGAATAACCTTGGCATGCAAATAGGCAGAAGTGTGAGGATTGGCAGTGTCTGTAGAGAATTTTGGCATGCTCTACAGTTGATTTTTCCCTCCTTACGTTGGCTATGAACTACAGAGGAAAGGCCTGGCCTTACTGTTGGGCAAAACATGTATTTATGATTTTAAGAAGTGTAGTCTGGCTGTACTGAGAGGGGCTTTACAGTTCGGTTAATGCCTGTATACCCCTGCAATGTGCATCCAACTGTCACTTGAGATTGAACAGCGAACGAAGCAGCTGGGTTACTGACTGAATGTAAACGGAAGGCACATAGGCAGGGTGTTTGTGGTCACTCAAATGGTTGAAACCTGGTTGATGCACTACAAAAGCTGGGGTACCAGGAGGGAACATTTGAGGGGTATTGAGATGGTGGTGTCCAGAGGTCAAAATATGTTTCGGAGACACAGAGGTACTGCAGTCCTGGTCCCACATTGGGGGTAGACAAAAGTCCCTGCTAAAGATTTCTGTCCAACTGTTACCACATTTTGTGCAGCCTGGCTCCCTCTGTAACGATTCCCCAGTGTCTTTCGATCCTACAGATGACTGTAGCAAACTTCCCAAATTTTTTCTTGGCCTCATACTCCCAAAGGAGTGCCTGACATTTGCCAGCCTAACGATACTCACATTCTGGGAAAAACCTCACTAACCATGCATATTTATGTACCACACATGGCAAATCCTTACAATTGCAGAACATCATATCGCACTTGTCATCTTTGAGATACTGTAAGTATTTGGATTTGAGGGAAACATTCATCCTTGCTTGCTCTCTCCCATCTGAAGTCTATGGTACTGCTGTTCCTTTCTCACATGTCCCTTCAAAGAGACAAGTGACACACAGACTCAATCACTCAGCAAACATATATGCTTTGACGTTTTTATCTTGCTGTTTACCTTCCAAATATTCCCCCTTCACCACAAATACAGGCCTGCCATTCCTCATCCCCTCAGTCAAAGCAGTCCTTCACTCCTTAGGCCCTGCAAGACCACCATGAACAAGAATCATGTCAGCAAGCAGAAGAAAAGCCTCAGTGTGCTCTTTTGTTCATACTGCTGCCCTCTAGTAACACTTCATGGCAACTGCAGCATAAGAATGGGACTGAGAAGAGGGCTGTCCTATGCAAATAATATCCTCCCATGCATACTTTCTTCTGAGACGGTCGGCGGCTTGTGCTGTGATACCGCCTCCAACATATGGTCTTCAACCAAATTTTTAAAAAGCCCACCTGCCTTAAACGAAGGATTTTGCCACTCGAAGGAAGCACATGGGGACATCACCCTCATTTAGCAGGGTCCTAAATTGCCTGCTGTCAGCCTGTATACAGAACAAGGGCGTTCGTGGGCGTTCGTGAGCGTTCCTCAAAGGAAATAGGTGGGTGATTATTTCACAGTGCCAGGGCAGGCCCAGCCCAGCCCAGCCCAGCCCAGCGCAGCCCAGCCCGGCACAGCGCACTGCTGTGGAGGTCCATTCCTTCACATCCTGCAGCAGGCATGATGCAGACCTACTAGAGCAAAGGCTTGACTCTGCCCTTGTCTGTCTCTTAAAGGAAATAATCTTTCTAGCTTCTTATTGCACCTAATAAATGGACTCTAGCTTGCCTCAAACTTGACCAATCATTTCATTAGCCAGAGCTCATACTTGACCTTTATTTCTATCCAAGCTCACTGGCACCAAACCACTGATTTGAGCGAGTGGCTCACACCAAAATGAAAAATCACCATCATATAACCTATTTTACAATAAGTGTAGCACCTTCCTCGCATTCTTGTGCTCAGTTATAACCCCCAATACCACAATTGCACTCTGCAATTCACTAAACTTTAAGGACAAAGAATGAAGACATTGATAAAGGAAGATAAGGCCTTGTCCCTATTGCACCTACTTGAGAAATAGGGAGGTTGGTAGAAGGTCATGAGGGAAAACATTTGAAATTTTGGGACACACATGCCAAAAAGAGTGTCCACTTTTCTCCTCTGTTACCAAGTGAAAAAAAACTTAGCAAAAAAAACAAAATATTCACTTTTTGAAAATTTCCACCTTGGGATACCTCTACAGCATTGGCAGGATTCGAACCCAGGCCTGTGAGGGCTGTCCCCACCAAAGGTACAAGACTTACCTTTGAGCTATAGCTCCTTGGTGGTCTAGAGGATTGCAGTAGTAACTATAAGCAACATACAGGCCTTGGTGTCCTTCCCTGCGGCTTCCATTGCACATGAAAAGGATGACCATGACATAAGGACAATTTGATAGGCTACTTACATGGAAACCAGTGTGGTCCAGTGGGTAAGTGCCTGCCTTCCATCCAGGCAACCAGGGTTCAAATCCCGGGTTCGGCACCAGGTGACTGATGGTGGCAGAGCAGAGGTAAGTTGGAGGTGGGCCTAAATGGCCAATTGTTAAGTAAAATGTGTCTGTGTGTTGTGTAAGAGTGGAATCATGCCTGGTGAATGAGGGATTGCAGATTGGTTGGTAAGTAAAATAGGTGTGGCCTGAACAGAGACAGGTGAAAGAAAGGGAACAGGTGTTGTGTGTAGGAGGAGGAGCCTAGTCAGATTGGGTGGGGTTAGAGAGGAGGGGTTCAGGAGAGCCTAGTCAGAGTGGGTGGGGTCAGAGAGGAGGAGTATAGGCAGAGCGGGTGGGGTTAGAGAGGAGGGGTTCAGGAGAGCCTAGTCAGATTGGGTGGGGTCAGAGAGGAGGAGTATAGGAGGAGCTAGTCAGAGTGGGTGGGGTCAGAGAGGAGGGGTATAGGCGGAGCCTGGGCAGAATGGGTGGGGTCAGAGAGCAGAGGAATAGGTGGAGGAGGATCCTGACTTATTGTGGGGTACTGCAAATACTTTTTTACTGCACCCCCCTATACTCTCTGATTTTTGTTGGGAGGGGGCAGTCAAAATTTGGGGGAGCAGTATTAAAAGGTGCTTGGGCGCAACGTGAAGGCGATGAGGTGCGCACAATGGCATGGCTTCCAGGTACTTTTTGAAGGGCTACCATTAGTTTTTATTGCTCTGATCCTCCCTCATGGGGTGTACCCCAAATGGTTAGTGGCAACGGGGGGGGCAAGAAGCTGTTTGACACTTTCTATTACAAACAGGGGTCACCATACGATTCTGCTGCAGTTATGGTATTGAAAGGTAAAACAAGGATAATTTGGCTGTATTTTTGCAGGTGGGGTGCCCCACAATGTTACTGCCAGCAGCAGCAGCCCCATTCCTCCCCACCCTGCAGATTGGTATAGGTACCTTTAGGACATTTCTGTTGAAAACAGAGGCTTAAGCAAATCGCGCTTCAAAACCCGAGAGCACTAACACTTGCTAAATAAAGGTGGCATCGGAGCATACAAATGAGGCTGGGAGAGGCTACTGTTGCAATTGGTTTGGTGGGTCATAGTGAATAACCTTGGCATGCAAATAGGCAGAAGTGTGAGGATTGGCAGTGTCTGTAGAGAATTTTGGCATGCTCTACAGTTGATTTTTCCCTCCTTACGTTGGCTATGAACTACAGAGGAAAGGCCTGGCCTTACTGTTGGGCAAAACATGTATTTATGATTTTAAGAAGTGTAGTCTGGCTGTACTGAGAGGGGCTTTACAGTTCGGTTAATGCCTGTATACCCCTGCAATGTGCATCCAACTGTCACTTGAGATTGAACAGCGAACGAAGCAGCTGGGTTACTGACTGAATGTAAACGGAAGGCACATAGGCAGGGTGTTTGTGGTCACTCAAATGGTTGAAACCTGGTTGATGCACTACAAAAGCTGGGGTACCAGGAGGGAACATTTGAGGGGTATTGAGATGGTGGTGTCCAGAGGTCAAAATATGTTTCGGAGACACAGAGGTACTGCAGTCCTGGTCCCACATTGGGGGTAGACAAAAGTCCCTGCTAAAGATTTCTGTCCAACTGTTACCACATTTTGTGCAGCCTGGCTCCCTCTGTAACGATTCCCCAGTGTCTTTCGATCCTACAGATGACTGTAGCAAACTTCCCAAATTTTTTCTTGGCCTCATACTCCCAAAGGAGTGCCTGACATTTGCCAGCCTAACGATACTCACATTCTGGGAAAAACCTCACTAACCATGCATATTTATGTACCACACATGGCAAATCCTTACAATTGCAGAACATCATATCGCACTTGTCATCTTTGAGATACTGTAAGTATTTGGATTTGAGGGAAACATTCATCCTTGCTTGCTCTCTCCCATCTGAAGTCTATGGTACTGCTGTTCCTTTCTCACATGTCCCTTCAAAGAGACAAGTGACACACAGACTCAATCACTCAGCAAACATATATGCTTTGACGTTTTTATCTTGCTGTTTACCTTCCAAATATTCCCCCTTCACCACAAATACAGGCCTGCCATTCCTCATCCCCTCAGTCAAAGCAGTCCTTCACTCCTTAGGCCCTGCAAGACCACCATGAACAAGAATCATGTCAGCAAGCAGAAGAAAAGCCTCAGTGTGCTCTTTTGTTCATACTGCTGCCCTCTAGTAACACTTCATGGCAACTGCAGCATAAGAATGGGACTGAGAAGAGGGCTGTCCTATGCAAATAATATCCTCCCATGCATACTTTCTTCTGAGACGGTCGGCGGCTTGTGCTGTGATACCGCCTCCAACATATGGTCTTCAACCAAATTTTTAAAAAGCCCACCTGCCTTAAACGAAGGATTTTGCCACTCGAAGGAAGCACATGGGGACATCACCCTCATTTAGCAGGGTCCTAAATTGCCTGCTGTCAGCCTGTATACAGAACAAGGGCGTTCGTGGGCGTTCGTGAGCGTTCCTCAAAGGAAATAGGTGGGTGATTATTTCACAGTGCCAGGGCAGGCCCAGCCCAGCCCAGCCCAGCCCAGCGCAGCCCAGCCCGGCACAGCGCACTGCTGTGGAGGTCCATTCCTTCACATCCTGCAGCAGGCATGATGCAGACCTACTAGAGCAAAGGCTTGACTCTGCCCTTGTCTGTCTCTTAAAGGAAATAATCTTTCTAGCTTCTTATTGCACCTAATAAATGGACTCTAGCTTGCCTCAAACTTGACCAATCATTTCATTAGCCAGAGCTCATACTTGACCTTTATTTCTATCCAAGCTCACTGGCACCAAACCACTGATTTGAGCGAGTGGCTCACACCAAAATGAAAAATCACCATCATATAACCTATTTTACAATAAGTGTAGCACCTTCCTCGCATTCTTGTGCTCAGTTATAACCCCCAATACCACAATTGCACTCTGCAATTCACTAAACTTTAAGGACAAAGAATGAAGACATTGATAAAGGAAGATAAGGCCTTGTCCCTATTGCACCTACTTGAGAAATAGGGAGGTTGGTAGAAGGTCATGAGGGAAAACATTTGAAATTTTGGGACACACATGCCAAAAAGAGTGTCCACTTTTCTCCTCTGTTACCAAGTGAAAAAAAACTTAGCAAAAAAAACAAAATATTCACTTTTTGAAAATTTCCACCTTGGGATACCTCTACAGCATTGGCAGGATTCGAACCCAGGCCTGTGAGGGCTGTCCCCACCAAAGGTACAAGACTTACCTTTGAGCTATAGCTCCTTGGTGGTCTAGAGGATTGCAGTAGTAACTATAAGCAACATACAGGCCTTGGTGTCCTTCCCTGCGGCTTCCATTGCACATGAAAAGGATGACCATGACATAAGGACAATTTGATAGGCTACTTACATGGAAACCAGTGTGGTCCAGTGGGTAAGTGCCTGCCTTCCATCCAGGCAACCAGGGTTCAAATCCCGGGTTCGGCACCAGGTGACTGATGGTGGCAGAGCAGAGGTAAGTTGGAGGTGGGCCTAAATGGCCAATTGTTAAGTAAAATGTGTCTGTGTGTTGTGTAAGAGTGGAATCATGCCTGGTGAATGAGGGATTGCAGATTGGTTTGTAAGTAAAATAGGTGTGGCCTGAACAGAGACAGGTGAAAGAAAGGGAACAGGTGTTGTGTGTAGGAGGAGGAGCCTAGTCAGATTGGGTGGGGTTAGAGAGGAGGGGTTCAGGAGAGCCTAGTCAGAGTGGGTGGGGTCAGAGAGGAGGAGTATAGGCAGAGCGGGTGGGGTTAGAGAGGAGGGGTTCAGGAGAGCCTAGTCAGATTGGGTGGGGTCAGAGAGGAGGAGTATAGGAGGAGCTAGTCAGAGTGGGTGGGGTCAGAGAGGAGGGGTATAGGCGGAGCCTGGGCAGAATGGGTGGGGTCAGAGAGCAGAGGAATAGGTGGAGGAGGATCCTGACTTATTGTGGGGTACTGCAAATACTTTTTTACTGCACCCCCCTATACTCTCTGATTTTTGTTGGGAGGGGGCAGTCAAAATTTGGGGGAGCAGTATTAAAAGGTGCTTGGGCGCAACGTGAAGGCGATGAGGTGCACACAATGGCATGGCTTCCAGGTACTTTTTGGGGGGCTACCATTAGTTTTTATTGCTCTGATCCTCCCTCATGGGGTGTACCCCAAATGGTTAGTGGCAACGGGGGGGGCAAGAAGCTGTTTGACACTTTCTATTACAAACAGGGGTCACCATACGATTCTGCTGCAGTTATGGTATTGAAAGGTAAAACAAGGATAATTTGGCTGTATTTTTGCAGGTGGGGTGCCCCACAATGTTACTGCCAGCAGCAGCAGCCCCATTCCTCCCCACCCTGCAGATTGGTATAGGTACCTTTAGGACATTTCTGTTGAAAACAGAGGCTTAAGCAAATCGCGCTACAAAACCCGAGAGCACTAACACTTGCTAAATAAAGGTGGCATCGGAGCATACAAATGAGGCTGGGAGAGGCTACTGTTGCAATTGGTTTGGTGGGTCATAGTGAATAACCTTGGCATGCAAATAGGCAGAAGTGTGAGGATTGGCAGTGTCTGTAGAGAATTTTGGCATGCTCTACAGTTGATTTTTCCCTCCTTACGTTGGCTATGAACTACAGAGGAAAGGCCTGGCCTTACTGTTGGGCAAAACATGTATTTATGATTTTAAGAAGTGTAGTCTGGCTGTACTGAGAGGGGCTTTACAGTTCGGTTAATGCCTGTATACCCCTGCAATGTGCATCCAACTGTCACTTGAGATTGAACAGCGAACGAAGCAGCTGGGTTACTGACTGAATGTAAACGGAAGGCACATAGGCAGGGTGTTTGTGGTCACTCAAATGGTTGAAACCTGGTTGATGCACTACAAAAGCTGGGGTACCAGGAGGGAACATTTGAGGGGTATTGAGATGGTGGTGTCCAGAGGTCAAAATATGTTTCGGAGACACAGAGGTACTGCAGTCCTGGTCCCACATTGGGGGTAGACAAAAGTCCCTGCTAAAGATTTCTGTCCAACTGTTACCACATTTTGTGCAGCCTGGCTCCCTCTGTAACGATTCCCCAGTGTCTTTCGATCCTACAGATGACTGTAGCAAACTTCCCAAATTTTTTCTTGGCCTCATACTCCCAAAGGAGTGCCTGACATTTGCCAGCCTAACGATACTCACATTCTGGGAAAAACCTCACTAACCATGCATATTTATGTACCACACATGGCAAATCCTTACAATTGCAGAACATCATATCGCACTTGTCATCTTTGAGATACTGTAAGTATTTGGATTTGAGGGAAACATTCATCCTTGCTTGCTCTCTCCGATCTGAAGTCTATGGTACTGCTGTTCCTTTCTCACATGTCCCTTCAAAGAGACAAGTGACACACAGACTCAATCACTCAGCAAACATATATGCTTTGACGTTTTTATCTTGCTGTTTACCTTCCAAATATTCCCCCTTCACCACAAATACAGGCCTGCCATTCCTCATCCCCTCAGTCAAAGCAGTCCTTCACTCCTTAGGCCCTGCAAGACCACCATGAACAAGAATCATGTCAGCAAGCAGAAGAAAAGCCTCAGTGTGCTCTTTTGTTCATACTGCTGCCCTCTAGTAACACTTCATGGCAACTGCAGCATAAGAATGGGACTGAGAAGAGGGCTGTCCTATGCAAATAATATCCTCCCATGCATACTTTCTTCTGAGACGGTCGGCGGCTTGTGCCGTGATACCGCCTCCAACATATGGTCTTCAACCAAATTTTTAAAAAGCCCACCTGCCTTAAACGAAGGATTTTGCCACTCGAAGGAAGCACATGGGGACATCACCCTCATTTAGCAGGGTCCTAAATTGCCTGCTGTCAGCCTGTATACAGAACAAGGGCGTTCGTGGGCGTTCGTGAGCGTTCCTCAAAGGAAGGAGGTGGGTGATTATTTCACAGTGCCAGGGCAGGCCCAGCCCAGCCCATCCCAGCGCAGCCCAGCCCGGCACAGCGCACTGCTGTGGAGGTCCATTCCTTCACATCCTGCAGCAGGCATGATGCAGACCTACTAGAGCAAAGGCTTGACTCTGCCCTTGTCTGTCTCTTAAAGGAAATAATCTTTCTAGCTTCTTATTGCACCTAATAAATGGACTCTAGCTTGCCTCAAACTTGACCAATCATTTCATTAGCCAGAGCTCATACTTGACCTTTATTTCTATCCAAGCTCACTGGCACCAAACCACTGATTTGAGCGAGTGGCTCACACCAAAATGAAAAATCACCATCATATAACCTATTTTACAATAAGTGTAGCACCTTCCTCGCATTCTTGTGCTCAGTTATAACCCCCAATACCACAATTGCACTCTGCAATTCACTAAACTTTAAGGACAAAGAATGAAGACATTGATAAAGGAAGATAAGGCCTTGTCCCTATTGCACCTACTTGAGAAATAGGGAGGTTGGTAGAAGGTCATGAGGGAAAACATTTGAAATTTTGGGACACACATGCCAAAAAGAGTGTCCACTTTTCTCCTCTGTTACCAAGTGAAAAAAAACTTAGCAAAAAAAACAAAATATTCACTTTTTGAAAATTTCCACCTTGGGATACCTCTACAGCATTGGCAGGATTCGAACCCAGGCCTGTGAGGGCTGTCCCCACCAAAGGTACAAGACTTACCTTTGAGCTATAGCTCCTTGGTGGTCTAGAGGATTGCAGTAGTAACTATAAGCAACATACAGGCCTTGGTGTCCTTCCCTGCGGCTTCCATTGCACATGAAAAGGATGACCATGACATAAGGACAATTTGATAGGCTACTTACATGGAAACCAGTGTGGTCCAGTGGGTAAGTGCCTGCCTTCCATCCAGGCAACCAGGGTTCAAATCCCGGGTTCGGCACCAGGTGACTGATGGTGGCAGAGCAGAGGTAAGTTGGAGGTGGGCCTAAATGGCCAATTGTTAAGTAAAATGTGTCTGTGTGTTGTGTAAGAGTGGAATCATGCCTGGTGAATGAGGGATTGCAGATTGGTTGGTAAGTAAAATAGGTGTGGCCTGAACAGAGACAGGTGAAAGAAAGGGAACAGGTGTTGTGTGTAGGAGGAGGAGCCTAGTCAGATTGGGTGGGGTTAGAGAGGAGGGGTTCAGGAGAGCCTAGTCAGAGTGGGTGGGGTCAGAGAGGAGGAGTATAGGCAGAGCGGGTGGGGTTAGAGAGGAGGGGTTCAGGAGAGCCTAGTCAGATTGGGTGGGGTCAGAGAGGAGGAGTATAGGAGGAGCTAGTCAGAGTGGGTGGGGTCAGAGAGGAGGGGTATAGGCGGAGCCTGGGCAGAATGGGTGGGGTCAGAGAGCAGAGGAATAGGTGGAGGAGGATCCTGACTTATTGTGGGGTACTGCAAATACTTTTTTACTGCACCCCCCTATACTCTCTGATTTTTGTTGGGAGGGGGCAGTCAAAATTTGGGGGAGCAGTATTAAAAGGTGCTTGGGCGCAACGTGAAGGCGATGAGGTGCGCACAATGGCATGGCTTCCAGGTACTTTTTGAAGGGCTACCATTAGTTTTTATTGCTCTGATCCTCCCTCATGGGGTGTACCCCAAATGGTTAGTGGCAACGGGGGGGGCAAGAAGCTGTTTGACACTTTCTATTACAAACAGGGGTCACCATACGATTCTGCTGCAGTTATGGTATTGAAAGGTAAAACAAGGATAATTTGGCTGTATTTTTGCAGGTGGGGTGCCCCACAATGTTACTGCCAGCAGCAGCAGCCCCATTCCTCCCCACCCTGCAGATTGGTATAGGTACCTTTAGGACATTTCTGTTGAAAACAGAGGCTTAAGCAAATCGCGCTTCAAAACCCGAGAGCACTAACACTTGCTAAATAAAGGTGGCATCGGAGCATACAAATGAGGCTGGGAGAGGCTACTGTTGCAATTGGTTTGGTGGGTCATAGTGAATAACCTTGGCATGCAAATAGGCAGAAGTGTGAGGATTGGCAGTGTCTGTAGAGAATTTTGGCATGCTCTACAGTTGATTTTTCCCTCCTTACGTTGGCTATGAACTACAGAGGAAAGGCCTGGCCTTACTGTTGGGCAAAACATGTATTTATGATTTTAAGAAGTGTAGTCTGGCTGTACTGAGAGGGGCTTTACAGTTCGGTTAATGCCTGTATACCCCTGCAATGTGCATCCAACTGTCACTTGAGATTGAACAGCGAACGAAGCAGCTGGGTTACTGACTGAATGTAAACGGAAGGCACATAGGCAGGGTGTTTGTGGTCACTCAAATGGTTGAAACCTGGTTGATGCACTACAAAAGCTGGGGTACCAGGAGGGAACATTTGAGGGGTATTGAGATGGTGGTGTCCAGAGGTCAAAATATGTTTCGGAGACACAGAGGTACTGCAGTCCTGGTCCCACATTGGGGGTAGACAAAAGTCCCTGCTAAAGATTTCTGTCCAACTGTTACCACATTTTGTGCAGCCTGGCTCCCTCTGTAACGATTCCCCAGTGTCTTTCGATCCTACAGATGACTGTAGCAAACTTCCCAAATTTTTTCTTGGCCTCATACTCCCAAAGGAGTGCCTGACATTTGCCAGCCTAACGATACTCACATTCTGGGAAAAACCTCACTAACCATGCATATTTATGTACCACACATGGCAAATCCTTACAATTGCAGAACATCATATCGCACTTGTCATCTTTGAGATACTGTAAGTATTTGGATTTGAGGGAAACATTCATCCTTGCTTGCTCTCTCCCATCTGAAGTCTATGGTACTGCTGTTCCTTTCTCACATGTCCCTTCAAAGAGACAAGTGACACACAGACTCAATCACTCAGCAAACATATATGCTTTGACGTTTTTATCTTGCTGTTTACCTTCCAAATATTCCCCCTTCACCACAAATACAGGCCTGCCATTCCTCATCCCCTCAGTCAAAGCAGTCCTTCACTCCTTAGGCCCTGCAAGACCACCATGAACAAGAATCATGTCAGCAAGCAGAAGAAAAGCCTCAGTGTGCTCTTTTGTTCATACTGCTGCCCTCTAGTAACACTTCATGGCAACTGCAGCATAAGAATGGGACTGAGAAGAGGGCTGTCCTATGCAAATAATATCCTCCCATGCATACTTTCTTCTGAGACGGTCGGCGGCTTGTGCTGTGATACCGCCTCCAACATATGGTCTTCAACCAAATTTTTAAAAAGCCCACCTGCCTTAAACGAAGGATTTTGCCACTCGAAGGAAGCACATGGGGACATCACCCTCATTTAGCAGGGTCCTAAATTGCCTGCTGTCAGCCTGTATACAGAACAAGGGCGTTCGTGGGCGTTCGTGAGCGTTCCTCAAAGGAAGGAGGTGGGTGATTATTTCACAGTGCCAGGGCAGGCCCAGCCCAGCCCATCCCAGCGCAGCCCAGCCCGGCACAGCGCACTGCTGTGGAGGTCCATTCCTTCACATCCTGCAGCAGGCATGATGCAGACCTACTAGAGCAAAGGCTTGACTCTGCCCTTGTCTGTCTCTTAAAGGAAATAATCTTTCTAGCTTCTTATTGCACCTAATAAATGGACTCTAGCTTGCCTCAAACTTGACCAATCATTTCATTAGCCAGAGCTCATACTTGACCTTTATTTCTATCCAAGCTCACTGGCACCAAACCACTGATTTGAGCGAGTGGCTCACACCAAAATGAAAAATCACCATCATATAACCTATTTTACAATAAGTGTAGCACCTTCCTCGCATTCTTGTGCTCAGTTATAACCCCCAATACCACAATTGCACTCTGCAATTCACTAAACTTTAAGGACAAAGAATGAAGACATTGATAAAGGAAGATAAGGCCTTGTCCCTATTGCACCTACTTGAGAAATAGGGAGGTTGGTAGAAGGTCATGAGGGAAAACATTTGAAATTTTGGGACACACATGCCAAAAAGAGTGTCCACTTTTCTCCTCTGTTACCAAGTGAAAAAAAACTTAGCAAAAAAAACAAAATATTCACTTTTTGAAAATTTCCACCTTGGGATACCTCTACAGCATTGGCAGGATTCGAACCCAGGCCTGTGAGGGCTGTCCCCACCAAAGGTACAAGACTTACCTTTGAGCTATAGCTCCTTGGTGGTCTAGAGGATTGCAGTAGTAACTATAAGCAACATACAGGCCTTGGTGTCCTTCCCTGCGGCTTCCATTGCACATGAAAAGGATGACCATGACATAAGGACAATTTGATAGGCTACTTACATGGAAACCAGTGTGGTCCAGTGGGTAAGTGCCTGCCTTCCATCCAGGCAACCAGGGTTCAAATCCCGGGTTCGGCACCAGGTGACTGATGGTGGCAGAGCAGAGGTAAGTTGGAGGTGGGCCTAAATGGCCAATTGTTAAGTAAAATGTGTCTGTGTGTTGTGTAAGAGTGGAATCATGCCTGGTGAATGAGGGATTGCAGATTGGTTGGTAAGTAAAATAGGTGTGGCCTGAACAGAGACAGGTGAAAGAAAGGGAACAGGTGTTGTGTGTAGGAGGAGGAGCCTAGTCAGATTGGGTGGGGTTAGAGAGGAGGGGTTCAGGAGAGCCTAGTCAGAGTGGGTGGGGTCAGAGAGGAGGAGTATAGGCAGAGCGGGTGGGGTTAGAGAGGAGGGGTTCAGGAGAGCCTAGTCAGATTGGGTGGGGTCAGAGAGGAGGAGTATAGGAGGAGCTAGTCAGAGTGGGTGGGGTCAGAGAGGAGGGGTATAGGCGGAGCCTGGGCAGAATGGGTGGGGTCAGAGAGCAGAGGAATAGGTGGAGGAGGATCCTGACTTATTGTGGGGTACTGCAAATACTTTTTTACTGCACCCCCCTATACTCTCTGATTTTTGTTGGGAGGGGGCAGTCAAAATTTGGGGGAGCAGTATTAAAAGGTGCTTGGGCGCAACGTGAAGGCGATGAGGTGCGCACAATGGCATGGCTTCCAGGTACTTTTTGAAGGGCTACCATTAGTTTTTATTGCTCTGATCCTCCCTCATGGGGTGTACCCCAAATGGTTAGTGGCAACGGGGGGGGCAAGAAGCTGTTTGACACTTTCTATTACAAACAGGGGTCACCATACGATTCTGCTGCAGTTATGGTATTGAAAGGTAAAACAAGGATAATTTGGCTGTATTTTTGCAGGTGGGGTGCCCCACAATGTTACTGCCAGCAGCAGCAGCCCCATTCCTCCCCACCCTGCAGATTGGTATAGGTACCTTTAGGACATTTCTGTTGAAAACAGAGGCTTAAGCAAATCGCGCTTCAAAACCCGAGAGCACTAACACTTGCTAAATAAAGGTGGCATCGGAGCATACAAATGAGGCTGGGAGAGGCTACTGTTGCAATTGGTTTGGTGGGTCATAGTGAATAACCTTGGCATGCAAATAGGCAGAAGTGTGAGGATTGGCAGTGTCTGTAGAGAATTTTGGCATGCTCTACAGTTGATTTTTCCCTCCTTACGTTGGCTATGAACTACAGAGGAAAGGCCTGGCCTTACTGTTGGGCAAAACATGTATTTATGATTTTAAGAAGTGTAGTCTGGCTGTACTGAGAGGGGCTTTACAGTTCGGTTAATGCCTGTATACCCCTGCAATGTGCATCCAACTGTCACTTGAGATTGAACAGCGAACGAAGCAGCTGGGTTACTGACTGAATGTAAACGGAAGGCACATAGGCAGGGTGTTTGTGGTCACTCAAATGGTTGAAACCTGGTTGATGCACTACAAAAGCTGGGGTACCAGGAGGGAACATTTGAGGGGTATTGAGATGGTGGTGTCCAGAGGTCAAAATATGTTTCGGAGACACAGAGGTACTGCAGTCCTGGTCCCACATTGGGGGTAGACAAAAGTCCCTGCTAAAGATTTCTGTCCAACTGTTACCACATTTTGTGCAGCCTGGCTCCCTCTGTAACGATTCCCCAGTGTCTTTCGATCCTACAGATGACTGTAGCAAACTTCCCAAATTTTTTCTTGGCCTCATACTCCCAAAGGAGTGCCTGACATTTGCCAGCCTAACGATACTCACATTCTGGGAAAAACCTCACTAACCATGCATATTTATGTACCACACATGGCAAATCCTTACAATTGCAGAACATCATATCGCACTTGTCATCTTTGAGATACTGTAAGTATTTGGATTTGAGGGAAACATTCATCCTTGCTTGCTCTCTCCCATCTGAAGTCTATGGTACTGCTGTTCCTTTCTCACATGTCCCTTCAAAGAGACAAGTGACACACAGACTCAATCACTCAGCAAACATATATGCTTTGACGTTTTTATCTTGCTGTTTACCTTCCAAATATTCCCCCTTCACCACAAATACAGGCCTGCCATTCCTCATCCCCTCAGTCAAAGCAGTCCTTCACTCCTTAGGCCCTGCAAGACCACCATGAACAAGAATCATGTCAGCAAGCAGAAGAAAAGCCTCAGTGTGCTCTTTTGTTCATACTGCTGCCCTCTAGTAACACTTCATGGCAACTGCAGCATAAGAATGGGACTGAGAAGAGGGCTGTCCTATGCAAATAATATCCTCCCATGCATACTTTCTTCTGAGACGGTCGGCGGCTTGTGCTGTGATACCGCCTCCAACATATGGTCTTCAACCAAATTTTTAAAAAGCCCACCTGCCTTAAACGAAGGATTTTGCCACTCGAAGGAAGCACATGGGGACATCACCCTCATTTAGCAGGGTCCTAAATTGCCTGCTGTCAGCCTGTATACAGAACAAGGGCGTTCGTGGGCGTTCGTGAGCGTTCCTCAAAGGAAATAGGTGGGTGATTATTTCACAGTGCCAGGGCAGGCCCAGCCCAGCCCAGCCCAGCCCAGCGCAGCCCAGCCCGGCACAGCGCACTGCTGTGGAGGTCCATTCCTTCACATCCTGCAGCAGGCATGATGCAGACCTACTAGAGCAAAGGCTTGACTCTGCCCTTGTCTGTCTCTTAAAGGAAATAATCTTTCTAGCTTCTTATTGCACCTAATAAATGGACTCTAGCTTGCCTCAAACTTGACCAATCATTTCATTAGCCAGAGCTCATACTTGACCTTTATTTCTATCCAAGCTCACTGGCACCAAACCACTGATTTGAGCGAGTGGCTCACACCAAAATGAAAAATCACCATCATATAACCTATTTTACAATAAGTGTAGCACCTTCCTCGCATTCTTGTGCTCAGTTATAACCCCCAATACCACAATTGCACTCTGCAATTCACTAAACTTTAAGGACAAAGAATGAAGACATTGATAAAGGAAGATAAGGCCTTGTCCCTATTGCACCTACTTGAGAAATAGGGAGGTTGGTAGAAGGTCATGAGGGAAAACATTTGAAATTTTGGGACACACATGCCAAAAAGAGTGTCCACTTTTCTCCTCTGTTACCAAGTGAAAAAAAACTTAGCAAAAAAAACAAAATATTCACTTTTTGAAAATTTCCACCTTGGGATACCTCTACAGCATTGGCAGGATTCGAACCCAGGCCTGTGAGGGCTGTCCCCACCAAAGGTACAAGACTTACCTTTGAGCTATAGCTCCTTGGTGGTCTAGAGGATTGCAGTAGTAACTATAAGCAACATACAGGCCTTGGTGTCCTTCCCTGCGGCTTCCATTGCACATGAAAAGGATGACCATGACATAAGGACAATTTGATAGGCTACTTACATGGAAACCAGTGTGGTCCAGTGGGTAAGTGCCTGCCTTCCATCCAGGCAACCAGGGTTCAAATCCCGGGTTCGGCACCAGGTGACTGATGGTGGCAGAGCAGAGGTAAGTTGGAGGTGGGCCTAAATGGCCAATTGTTAAGTAAAATGTGTCTGTGTGTTGTGTAAGAGTGGAATCATGCCTGGTGAATGAGGGATTGCAGATTGGTTTGTAAGTAAAATAGGTGTGGCCTGAACAGAGACAGGTGAAAGAAAGGGAACAGGTGTTGTGTGTAGGAGGAGGAGCCTAGTCAGATTGGGTGGGGTTAGAGAGGAGGGGTTCAGGAGAGCCTAGTCAGAGTGGGTGGGGTCAGAGAGGAGGAGTATAGGCAGAGCGGGTGGGGTTAGAGAGGAGGGGTTCAGGAGAGCCTAGTCAGATTGGGTGGGGTCAGAGAGGAGGAGTATAGGAGGAGCTAGTCAGAGTGGGTGGGGTCAGAGAGGAGGGGTATAGGCGGAGCCTGGGCAGAATGGGTGGGGTCAGAGAGCAGAGGAATAGGTGGAGGAGGATCCTGACTTATTGTGGGGTACTGCAAATACTTTTTTACTGCACCCCCCTATACTCTCTGATTTTTGTTGGGAGGGGGCAGTCAAAATTTGGGGGAGCAGTATTAAAAGGTGCTTGGGCGCAACGTGAAGGCGATGAGGTGCACACAATGGCATGGCTTCCAGGTACTTTTTGGGGGGCTACCATTAGTTTTTATTGCTCTGATCCTCCCTCATGGGGTGTACCCCAAATGGTTAGTGGCAACGGGGGGGGCAAGAAGCTGTTTGACACTTTCTATTACAAACAGGGGTCACCATACGATTCTGCTGCAGTTATGGTATTGAAAGGTAAAACAAGGATAATTTGGCTGTATTTTTGCAGGTGGGGTGCCCCACAATGTTACTGCCAGCAGCAGCAGCCCCATTCCTCCCCACCCTGCAGATTGGTATAGGTACCTTTAGGACATTTCTGTTGAAAACAGAGGCTTAAGCAAATCGCGCTACAAAACCCGAGAGCACTAACACTTGCTAAATAAAGGTGGCATCGGAGCATACAAATGAGGCTGGGAGAGGCTACTGTTGCAATTGGTTTGGTGGGTCATAGTGAATAACCTTGGCATGCAAATAGGCAGAAGTGTGAGGATTGGCAGTGTCTGTAGAGAATTTTGGCATGCTCTACAGTTGATTTTTCCCTCCTTACGTTGGCTATGAACTACAGAGGAAAGGCCTGGCCTTACTGTTGGGCAAAACATGTATTTATGATTTTAAGAAGTGTAGTCTGGCTGTACTGAGAGGGGCTTTACAGTTCGGTTAATGCCTGTATACCCCTGCAATGTGCATCCAACTGTCACTTGAGATTGAACAGCGAACGAAGCAGCTGGGTTACTGACTGAATGTAAACGGAAGGCACATAGGCAGGGTGTTTGTGGTCACTCAAATGGTTGAAACCTGGTTGATGCACTACAAAAGCTGGGGTACCAGGAGGGAACATTTGAGGGGTATTGAGATGGTGGTGTCCAGAGGTCAAAATATGTTTCGGAGACACAGAGGTACTGCAGTCCTGGTCCCACATTGGGGGTAGACAAAAGTCCCTGCTAAAGATTTCTGTCCAACTGTTACCACATTTTGTGCAGCCTGGCTCCCTCTGTAACGATTCCCCAGTGTCTTTCGATCCTACAGATGACTGTAGCAAACTTCCCAAATTTTTTCTTGGCCTCATACTCCCAAAGGAGTGCCTGACATTTGCCAGCCTAACGATACTCACATTCTGGGAAAAACCTCACTAACCATGCATATTTATGTACCACACATGGCAAATCCTTACAATTGCAGAACATCATATCGCACTTGTCATCTTTGAGATACTGTAAGTATTTGGATTTGAGGGAAACATTCATCCTTGCTTGCTCTCTCCCATCTGAAGTCTATGGTACTGCTGTTCCTTTCTCACATGTCCCTTCAAAGAGACAAGTGACACACAGACTCAATCACTCAGCAAACATATATGCTTTGACGTTTTTATCTTGCTGTTTACCTTCCAAATATTCCCCCTTCACCACAAATACAGGCCTGCCATTCCTCATCCCCTCAGTCAAAGCAGTCCTTCACTCCTTAGGCCCTGCAAGACCACCATGAACAAGAATCATGTCAGCAAGCAGAAGAAAAGCCTCAGTGTGCTCTTTTGTTCATACTGCTGCCCTCTAGTAACACTTCATGGCAACTGCAGCATAAGAATGGGACTGAGAAGAGGGCTGTCCTATGCAAATAATATCCTCCCATGCATACTTTCTTCTGAGACGGTCGGCGGCTTGTGCCGTGATACCGCCTCCAACATATGGTCTTCAACCAAATTTTTAAAAAGCCCACCTGCCTTAAACGAAGGATTTTGCCACTCGAAGGAAGCACATGGGGACATCACCCTCATTTAGCAGGGTCCTAAATTGCCTGCTGTCAGCCTGTATACAGAACAAGGGCGTTCGTGGGCGTTCGTGAGCGTTCCTCAAAGGAAATAGGTGGGTGATTATTTCACAGTGCCAGGGCAGGCCCAGCCCAGCCCAGCCCAGCGCAGCCCAGCCCGGCACAGCGCACTGCTGTGGAGGTCCATTCCTTCACATCCTGCAGCAGGCATGATGCAGACCTACTAGAGCAAAGGCTTGACTCTGCCCTTGTCTGTCTCTTAAAGGAAATAATCTTTCTAGCTTCTTATTGCACCTAATAAATGGACTCTAGCTTGCCTCAAACTTGACCAATCATTTCATTAGCCAGAGCTCATACTTGACCTTTATTTCTATCCAAGCTCACTGGCACCAAACCACTGATTTGAGCGAGTGGCTCACACCAAAATGAAAAATCACCATCATATAACCTATTTTACAATAAGTGTAGCACCTTCCTCGCATTCTTGTGCTCAGTTATAACCCCCAATACCACAATTGCACTCTGCAATTCACTAAACTTTAAGGACAAAGAATGAAGACATTGATAAAGGAAGATAAGGCCTTGTCCCTATTGCACCTACTTGAGAAATAGGGAGGTTGGTAGAAGGTCATGAGGGAAAACATTTGAAATTTTGGGACACACATGCCAAAAAGAGTGTCCACTTTTCTCCTCTGTTACCAAGTGAAAAAAAACTTAGCAAAAAAAACAAAATATTCACTTTTTGAAAATTTCCACCTTGGGATACCTCTACAGCATTGGCAGGATTCGAACCCAGGCCTGTGAGGGCTGTCCCCACCAAAGGTACAAGACTTACCTTTGAGCTATAGCTCCTTGGTGGTCTAGAGGATTGCAGTAGTAACTATAAGCAACATACAGGCCTTGGTGTCCTTCCCTGCGGCTTCCATTGCACATGAAAAGGATGACCATGACATAAGGACAATTTGATAAGCTATTTACATGGAAACCAGTGTGGTCCAGTGGGTAAGTGCCTGCCTTCCATCCAGGCAACCAGGGTTCAAATCCCGGGTTCGGCACCAGGTGACTGATGGTGGCAGAGCAGAGGTAAGTTGGAGGTGGGCCTAAATGGCCAATTGTTAAGTAAAATGTGTCTGTGTGTTGTGTAAGAGTGGAATCATGCCTGGTGAATGAGGGATTGCAGATTGGTTGGTAAGTAAAATAGGTGTGGCCTGAACAGAGACAGGTGAAAGAAAGGGAACAGGTGTTGTGTGTAGGAGGAGGAGCCTAGTCAGATTGGGTGGGGTTAGAGAGGAGGGGTTCAGGAGAGCCTAGTCAGAGTGGGTGGGGTCAGAGAGGAGGAGTATAGGCAGAGCGGGTGGGGTTAGAGAGGAGGGGTTCAGGAGAGCCTAGTCAGATTGGGTGGGGTCAGAGAGGAGGAGTATAGGAGGAGCTAGTCAGAGTGGGTGGGGTCAGAGAGGAGGGGTATAGGCGGAGCCCGGGCAGAATGGGTGGGGTCAGAGAGCAGAGGAATAGGTGGAGGAGGATCCTGACTTATTGTGGGGTACTGCAAATACTTTTTTACTGCACCCCCCTATACTCTCTGATTTTTGTTGGGAGGGGGCAGTCAAAATTTGGGGGAGCAGTATTAAAAGGTGCTTGGGCGCAACGTGAAGGCGATGAGGTGCACACAATGGCATGGCTTCCAGGTACTTTTTGGGGGGCTACCATTAGTTTTTATTGCTCTGATCCTCCCTCATGGGGTGTACCCCAAATGGTTAGTGGCAACGGGGGGGGCAAGAAGCTGTTTGACACTTTCTATTACAAACAGGGGTCACCATACGATTCTGCTGCAGTTATGGTATTGAAAGGTAAAACAAGGATCATTTGGCTGTATTTTTGCAGGTGGGGTGCCCCACAATGTTACTGCCAGCAGCAGCAGCCCCATTCCTCCCCACCCTGCAGATTGGTATAGGTACCTTTAGGACATTTCTGTTGAAAACAGAGGCTTAAGCAAATCGCGCTACAAAACCCGAGAGCACTAACACTTGCTAAATAAAGGTGGCATCGGAGCATACAAATGAGGCTGGGAGAGGCTACTGTTGCAATTGGTTTGGTGGGTCATAGTGAATAACCTTGGCATGCAAATAGGCAGAAGTGTGAGGATTGGCAGTGTCTGTAGAGAATTTTGGCATGCTCTACAGTTGATTTTTCCCTCCTTACGTTGGCTATGAACTACAGAGGAAAGGCCTGGCCTTACTGTTGGGCAAAACATGTATTTATGATTTTAAGAAGTGTAGTCTGGCTGTACTGAGAGGGGCTTTACAGTTCGGTTAATGCCTGTATACCCCTGCAATGTGCATCCAACTGTCACTTGAGATTGAACAGCGAACGAAGCAGCTGGGTTACTGACTGAATGTAAACGGAAGGCACATAGGCAGGGTGTTTGTGGTCACTCAAATGGTTGAAACCTGGTTGATGCACTACAAAAGCTGGGGTACCAGGAGGGAACATTTGAGGGGTATTGAGATGGTGGTGTCCAGAGGTCAAAATATGTTTCGGAGACACAGAGGTACTGCAGTCCTGGTCCCACATTGGGGGTAGACAAAAGTCCCTGCTAAAGATTTCTGTCCAACTGTTACCACATTTTGTGCAGCCTGGCTCCCTCTGTAACGATTCCCCAGTGTCTTTCGATCCTACAGATGACTGTAGCAAACTTCCCAAATTTTTTCTTGGCCTCATACTCCCAAAGGAGTGCCTGACATTTGCCAGCCTAACGATACTCACATTCTGGGAAAAACCTCACTAACCATGCATATTTATGTACCACACATGGCAAATCCTTACAATTGCAGAACATCATATCGCACTTGTCATCTTTGAGATACTGTAAGTATTTGGATTTGAGGGAAACATTCATCCTTGCTTGCTCTCTCCCATCTGAAGTCTATGGTACTGCTGTTCCTTTCTCACATGTCCCTTCAAAGAGACAAGTGACACACAGACTCAATCACTCAGCAAACATATATGCTTTGACGTTTTTATCTTGCTGTTTACCTTCCAAATATTCCCCCTTCACCACAAATACAGGCCTGCCATTCCTCATCCCCTCAGTCAAAGCAGTCCTTCACTCCTTAGGCCCTGCAAGACCACCATGAACAAGAATCATGTCAGCAAGCAGAAGAAAAGCCTCAGTGTGCTCTTTTGTTCATACTGCTGCCCTCTAGTAACACTTCATGGCAACTGCAGCATAAGAATGGGACTGAGAAGAGGGCTGTCCTATGCAAATAATATCCTCCCATGCATACTTTCTTCTGAGACGGTCGGCGGCTTGTGCCGTGATACCGCCTCCAACATATGGTCTTCAACCAAATTTTTAAAAAGCCCACCTGCCTTAAACGAAGGATTTTGCCACTCGAAGGAAGCACATGGGGACATCACCCTCATTTAGCAGGGTCCTAAATTGCCTGCTGTCAGCCTGTATACAGAACAAGGGCGTTCGTGGGCGTTCGTGAGCGTTCCTCAAAGGAAATAGGTGGGTGATTATTTCACAGTGCCAGGGCAGGCCCAGCCCAGCCCAGCCCAGCGCAGCCCAGCCCGGCACAGCGCACTGCTGTGGAGGTCCATTCCTTCACATCCTGCAGCAGGCATGATGCAGACCTACTAGAGCAAAGGCTTGACTCTGCCCTTGTCTGTCTCTTAAAGGAAATAATCTTTCTAGCTTCTTATTGCACCTAATAAATGGACTCTAGCTTGCCTCAAACTTGACCAATCATTTCATTAGCCAGAGCTCATACTTGACCTTTATTTCTATCCAAGCTCACTGGCACCAAACCACTGATTTGAGCGAGTGGCTCACACCAAAATGAAAAATCACCATCATATAACCTATTTTACAATAAGTGTAGCACCTTCCTCGCATTCTTGTGCTCAGTTATAACCCCCAATACCACAATTGCACTCTGCAATTCACTAAACTTTAAGGACAAAGAATGAAGACATTGATAAAGGAAGATAAGGCCTTGTCCCTATTGCACCTACTTGAGAAATAGGGAGGTTGGTAGAAGGTCATGAGGGAAAACATTTGAAATTTTGGGACACACATGCCAAAAAGAGTGTCCACTTTTCTCCTCTGTTACCAAGTGAAAAAAAACTTAGCAAAAAAAACAAAATATTCACTTTTTGAAAATTTCCACCTTGGGATACCTCTACAGCATTGGCAGGATTCGAACCCAGGCCTGTGAGGGCTGTCCCCACCAAAGGTACAAGACTTACCTTTGAGCTATAGCTCCTTGGTGGTCTAGAGGATTGCAGTAGTAACTATAAGCAACATACAGGCCTTGGTGTCCTTCCCTGCGGCTTCCATTGCACATGAAAAGGATGACCATGACATAAGGACAATTTGATAGGCTACTTACATGGAAACCAGTGTGGTCCAGTGGGTAAGTGCCTGCCTTCCATCCAGGCAACCAGGGTTCAAATCCCGGGTTCGGCACCAGGTGACTGATGGTGGCAGAGCAGAGGTAAGTTGGAGGTGGGCCTAAATGGCCAATTGTTAAGTAAAATGTGTCTGTGTGTTGTGTAAGAGTGGAATCATGCCTGGTGAATGAGGGATTGCAGATTGGTTGGTAAGTAAAATAGGTGTGGCCTGAACAGAGACAGGTGAAAGAAAGGGAACAGGTGTTGTGTGTAGGAGGAGGAGCCTAGTCAGATTGGGTGGGGTTAGAGAGGAGGGGTTCAGGAGAGCCTAGTCAGAGTGGGTGGGGTCAGAGAGGAGGAGTATAGGCAGAGCGGGTGGGGTTAGAGAGGAGGGGTTCAGGAGAGCCTAGTCAGATTGGGTGGGGTCAGAGAGGAGGAGTATAGGAGGAGCTAGTCAGAGTGGGTGGGGTCAGAGAGGAGGGGTATAGGCGGAGCCTGGGCAGAATGGGTGGGGTCAGAGAGCAGAGGAATAGGTGGAGGAGGATCCTGACTTATTGTGGGGTACTGCAAATACTTTTTTACTGCACCCCCCTATACTCTCTGATTTTTGTTGGGAGGGGGCAGTCAAAATTTGGGGGAGCAGTATTAAAAGATGCTTGGGCGCAACGTGAAGGCGATGAGGTGCACACAATGGCATGGCTTCCAGGTACTTTTTGGGGGGCTACCATTAGTTTTTATTGCTCTGATCCTCCCTCATGGGGTGTACCCCAAATGGTTAGTGGCAACGGGGGGGGCAAGAAGCTGTTTGACACTTTCTATTACAAACAGGGGTCACCATACGATTCTGCTGCAGTTATGGTATTGAAAGGTAAAACAAGGATAATTTGGCTGTATTTTTGCAGGTGGGGTGCCCCACAATGTTACTGCCAGCAGCAGCAGCCCCATTCCTCCCCACCCTGCAGATTGGTATAGGTACCTTTAGGACATTTCTGTTGAAAACAGAGGCTTAAGCAAATCGCGCTACAAAACCCGAGAGCACTAACACTTGCTAAATAAAGGTGGCATCGGAGCATACAAATGAGGCTGGGAGAGGCTACTGTTGCAATTGGTTTGGTGGGTCATAGTGAATAACCTTGGCATGCAAATAGGCAGAAGTGTGAGGATTGGCAGTGTCTGTAGAGAATTTTGGCATGCTCTACAGTTGATTTTTCCCTCCTTACGTTGGCTATGAACTACAGAGGAAAGGCCTGGCCTTACTGTTGGGCAAAACATGTGTTTATGATTTTAAGAAGTGTAGTCTGGCTGTACTGAGAGGGGCTTTACAGTTCGGTTAATGCCTGTATACCCCTGCAATGTGCATCCAACTGTCACTTGAGATTGAACAGCGAACGAAGCAGCTGGGTTACTGACTGAATGTAAACGGAAGGCACATAGGCAGGGTGTTTGTGGTCACTCAAATGGTTGAAACCTGGTTGATGCACTACAAAAGCTGGGGTACCAGGAGGGAACATTTGAGGGGTATTGAGATGGTGGTGTCCAGAGGTCAAAATATGTTTCGGAGACACAGAGGTACTGCAGTCCTGGTCCCACATTGGGGGTAGACAAAAGTCCCTGCTAAAGATTTCTGTCCAACTGTTACCACATTTTGTGCAGCCTGGCTCCCTCTGTAACGATTCCCCAGTGTCTTTCGATCCTACAGATGACTGTAGCAAACTTCCCAAATTTTTTCTTGGCCTCATACTCCCAAAGGAGTGCCTGACATTTGCCAGCCTAACGATACTCACATTCTGGGAAAACCCTCACTAACCATGCATATTTATGTACCACACATGGCAAATCCTTACAATTGCAGAACATCATATCGCACTTGTCATCTTTGAGATACTGTAAGTATTTGGATTTGAGGGAAACATTCATCCTTGCTTGCTCTCTCCCATCTGAAGTCTATGGTACTGCTGTTCCTTTCTCACATGTCCCTTCAAAGAGACAAGTGACACACAGACTCAATCACTCAGCAAACATATATGCTTTGACGTTTTTATCTTGCTGTTTACCTTCCAAATATTCCCCCTTCACCACAAATACAGGCCTGCCATTCCTCATCCCCTCAGTCAAAGCAGTCCTTCACTCCTTAGGCCCTGCAAGACCACCATGAACAAGAATCATGTCAGCAAGCAGAAGAAAAGCCTCAGTGTGCTCTTTTGTTCATACTGCTGCCCTCTAGTAACACTTCATGGCAACTGCAGCATAAGAATGGGACTGAGAAGAGGGCTGTCCTATGCAAATAATATCCTCCCATGCATACTTTCTTCTGAGACGGTCGGCGGCTTGTGCCGTGATACCGCCTCCAACATATGGTCTTCAACCAAATTTTTAAAAAGCCCACCTGCCTTAAACGAAGGATTTTGCCACTCGAAGGAAGCACATGGGGACATCACCCTCATTTAGCAGGGTCCTAAATTGCCTGCTGTCAGCCTGTATACAGAACAAGGGCGTTCGTGGGCGTTCGTGAGCGTTCCTCAAAGGAAATAGGTGGGTGATTATTTCACAGTGCCAGGGCAGGCCCAGCCCAGCCCAGCCCAGCGCAGCCCAGCCCGGCACAGCGCACTGCTGTGGAGGTCCATTCCTTCACATCCTGCAGCAGGCATGATGCAGACCTACTAGAGCAAAGGCTTGACTCTGCCCTTGTCTGTCTCTTAAAGGAAATAATCTTTCTAGCTTCTTATTGCACCTAATAAATGGACTCTAGCTTGCCTCAAACTTGACCAATCATTTCATTAGCCAGAGCTCATACTTGACCTTTATTTCTATCCAAGCTCACTGGCACCAAACCACTGATTTGAGCGAGTGGCTCACACCAAAATGAAAAATCACCATCATATAACCTATTTTACAATAAGTGTAGCACCTTCCTCGCATTCTTGTGCTCAGTTATAACCCCCAATACCACAATTGCACTCTGCAATTCACTAAACTTTAAGGACAAAGAATGAAGACATTGATAAAGGAAGATAAGGCCTTGTCCCTATTGCACCTACTTGAGAAATAGGGAGGTTGGTAGAAGGTCATGAGGGAAAACATTTGAAATTTTGGGACACACATGCCAAAAAGAGTGTCCACTTTTCTCCTCTGTTACCAAGTGAAAAAAAACTTAGCAAAAAAAACAAAATATTCACTTTTTGAAAATTTCCACCTTGGGATACCTCTACAGCATTGGCAGGATTCGAACCCAGGCCTGTGAGGGCTGTCCCCACCAAAGGTACAAGACTTACCTTTGAGCTATAGCTCCTTGGTGGTCTAGAGGATTGCAGTAGTAACTATAAGCAACATACAGGCCTTGGTGTCCTTCCCTGCGGCTTCCATTGCACATGAAAAGGATGACCATGACATAAGGACAATTTGATAGGCTACTTACATGGAAACCAGTGTGGTCCAGTGGGTAAGTGCCTGCCTTCCATCCAGGCAACCAGGGTTCAAATCCCGGGTTCGGCACCAGGTGACTGATGGTGGCAGAGCAGAGGTAAGTTGGAGGTGGGCCTAAATGGCCAATTGTTAAGTAAAATGTGTCTGTGTGTTGTGTAAGAGTGGAATCATGCCTGGTGAATGAGGGATTGCAGATTGGTTGGTAAGTAAAATAGGTGTGGCCTGAACAGAGACAGGTGAAAGAAAGGGAACAGGTGTTGTGTGTAGGAGGAGGAGCCTAGTCAGATTGGGTGGGGTTAGAGAGGAGGGGTTCAGGAGAGCCTAGTCAGAGTGGGTGGGGTCAGAGAGGAGGAGTATAGGCAGAGCGGGTGGGGTTAGAGAGGAGGGGTTCAGGAGAGCCTAGTCAGATTGGGTGGGGTCAGAGAGGAGGAGTATAGGAGGAGCTAGTCAGAGTGGGTGGGGTCAGAGAGGAGGGGTATAGGCGGAGCCTGGGCAGAATGGGTGGGGTCAGAGAGCAGAGGAATAGGTGGAGGAGGATCCTGACTTATTGTGGGGTACTGCAAATACTTTTTTACTGCACCCCCCTATACTCTCTGATTTTTGTTGGGAGGGGGCAGTCAAAATTTGGGGGAGCAGTATTAAAAGATGCTTGGGCGCAACGTGAAGGCGATGAGGTGCACACAATGGCATGGCTTCCAGGTACTTTTTGGGGGGCTACCATTAGTTTTTATTGCTCTGATCCTCCCTCATGGGGTGTACCCCAAATGGTTAGTGGCAACGGGGGGGGCAAGAAGCTGTTTGACACTTTCTATTACAAACAGGGGTCACCATACGATTCTGCTGCAGTTATGGTATTGAAAGGTAAAACAAGGATAATTTGGCTGTATTTTTGCAGGTGGGGTGCCCCACAATGTTACTGCCAGCAGCAGCAGCCCCATTCCTCCCCACCCTGCAGATTGGTATAGGTACCTTTAGGACATTTCTGTTGAAAACAGAGGCTTAAGCAAATCGCGCTACAAAACCCGAGAGCACTAACACTTGCTAAATAAAGGTGGCATCGGAGCATACAAATGAGGCTGGGAGAGGCTACTGTTGCAATTGGTTTGGTGGGTCATAGTGAATAACCTTGGCATGCAAATAGGCAGAAGTGTGAGGATTGGCAGTGTCTGTAGAGAATTTTGGCATGCTCTACAGTTGATTTTTCCCTCCTTACGTTGGCTATGAACTACAGAGGAAAGGCCTGGCCTTACTGTTGGGCAAAACATGTGTTTATGATTTTAAGAAGTGTAGTCTGGCTGTACTGAGAGGGGCTTTACAGTTCGGTTAATGCCTGTATACCCCTGCAATGTGCATCCAACTGTCACTTGAGATTGAACAGCGAACGAAGCAGCTGGGTTACTGACTGAATGTAAACGGAAGGCACATAGGCAGGGTGTTTGTGGTCACTCAAATGGTTGAAACCTGGTTGATGCACTACAAAAGCTGGGGTACCAGGAGGGAACATTTGAGGGGTATTGAGATGGTGGTGTCCAGAGGTCAAAATATGTTTCGGAGACACAGAGGTACTGCAGTCCTGGTCCCACATTGGGGGTAGACAAAAGTCCCTGCTAAAGATTTCTGTCCAACTGTTACCACATTTTGTGCAGCCTGGCTCCCTCTGTAACGATTCCCCAGTGTCTTTCGATCCTACAGATGACTGTAGCAAACTTCCCAAATTTTTTCTTGGCCTCATACTCCCAAAGGAGTGCCTGACATTTGCCAGCCTAACGATACTCACATTCTGGGAAAACCCTCACTAACCATGCATATTTATGTACCACACATGGCAAATCCTTACAATTGCAGAACATCATATCGCACTTGTCATCTTTGAGATACTGTAAGTATTTGGATTTGAGGGAAACATTCATCCTTGCTTGCTCTCTCCCATCTGAAGTCTATGGTACTGCTGTTCCTTTCTCACATGTCCCTTCAAAGAGACAAGTGACACACAGACTCAATCACTCAGCAAACATATATGCTTTGACGTTTTTATCTTGCTGTTTACCTTCCAAATATTCCCCCTTCACCACAAATACAGGCCTGCCATTCCTCATCCCCTCAGTCAAAGCAGTCCTTCACTCCTTAGGCCCTGCAAGACCACCATGAACAAGAATCATGTCAGCAAGCAGAAGAAAAGCCTCAGTGTGCTCTTTTGTTCATACTGCTGCCCTCTAGTAACACTTCATGGCAACTGCAGCATAAGAATGGGACTGAGAAGAGGGCTGTCCTATGCAAATAATATCTTCCCATGCATACTTTCTTCTGAGACGGTCGGCGGCTTGTGCCGTGATACCGCCTCCAACATATGGTCTTCAACCAAATTTTTAAAAAGCCCACCTGCCTTAAACGAAGGATTTTGCCACTCGAAGGAAGCACATGGGGACATCACCCTCATTTAGCAGGGTCCTAAATTGCCTGCTGTCAGCCTGTATACAGAACAAGGGCGTTCGTGGGCGTTCGTGAGCGTTCCTCAAAGGAAATAGGTGGGTGATTATTTCACAGTGCCAGGGCAGGCCCAGCCCAGCCCAGCCCAGCCCAGCGCAGCCCAGCCCGGCACAGCGCACTGCTGTGGAGGTCCATTCCTTCACATCCTGCAGCAGGCATGATGCAGACCTACTAGAGCAAAGGCTTGACTCTGCCCTTGTCTGTCTCTTAAAGGAAATAATCTTTCTAGCTTCTTATTGCACCTAATAAATGGACTCTAGCTTGCCTCAAACTTGACCAATCATTTCATTAGCCAGAGCTCATACTTGACCTTTATTTCTATCCAAGCTCACTGGCACCAAACCACTGATTTGAGCGAGTGGCTCACACCAAAATGAAAAATCACCATCATATAACCTATTTTACAATAAGTGTAGCACCTTCCTCGCATTCTTGTGCTCAGTTATAACCCCCAATACCACAATTGCACTCTGCAATTCACTAAACTTTAAGGACAAAGAATGAAGACATTGATAAAGGAAGATAAGGCCTTGTCCCTATTGCACCTACTTGAGAAATAGGGAGGTTGGTAGAAGGTCATGAGGGAAAACATTTGAAATTTTGGGACACACATGCCAAAAAGAGTGTCCACTTTTCTCCTCTGTTACCAAGTGAAAACAAAATTAGCAAAAAAAACAAAATATTCACTTTTTGAAAATTTCCACCTTGGGATACCTCTACAGCATTGGCAGGATTCGAACCCAGGCCTGTGAGGGCTGTCCCCACCAAAGGTACAAGACTTACCTTTGAGCTATAGCTCCTTGGTGGTCTAGAGGATTGCAGTAGTAACTATAAGCAACATACAGGCCTTGGTGTCCTTCCCTGCGGCTTCCATTGCACATGAAAAGGATGACCATGACATAAGGACAATTTGATAGGCTACTTACATGGAAACCAGTGTGGTCCAGTGGGTAAGTGCCTGCCTTCCATCCAGGCAACCAGGGTTCAAATCCCGGGTTCGGCACCAGGTGACTGATGGTGGCAGAGCAGAGGTAAGTTGGAGGTGGGCCTAAATGGCCAATTGTTAAGTAAAATGTGTCTGTGTGTTGTGTAAGAGTGGAATCATGCCTGGTGAATGAGGGATTGCAGATTGGTTGGTAAGTAAAATAGGTGTGGCCTGAACAGAGACAGGTGAAAGAAAGGGAACAGGTGTTGTGTGTAGGAGGAGGAGCCTAGTCAGATTGGGTGGGGTTAGAGAGGAGGGGTTCAGGAGAGCCTAGTCAGAGTGGGTGGGGTCAGAGAGGAGGAGTATAGGCAGAGCGGGTGGGGTTAGAGAGGAGGGGTTCAGGAGAGCCTAGTCAGATTGGGTGGGGTCAGAGAGGAGGAGTATAGGAGGAGCTAGTCAGAGTGGGTGGGGTCAGAGAGGAGGGGTATAGGCGGAGCCTGGGCAGAATGGGTGGGGTCAGAGAGCAGAGGAATAGGTGGAGGAGGATCCTGACTTATTGTGGGGTACTGCAAATACTTTTTTACTGCACCCCCCTATACTCTCTGATTTTTGTTGGGAGGGGGCAGTCAAAATTTGGGGGAGCAGTATTAAAAGGTGCTTGGGCGCAACGTGAAGGCGATGAGGTGCACACAATGGCATGGCTTCCAGGTACTTTTTGGGGGGCTACCATTAGTTTTTATTGCTCTGATCCTCCCTCATGGGGTGTACCCCAAATGGTTAGTGGCAACGGGGGGGGCAAGAAGCTGTTTGACACTTTCTATTACAAACAGGGGTCACCATACGATTCTGCTGCAGTTATGGTATTGAAAGGTAAAACAAGGATAATTTGGCTGTATTTTTGCAGGTGGGGTGCCCCACAATGTTACTGCCAGCAGCAGCAGCCCCATTCCTCCCCACCCTGCAGATTGGTATAGGTACCTTTAGGACATTTCTGTTGAAAACAGAGGCTTAAGCAAATCGCGCTACAAAACCCGAGAGCACTAACACTTGCTAAATAAAGGTGGCATCGGAGCATACAAATGAGGCTGGGAGAGGCTACTGTTGCAATTGGTTTGGTGGGTCATAGTGAATAACCTTGGCATGCAAATAGGCAGAAGTGTGAGGATTGGCAGTGTCTGTAGAGAATTTTGGCATGCTCTACAGTTGATTTTTCCCTCCTTACGTTGGCTATGAACTACAGAGGAAAGGCCTGGCCTTACTGTTGGGCAAAACATGTATTTATGATTTTAAGAAGTGTAGTCTGGCTGTACTGAGAGGGGCTTTACAGTTCGGTTAATGCCTGTATACCCCTGCAATGTGCATCCAACTGTCACTTGAGATTGAACAGCGAACGAAGCAGCTGGGTTACTGACTGAATGTAAACGGAAGGCACATAGGCAGGGTGTTTGTGGTCACTCAAATGGTTGAAACCTGGTTGATGCACTACAAAAGCTGGGGTACCAGGAGGGAACATTTGAGGGGTATTGAGATGGTGGTGTCCAGAGGTCAAAATATGTTTCGGAGACACAGAGGTACTGCAGTCCTGGTCCCACATTGGGGGTAGACAAAAGTCCCTGCTAAAGATTTCTGTCCAACTGTTACCACATTTTGTGCAGCCTGGCTCCCTCTGTAACGATTCCCCAGTGTCTTTCGATCCTACAGATGACTGTAGCAAACTTCCCAAATTTTTTCTTGGCCTCATACTCCCAAAGGAGTGCCTGACATTTGCCAGCCTAACGATACTCACATTCTGGGAAAAACCTCACTAACCATGCATATTTATGTACCACACATGGCAAATCCTTACAATTGCAGAACATCATATCGCACTTGTCATCTTTGAGATACTGTAAGTATTTGGATTTGAGGGAAACATTCATCCTTGCTTGCTCTCTCCCATCTGAAGTCTATGGTACTGCTGTTCCTTTCTCACATGTCCCTTCAAAGAGACAAGTGACACACAGACTCAATCACTCAGCAAACATATATGCTTTGACGTTTTTATCTTGCTGTTTACCTTCCAAATATTCCCCCTTCACCACAAATACAGGCCTGCCATTCCTCATCCCCTCAGTCAAAGCAGTCCTTCACTCCTTAGGCCCTGCAAGACCACCATGAACAAGAATCATGTCAGCAAGCAGAAGAAAAGCCTCAGTGTGCTCTTTTGTTCATACTGCTGCCCTCTAGTAACACTTCATGGCAACTGCAGCATAAGAATGGGACTGAGAAGAGGGCTGTCCTATGCAAATAATATCCTCCCATGCATACTTTCTTCTGAGACGGTCGGCGGCTTGTGCCGTGATACCGCCTCCAACATATGGTCTTCAACCAAATTTTTAAAAAGCCCACCTGCCTTAAACGAAGGATTTTGCCACTCGAAGGAAGCACATGGGGACATCACCCTCATTTAGCAGGGTCCTAAATTGCCTGCTGTCAGCCTGTATACAGAACAAGGGCGTTCGTGGGCGTTCGTGAGCGTTCCTCAAAGGAAATAGGTGGGTGATTATTTCACAGTGCCAGGGCAGGCCCAGCCCAGCCCAGCCCAGCGCAGCCCAGCCCGGCACAGCGCACTGCTGTGGAGGTCCATTCCTTCACATCCTGCAGCAGGCATGATGCAGACCTACTAGAGCAAAGGCTTGACTCTGCCCTTGTCTGTCTCTTAAAGGAAATAATCTTTCTAGCTTCTTATTGCACCTAATAAATGGACTCTAGCTTGCCTCAAACTTGACCAATCATTTCATTAGCCAGAGCTCATACTTGACCTTTATTTCTATCCAAGCTCACTGGCACCAAACCACTGATTTGAGCGAGTGGCTCACACCAAAATGAAAAATCACCATCATATAACCTATTTTACAATAAGTGTAGCACCTTCCTCGCATTCTTGTGCTCAGTTATAACCCCCAATACCACAATTGCACTCTGCAATTCACTAAACTTTAAGGACAAAGAATGAAGACATTGATAAAGGAAGATAAGGCCTTGTCCCTATTGCACCTACTTGAGAAATAGGGAGGTTGGTAGAAGGTCATGAGGGAAAACATTTGAAATTTTGGGACACACATGCCAAAAAGAGTGTCCACTTTTCTCCTCTGTTACCAAGTGAAAAAAAACTTAGCAAAAAAAACAAAATATTCACTTTTTGAAAATTTCCACCTTGGGATACCTCTACAGCATTGGCAGGATTCGAACCCAGGCCTGTGAGGGCTGTCCCCACCAAAGGTACAAGACTTACCTTTGAGCTATAGCTCCTTGGTGGTCTAGAGGATTGCAGTAGTAACTATAAGCAACATACAGGCCTTGGTGTCCTTCCCTGCGGCTTCCATTGCACATGAAAAGGATGACCATGACATAAGGACAATTTGATAAGCTATTTACATGGAAACCAGTGTGGTCCAGTGGGTAAGTGCCTGCCTTCCATCCAGGCAACCAGGGTTCAAATCCCGGGTTCGGCACCAGGTGACTGATGGTGGCAGAGCAGAGGTAAGTTGGAGGTGGGCCTAAATGGCCAATTGTTAAGTAAAATGTGTCTGTGTGTTGTGTAAGAGTGGAATCATGCCTGGTGAATGAGGGATTGCAGATTGGTTGGTAAGTAAAATAGGTGTGGCCTGAACAGAGACAGGTGAAAGAAAGGGAACAGGTGTTGTGTGTAGGAGGAGGAGCCTAGTCAGATTGGGTGGGGTTAGAGAGGAGGGGTTCAGGAGAGCCTAGTCAGAGTGGGTGGGGTCAGAGAGGAGGAGTATAGGCAGAGCAGGTGGGGTTAGAGAGGAGGGGTTCAGGAGAGCCTAGTCAGATTGGGTGGGGTCAGAGAGGAGGAGTATAGGAGGAGCTAGTCAGAGTGGGTGGGGTCAGAGAGGAGGGGTATAGGCGGAGCCCGGGCAGAATGGGTGGGGTCAGAGAGCAGAGGAATAGGTGGAGGAGGATCCTGACTTATTGTGGGGTACTGCAAATACTTTTTTACTGCACCCCCCTATACTCTCTGATTTTTGTTGGGAGGGGGCAGTCAAAATTTGGGGGAGCAGTATTAAAAGGTGCTTGGGCGCAACGTGAAGGCGATGAGGTGCACACAATGGCATGGCTTCCAGGTACTTTTTGGGGGGCTACCATTAGTTTTTATTGCTCTGATCCTCCCTCATGGGGTGTACCCCAAATGGTTAGTGGCAACGGGGGGGGCAAGAAGCTGTTTGACACTTTCTATTACAAACAGGGGTCACCATACGATTCTGCTGCAGTTATGGTATTGAAAGGTAAAACAAGGATCATTTGGCTGTATTTTTGCAGGTGGGGTGCCCCACAATGTTACTGCCAGCAGCAGCAGCCCCATTCCTCCCCACCCTGCAGATTGGTATAGGTACCTTTAGGACATTTCTGTTGAAAACAGAGGCTTAAGCAAATCGCGCTACAAAACCCGAGAGCACTAACACTTGCTAAATAAAGGTGGCATCGGAGCATACAAATGAGGCTGGGAGAGGCTACTGTTGCAATTGGTTTGGTGGGTCATAGTGAATAACCTTGGCATGCAAATAGGCAGAAGTGTGAGGATTGGCAGTGTCTGTAGAGAATTTTGGCATGCTCTACAGTTGATTTTTCCCTCCTTACGTTGGCTATGAACTACAGAGGAAAGGCCTGGCCTTACTGTTGGGCAAAACATGTATTTATGATTTTAAGAAGTGTAGTCTGGCTGTACTGAGAGGGGCTTTACAGTTCGGTTAATGCCTGTATACCCCTGCAATGTGCATCCAACTGTCACTTGAGATTGAACAGCGAACGAAGCAGCTGGGTTACTGACTGAATGTAAACGGAAGGCACATAGGCAGGGTGTTTGTGGTCACTCAAATGGTTGAAACCTGGTTGATGCACTACAAAAGCTGGGGTACCAGGAGGGAACATTTGAGGGGTATTGAGATGGTGGTGTCCAGAGGTCAAAATATGTTTCGGAGACACAGAGGTACTGCAGTCCTGGTCCCACATTGGGGGTAGACAAAAGTCCCTGCTAAAGATTTCTGTCCAACTGTTACCACATTTTGTGCAGCCTGGCTCCCTCTGTAACGATTCCCCAGTGTCTTTCGATCCTACAGATGACTGTAGCAAACTTCCCAAATTTTTTCTTGGCCTCATACTCCCAAAGGAGTGCCTGACATTTGCCAGCCTAACGATACTCACATTCTGGGAAAAACCTCACTAACCATGCATATTTATGTACCACACATGGCAAATCCTTACAATTGCAGAACATCATATCGCACTTGTCATCTTTGAGATACTGTAAGTATTTGGATTTGAGGGAAACATTCATCCTTGCTTGCTCTCTCCCATCTGAAGTCTATGGTACTGCTGTTCCTTTCTCACATGTCCCTTCAAAGAGACAAGTGACACACAGACTCAATCACTCAGCAAACATATATGCTTTGACGTTTTTATCTTGCTGTTTACCTTCCAAATATTCCCCCTTCACCACAAATACAGGCCTGCCATTCCTCATCCCCTCAGTCAAAGCAGTCCTTCACTCCTTAGGCCCTGCAAGACCACCATGAACAAGAATCATGTCAGCAAGCAGAAGAAAAGCCTCAGTGTGCTCTTTTGTTCATACTGCTGCCCTCTAGTAACACTTCATGGCAACTGCAGCATAAGAATGGGACTGAGAAGAGGGCTGTCCTATGCAAATAATATCCTCCCATGCATACTTTCTTCTGAGACGGTCGGCGGCTTGTGCCGTGATACCGCCTCCAACATATGGTCTTCAACCAAATTTTTAAAAAGCCCACCTGCCTTAAACGAAGGATTTTGCCACTCGAAGGAAGCACATGGGGACATCACCCTCATTTAGCAGGGTCCTAAATTGCCTGCTGTCAGCCTGTATACAGAACAAGGGCGTTCGTGGGCGTTCGTGAGCGTTCCTCAAAGGAAATAGGTGGGTGATTATTTCACAGTGCCAGGGCAGGCCCAGCCCAGCCCAGCCCAGCCCAGCGCAGCCCAGCCCGGCACAGCGCACTGCTGTGGAGGTCCATTCCTTCACATCCTGCAGCAGGCATGATGCAGACCTACTAGAGCAAAGGCTTGACTCTGCCCTTGTCTGTCTCTTAAAGGAAATAATCTTTCTAGCTTCTTATTGCACCTAATAAATGGACTCTAGCTTGCCTCAAACTTGACCAATCATTTCATTAGCCAGAGCTCATACTTGACCTTTATTTCTATCCAAGCTCACTGGCACCAAACCACTGATTTGAGCGAGTGGCTCACACCAAAATGAAAAATCACCATCATATAACCTATTTTACAATAAGTGTAGCACCTTCCTCGCATTCTTGTGCTCAGTTATAACCCCCAATACCACAATTGCACTCTGCAATTCACTAAACTTTAAGGACAAAGAATGAAGACATTGATAAAGGAAGATAAGGCCTTGTCCCTATTGCACCTACTTGAGAAATAGGGAGGTTGGTAGAAGGTCATGAGGGAAAACATTTGAAATTTTGGGACACACATGCCAAAAAGAGTGTCCACTTTTCTCCTCTGTTACCAAGTGAAAAAAAACTTAGCAAAAAAAACAAAATATTCACTTTTTGAAAATTTCCACCTTGGGATACCTCTACAGCATTGGCAGGATTCGAACCCAGGCCTGTGAGGGCTGTCCCCACCAAAGGTACAAGACTTACCTTTGAGCTATAGCTCCTTGGTGGTCTAGAGGATTGCAGTAGTAACTATAAGCAACATACAGGCCTTGGTGTCCTTCCCTGCGGCTTCCATTGCACATGAAAAGGATGACCATGACATAAGGACAATTTGATAAGCTATTTACATGGAAACCAGTGTGGTCCAGTGGGTAAGTGCCTGCCTTCCATCCAGGCAACCAGGGTTCAAATCCCGGGTTCGGCACCAGGTGACTGATGGTGGCAGAGCAGAGGTAAGTTGGAGGTGGGCCTAAATGGCCAATTGTTAAGTAAAATGTGTCTGTGTGTTGTGTAAGAGTGGAATCATGCCTGGTGAATGAGGGATTGCAGATTGGTTGGTAAGTAAAATAGGTGTGGCCTGAACAGAGACAGGTGAAAGAAAGGGAACAGGTGTTGTGTGTAGGAGGAGGAGCCTAGTCAGATTGGGTGGGGTTAGAGAGGAGGGGTTCAGGAGAGCCTAGTCAGAGTGGGTGGGGTCAGAGAGGAGGAGTATAGGCAGAGCAGGTGGGGTTAGAGAGGAGGGGTTCAGGAGAGCCTAGTCAGATTGGGTGGGGTCAGAGAGGAGGAGTATAGGAGGAGCTAGTCAGAGTGGGTGGGGTCAGAGAGGAGGGGTATAGGCGGAGCCCGGGCAGAATGGGTGGGGTCAGAGAGCAGAGGAATAGGTGGAGGAGGATCCTGACTTATTGTGGGGTACTGCAAATACTTTTTTACTGCACCCCCCTATACTCTCTGATTTTTGTTGGGAGGGGGCAGTCAAAATTTGGGGGAGCAGTATTAAAAGGTGCTTGGGCGCAACGTGAAGGCGATGAGGTGCACACAATGGCATGGCTTCCAGGTACTTTTTGGGGGGCTACCATTAGTTTTTATTGCTCTGATCCTCCCTCATGGGGTGTACCCCAAATGGTTAGTGGCAACGGGGGGGGCAAGAAGCTGTTTGACACTTTCTATTACAAACAGGGGTCACCATACGATTCTGCTGCAGTTATGGTATTGAAAGGTAAAACAAGGATCATTTGGCTGTATTTTTGCAGGTGGGGTGCCCCACAATGTTACTGCCAGCAGCAGCAGCCCCATTCCTCCCCACCCTGCAGATTGGTATAGGTACCTTTAGGACATTTCTGTTGAAAACAGAGGCTTAAGCAAATCGCGCTACAAAACCCGAGAGCACTAACACTTGCTAAATAAAGGTGGCATCGGAGCATACAAATGAGGCTGGGAGAGGCTACTGTTGCAATTGGTTTGGTGGGTCATAGTGAATAACCTTGGCATGCAAATAGGCAGAAGTGTGAGGATTGGCAGTGTCTGTAGAGAATTTTGGCATGCTCTACAGTTGATTTTTCCCTCCTTACGTTGGCTATGAACTACAGAGGAAAGGCCTGGCCTTACTGTTGGGCAAAACATGTATTTATGATTTTAAGAAGTGTAGTCTGGCTGTACTGAGAGGGGCTTTACAGTTCGGTTAATGCCTGTATACCCCTGCAATGTGCATCCAACTGTCACTTGAGATTGAACAGCGAACGAAGCAGCTGGGTTACTGACTGAATGTAAACGGAAGGCACATAGGCAGGGTGTTTGTGGTCACTCAAATGGTTGAAACCTGGTTGATGCACTACAAAAGCTGGGGTACCAGGAGGGAACATTTGAGGGGTATTGAGATGGTGGTGTCCAGAGGTCAAAATATGTTTCGGAGACACAGAGGTACTGCAGTCCTGGTCCCACATTGGGGGTAGACAAAAGTCCCTGCTAAAGATTTCTGTCCAACTGTTACCACATTTTGTGCAGCCTGGCTCCCTCTGTAACGATTCCCCAGTGTCTTTCGATCCTACAGATGACTGTAGCAAACTTCCCAAATTTTTTCTTGGCCTCATACTCCCAAAGGAGTGCCTGACATTTGCCAGCCTAACGATACTCACATTCTGGGAAAAACCTCACTAACCATGCATATTTATGTACCACACATGGCAAATCCTTACAATTGCAGAACATCATATCGCACTTGTCATCTTTGAGATACTGTAAGTATTTGGATTTGAGGGAAACATTCATCCTTGCTTGCTCTCTCCCATCTGAAGTCTATGGTACTGCTGTTCCTTTCTCACATGTCCCTTCAAAGAGACAAGTGACACACAGACTCAATCACTCAGCAAACATATATGCTTTGACGTTTTTATCTTGCTGTTTACCTTCCAAATATTCCCCCTTCACCACAAATACAGGCCTGCCATTCCTCATCCCCTCAGTCAAAGCAGTCCTTCACTCCTTAGGCCCTGCAAGACCACCATGAACAAGAATCATGTCAGCAAGCAGAAGAAAAGCCTCAGTGTGCTCTTTTGTTCATACTGCTGCCCTCTAGTAACACTTCATGGCAACTGCAGCATAAGAATGGGACTGAGAAGAGGGCTGTCCTATGCAAATAATATCCTCCCATGCATACTTTCTTCTGAGACGGTCGGCGGCTTGTGCCGTGATACCGCCTCCAACATATGGTCTTCAACCAAATTTTTAAAAAGCCCACCTGCCTTAAACGAAGGATTTTGCCACTCGAAGGAAGCACATGGGGACATCACCCTCATTTAGCAGGGTCCTAAATTGCCTGCTGTCAGCCTGTATACAGAACAAGGGCGTTCGTGGGCGTTCGTGAGCGTTCCTCAAAGGAAATAGGTGGGTGATTATTTCACAGTGCCAGGGCAGGCCCAGCCCAGCCCAGCCCAGCCCAGCGCAGCCCAGCCCAGCCCGGCACAGCGCACTGCTGTGGAGGTCCATTCCTTCACATCCTGCAGCAGGCATGATGCAGACCTACTAGAGCAAAGGCTTGACTCTGCCCTTGTCTGTCTCTTAAAGGAAATAATCTTTCTAGCTTCTTATTGCACCTAATAAATGGACTCTAGCTTGCCTCAAACTTGACCAATCATTTCATTAGCCAGAGCTCATACTTGACCTTTATTTCTATCCAAGCTCACTGGCACCAAACCACTGATTTGAGCGAGTGGCTCACACCAAAATGAAAAATCACCATCATATAACCTATTTTACAATAAGTGTAGCACCTTCCTCGCATTCTTGTGCTCAGTTATAACCCCCAATACCACAATTGCACTCTGCAATTCACTAAACTTTAAGGACAAAGAATGAAGACATTGATAAAGGAAGATAAGGCCTTGTCCCTATTGCACCTACTTGAGAAATAGGGAGGTTGGTAGAAGGTCATGAGGGAAAACATTTGAAATTTTGGGACACACATGCCAAAAAGAGTGTCCACTTTTCTCCTCTGTTACCAAGTGAAAAAAAACTTAGCAAAAAAAACAAAATATTCACTTTTTGAAAATTTCCACCTTGGGATACCTCTACAGCATTGGCAGGATTCGAACCCAGGCCTGTGAGGGCTGTCCCCACCAAAGGTACAAGACTTACCTTTGAGCTATAGCTCCTTGGTGGTCTAGAGGATTGCAGTAGTAACTATAAGCAACATACAGGCCTTGGTGTCCTTCCCTGCGGCTTCCATTGCACATGAAAAGGATGACCATGACATAAGGACAATTTGATAGGCTACTTACATGGAAACCAGTGTGGTCCAGTGGGTAAGTGCCTGCCTTCCATCCAGGCAACCAGGGTTCAAATCCCGGGTTCGGCACCAGGTGACTGATGGTGGCAGAGCAGAGGTAAGTTGGAGGTGGGCCTAAATGGCCAATTGTTAAGTAAAATGTGTCTGTGTGTTGTGTAAGAGTGGAATCATGCCTGGTGAATGAGGGATTGCAGATTGGTTGGTAAGTAAAATAGGTGTGGCCTGAACAGAGACAGGTGAAAGAAAGGGAACAGGTGTTGTGTGTAGGAGGAGGAGCCTAGTCAGATTGGGTGGGGTTAGAGAGGAGGGGTTCAGGAGAGCCTAGTCAGAGTGGGTGGGGTCAGAGAGGAGGAGTATAGGCAGAGCGGGTGGGGTTAGAGAGGAGGGGTTCAGGAGAGCCTAGTCAGATTGGGTGGGGTCAGAGAGGAGGAGTATAGGAGGAGCTAGTCAGAGTGGGTGGGGTCAGAGAGGAGGGGTATAGGCGGAGCCTGGGCAGAATGGGTGGGGTCAGAGAGCAGAGGAATAGGTGGAGGAGGATCCTGACTTATTGTGGGGTACTGCAAATACTTTTTTACTGCACCCCCCTATACTCTCTGATTTTTGTTGGGAGGGGGCAGTCAAAATTTGGGGGAGCAGTATTAAAAGGTGCTTGGGCGCAACGTGAAGGCGATGAGGTGCACACAATGGCATGGCTTCCAGGTACTTTTTGGGGGGCTACCATTAGTTTTTATTGCTCTGATCCTCCCTCATGGGGTGTACCCCAAATGGTTAGTGGCAACGGGGGGGGGCAAGAAGCTGTTTGACACTTTCTATTACAAACAGGGGTCACCATACGATTCTGCTGCAGTTATGGTATTGAAAGGTAAAACAAGGATCATTTGGCTGTATTTTTGCAGGTGGGGTGCCCCACAATGTTACTGCCAGCAGCAGCAGCCCCATTCCTCCCCACCCTGCAGATTGGTATAGGTACCTTTAGGACATTTCTGTTGAAAACAGAGGCTTAAGCAAATCGCGCTACAAAACCCGAGAGCACTAACACTTGCTAAATAAAGGTGGCATCGGAGCATACAAATGAGGCTGGGAGAGGCTACTGTTGCAATTGGTTTGGTGGGTCATAGTGAATAACCTTGGCATGCAAATAGGCAGAAGTGTGAGGATTGGCAGTGTCTGTAGAGAATTTTGGCATGCTTTACAGTTGATTTTTCCCTCCTTACGTTGGCTATGAACTACAGAGGAAAGGCCTGGCCTTACTGTTGGGCAAAACATGTATTTATGATTTTAAGAAGTGTAGTCTGGCTGTACTGAGAGGGGCTTTACAGTTCGGTTAATGCCTGTATACCCCTGCAATGTGCATCCAACTGTCACTTGAGATTGAACAGCGAACGAAGCAGCTGGGTTACTGACTGAATGTAAACGGAAGGCACATAGGCAGGGTGTTTGTGGTCACTCAAATGGTTGAAACCTGGTTGATGCACTACAAAAGCTGGGGTACCAGGAGGGAACATTTGAGGGGTATTGAGATGGTGGTGTCCAGAGGTCAAAATATGTTTCGGAGACACAGAGGTACTGCAGTCCTGGTCCCACATTGGGGGTAGACAAAAGTCCCTGCTAAAGATTTCTGTCCAACTGTTACCACATTTTGTGCAGCCTGGCTCCCTCTGTAACGATTCCCCAGTGTCTTTCGATCCTACAGATGACTGTAGCAAACTTCCCAAATTTTTTCTTGGCCTCATACTCCCAAAGGAGTGCCTGACATTTGCCAGCCTAACGATACTCACATTCTGGGAAAAACCTCACTAACCATGCATATTTATGTACCACACATGGCAAATCCTTACAATTGCAGAACATCATATCGCACTTGTCATCTTTGAGGTACTGTAAGTATTTGGATTTGAGGGAAACATTCATCCTTGCTTGCTCTCTCCCATCTGAAGTCTATGGTACTGCTGTTCCTTTCTCACATGTCCCTTCAAAGAGACAAGTGACACACAGACTCAATCACTCAGCAAACATATATGCTTTGACGTTTTTATCTTGCTGTTTACCTTCCAAATATTCCCCCTTCACCACAAATACAGGCCTGCCATTCCTCATCCCCTCAGTCAAAGCAGTCCTTCACTCCTTAGGCCCTGCAAGACCACCATGAACAAGAATCATGTCAGCAAGCAGAAGAAAAGCCTCAGTGTGCTCTTTTGTTCATACTGCTGCCCTCTAGTAACACTTCATGGCAACTGCAGCATAAGAATGGGACTGAGAAGAGGGCTGTCCTATGCAAATAATATCCTCCCATGCATACTTTCTTCTGAGACGGTCGGCGGCTTGTGCCGTGATACCGCCTCCAACATATGGTCTTCAACCAAATTTTTAAAAAGCCCACCTGCCTTAAACGAAGGATTTTGCCACTCGAAGGAAGCACATGGGGACATCACCCTCATTTAGCAGGGTCCTAAATTGCCTGCTGTCAGCCTGTATACAGAACAAGGGCGTTCGTGGGCGTTCGTGAGCGTTCCTCAAAGGAAATAGGTGGGTGATTATTTCACAGTGCCAGGGCAGGCCCAGCCCAGCCCAGCCCAGCGCAGCCCAGCCCGGCACAGCGCACTGCTGTGGAGGTCCATTCCTTCACATCCTGCAGCAGGCATGATGCAGACCTACTAGAGCAAAGGCTTGACTCTGCCCTTGTCTGTCTCTTAAAGGAAATAATCTTTCTAGCTTCTTATTGCACCTAATAAATGGACTCTAGCTTGCCTCAAACTTGACCAATCATTTCATTAGCCAGAGCTCATACTTGACCTTTATTTCTATCCAAGCTCACTGGCACCAAACCACTGATTTGAGCGAGTGGCTCACACCAAAATGAAAAATCACCATCATATAACCTATTTTACAATAAGTGTAGCACCTTCCTCGCATTCTTGTGCTCAGTTATAACCCCCAATACCACAATTGCACTCTGCAATTCACTAAACTTTAAGGACAAAGAATGAAGACATTGATAAAGGAAGATAAGGCCTTGTCCCTATTGCACCTACTTGAGAAATAGGGAGGTTGGTAGAAGGTCATGAGGGAAAACATTTGAAATTTTGGGACACACATGCCAAAAAGAGTGTCCACTTTTCTCCTCTGTTACCAAGTGAAAAAAAACTTAGCAAAAAAAACAAAATATTCACTTTTTGAAAATTTCCACCTTGGGATACCTCTACAGCATTGGCAGGATTCGAACCCAGGCCTGTGAGGGCTGTCCCCACCAAAGGTACAAGACTTACCTTTGAGCTATAGCTCCTTGGTGGTCTAGAGGATTGCAGTAGTAACTATAAGCAACATACAGGCCTTGGTGTCCTTCCCTGCGGCTTCCATTGCACATGAAAAGGATGACCATGACATAAGGACAATTTGATAAGCTATTTACATGGAAACCAGTGTGGTCCAGTGGGTAAGTGCCTGCCTTCCATCCAGGCAACCAGGGTTCAAATCCCGGGTTCGGCACCAGGTGACTGATGGTGGCAGAGCAGAGGTAAGTTGGAGGTGGGCCTAAATGGCCAATTGTTAAGTAAAATGTGTCTGTGTGTTGTGTAAGAGTGGAATCATGCCTGGTGAATGAGGGATTGCAGATTGGTTGGTAAGTAAAATAGGTGTGGCCTGAACAGAGACAGGTGAAAGAAAGGGAACAGGTGTTGTGTGTAGGAGGAGGAGCCTAGTCAGATTGGGTGGGGTTAGAGAGGAGGGGTTCAGGAGAGCCTAGTCAGAGTGGGTGGGGTCAGAGAGGAGGAGTATAGGCAGAGCAGGTGGGGTTAGAGAGGAGGGGTTCAGGAGAGCCTAGTCAGATTGGGTGGGGTCAGAGAGGAGGAGTATAGGAGGAGCTAGTCAGAGTGGGTGGGGTCAGAGAGGAGGGGTATAGGCGGAGCCCGGGCAGAATGGGTGGGGTCAGAGAGCAGAGGAATAGGTGGAGGAGGATCCTGACTTATTGTGGGGTACTGCAAATACTTTTTTACTGCACCCCCCTATACTCTCTGATTTTTGTTGGGAGGGGGCAGTCAAAATTTGGGGGAGCAGTATTAAAAGGTGCTTGGGCGCAACGTGAAGGCGATGAGGTGCACACAATGGCATGGCTTCCAGGTACTTTTTGGGGGGCTACCATTAGTTTTTATTGCTCTGATCCTCCCTCATGGGGTGTACCCCAAATGGTTAGTGGCAACGGGGGGGGGCAAGAAGCTGTTTGACACTTTCTATTACAAACAGGGGTCACCATACGATTCTGCTGCAGTTATGGTATTGAAAGGTAAAACAAGGATCATTTGGCTGTATTTTTGCAGGTGGGGTGCCCCACAATGTTACTGCCAGCAGCAGCAGCCCCATTCCTCCCCACCCTGCAGATTGGTATAGGTACCTTTAGGACATTTCTGTTGAAAACAGAGGCTTAAGCAAATCGCGCTACAAAACCCGAGAGCACTAACACTTGCTAAATAAAGGTGGCATCGGAGCATACAAATGAGGCTGGGAGAGGCTACTGTTGCAATTGGTTTGGTGGGTCATAGTGAATAACCTTGGCATTCAAATAGGCAGAAGTGTGAGGATTGGCAGTGTCTGTAGAGAATTTTGGCATGCTCTACAGTTGATTTTTCCCTCCTTACGTTGGCTATGAACTACAGAGGAAAGGCCTGGCCTTACTGTTGGGCAAAACATGTATTTATGATTTTAAGAAGTGTAGTCTGGCTGTACTGAGAGGGGCTTTACAGTTCGGTTAATGCCTGTATACCCCTGCAATGTGCATCCAACTGTCACTTGAGATTGAACAGCGAACGAAGCAGCTGGGTTACTGACTGAATGTAAACGGAAGGCACATAGGCAGGGTGTTTGTGGTCACTCAAATGGTTGAAACCTGGTTGATGCACTACAAAAGCTGGGGTACCAGGAGGGAACATTTGAGGGGTATTGAGATGGTGGTGTCCAGAGGTCAAAATATGTTTCGGAGACACAGAGGTACTGCAGTCCTGGTCCCACATTGGGGGTAGACAAAAGTCCCTGCTAAAGATTTCTGTCCAACTGTTACCACATTTTGTGCAGCCTGGCTCCCTCTGTAACGATTCCCCAGTGTCTTTCGATCCTACAGATGACTGTAGCAAACTTCCCAAATTTTTTCTTGGCCTCATACTCCCAAAGGAGTGCCTGACATTTGCCAGCCTAACGATACTCACATTCTGGGAAAAACCTCACTAACCATGCATATTTATGTACCACACATGGCAAATCCTTACAATTGCAGAACATCATATCGCACTTGTCATCTTTGAGATACTGTAAGTATTTGGATTTGAGGGAAACATTCATCCTTGCTTGCTCTCTCCCATCTGAAGTCTATGGTACTGCTGTTCCTTTCTCACATGTCCCTTCAAAGAGACAAGTGACACACAGACTCAATCACTCAGCAAACATATATGCTTTGACGTTTTTATCTTGCTGTTTACCTTCCAAATATTCCCCCTTCACCACAAATACAGGCCTGCCATTCCTCATCCCCTCAGTCAAAGCAGTCCTTCACTCCTTAGGCCCTGCAAGACCACCATGAACAAGAATCATGTCAGCAAGCAGAAGAAAAGCCTCAGTGTGCTCTTTTGTTCATACTGCTGCCCTCTAGTAACACTTCATGGCAACTGCAGCATAAGAATGGGACTGAGAAGAGGGCTGTCCTATGCAAATAATATCCTCCCATGCATACTTTCTTCTGAGACGGTCGGCGGCTTGTGCCGTGATACCGCCTCCAACATATGGTCTTCAACCAAATTTTTAAAAAGCCCACCTGCCTTAAACGAAGGATTTTGCCACTCGAAGGAAGCACATGGGGACATCACCCTCATTTAGCAGGGTCCTAAATTGCCTGCTGTCAGCCTGTATACAGAACAAGGGCGTTCGTGAGCGTTCCTCAAAGGAAATAGGTGGGTGATTATTTCACAGTGCCAGGGCAGGCCCAGCCCAGCCCAGCCCAGCCCAGCGCAGCCCAGCCCGGCACAGCGCACTGCTGTGGAGGTCCATTCCTTCACATCCTGCAGCAGGCATGATGCAGACCTACTAGAGCAAAGGCTTGACTCTGCCCTTGTCTGTCTCTTAAAGGAAATAATCTTTCTAGCTTCTTATTGCACCTAATAAATGGACTCTAGCTTGCCTCAAACTTGACCAATCATTTCATTAGCCAGAGCTCATACTTGACCTTTATTTCTATCCAAGCTCACTGGCACCAAACCACTGATTTGAGCGAGTGGCTCACACCAAAATGAAAAATCACCATCATATAACCTATTTTACAATAAGTGTAGCACCTTCCTCGCATTCTTGTGCTCAGTTATAACCCCCAATACCACAATTGCACTCTGCAATTCACTAAACTTTAAGGACAAAGAATGAAGACATTGATAAAGGAAGATAAGGCCTTGTCCCTATTGCACCTACTTGAGAAATAGGGAGGTTGGTAGAAGGTCATGAGGGAAAACATTTGAAATTTTGGGACACACATGCCAAAAAGAGTGTCCACTTTTCTCCTCTGTTACCAAGTGAAAAAAAACTTAGCAAAAAAAACAAAATATTCACTTTTTGAAAATTTCCACCTTGGGATACCTCTACAGCATTGGCAGGATTCGAACCCAGGCCTGTGAGGGCTGTCCCCACCAAAGGTACAAGACTTACCTTTGAGCTATAGCTCCTTGGTGGTCTAGAGGATTGCAGTAGTAACTATAAGCAACATACAGGCCTTGGTGTCCTTCCCTGCGGCTTCCATTGCACATGAAAAGGATGACCATGACATAAGGACAATTTGATAGGCTACTTACATGGAAACCAGTGTGGTCCAGTGGGTAAGTGCCTGCCTTCCATCCAGGCAACCAGGGTTCAAATCCCGGGTTCGGCACCAGGTGACTGATGGTGGCAGAGCAGAGGTAAGTTGGAGGTGGGCCTAAATGGCCAATTGTTAAGTAAAATGTGTCTGTGTGTTGTGTAAGAGTGGAATCATGCCTGGTGAATGAGGGATTGCAGATTGGTTGGTAAGTAAAATAGGTGTGGCCTGAACAGAGACAGGTGAAAGAAAGGGAACAGGTGTTGTGTGTAGGAGGAGGAGCCTAGTCAGATTGGGTGGGGTTAGAGAGGAGGGGTTCAGGAGAGCCTAGTCAGAGTGGGTGGGGTCAGAGAGGAGGAGTATAGGCAGAGTGGGTGGGGTTAGAGAGGAGGGGTTCAGGAGAGCCTAGTCAGATTGGGTGGGGTCAGAGAGGAGGAGTATAGGAGGAGCTAGTCAGAGTGGGTGGGGTCAGAGAGGAGGGGTATAGGCGGAGCCTGGGCAGAATGGGTGGGGTCAGAGAGCAGAGGAATAGGTGGAGGAGGATCCTGACTTATTGTGGGGTACTGCAAATACTTTTTTACTGCACCCCCCTATACTCTCTGATTTTTGTTGGGAGGGGGCAGTCAAAATTTGGGGGAGCAGTATTAAAAGGTGCTTGGGCGCAACGTGAAGGCGATGAGGTGCACACAATGGCATGGCTTCCAGGTACTTTTTGGGGGGCTACCATTAGTTTTTATTGCTCTGATCCTCCCTCATGGGGTGTACCCCAAATGGTTAGTGGCAACGGGGGGGGCAAGAAGCTGTTTGACACTTTCTATTACAAACAGGGGTCACCATACGATTCTGCTGCAGTTATGGTATTGAAAGGTAAAACAAGGATCATTTGGCTGTATTTTTGCAGGTGGGGTGCCCCACAATGTTACTGCCAGCAGCAGCAGCCCCATTCCTCCCCACCCTGCAGATTGGTATAGGTACCTTTAGGACATTTCTGTTGAAAACAGAGGCTTAAGCAAATCGCGCTACAAAACCCGAGAGCACTAACACTTGCTAAATAAAGGTGGCATCGGAGCATACAAATGAGGCTGGGAGAGGCTACTGTTGCAATTGGTTTGGTGGGTCATAGTGAATAACCTTGGCATGCAAATAGGCAGAAGTGTGAGGATTGGCAGTGTCTGTAGAGAATTTTGGCATGCTTTACAGTTGATTTTTCCCTCCTTACGTTGGCTATGAACTACAGAGGAAAGGCCTGGCCTTACTGTTGGGCAAAACATGTATTTATGATTTTAAGAAGTGTAGTCTGGCTGTACTGAGAGGGGCTTTACAGTTCGGTTAATGCCTGTATACCCCTGCAATGTGCATCCAACTGTCACTTGAGATTGAACAGCGAACGAAGCAGCTGGGTTACTGACTGAATGTAAACGGAAGGCACATAGGCAGGGTGTTTGTGGTCACTCAAATGGTTGAAACCTGGTTGATGCACTACAAAAGCTGGGGTACCAGGAGGGAACATTTGAGGGGTATTGAGATGGTGGTGTCCAGAGGTCAAAATATGTTTCGGAGACACAGAGGTACTGCAGTCCTGGTCCCACATTGGGGGTAGACAAAAGTCCCTGCTAAAGATTTCTGTCCAACTGTTACCACATTTTGTGCAGCCTGGCTCCCTCTGTAACGATTCCCCAGTGTCTTTCGATCCTACAGATGACTGTAGCAAACTTCCCAAATTTTTTCTTGGCCTCATACTCCCAAAGGAGTGCCTGACATTTGCCAGCCTAACGATACTCACATTCTGGGAAAAACCTCACTAACCATGCATATTTATGTACCACACATGGCAAATCCTTACAATTGCAGAACATCATATCGCACTTGTCATCTTTGAGGTACTGTAAGTATTTGGATTTGAGGGAAACATTCATCCTTGCTTGCTCTCTCCCATCTGAAGTCTATGGTACTGCTGTTCCTTTCTCACATGTCCCTTCAAAGAGACAAGTGACACACAGACTCAATCACTCAGCAAACATATATGCTTTGACGTTTTTATCTTGCTGTTTACCTTCCAAATATTCCCCCTTCACCACAAATACAGGCCTGCCATTCCTCATCCCCTCAGTCAAAGCAGTCCTTCACTCCTTAGGCCCTGCAAGACCACCATGAACAAGAATCATGTCAGCAAGCAGAAGAAAAGCCTCAGTGTGCTCTTTTGTTCATACTGCTGCCCTCTAGTAACACTTCATGGCAACTGCAGCATAAGAATGGGACTGAGAAGAGGGCTGTCCTATGCAAATAATATCCTCCCATGCATACTTTCTTCTGAGACGGTCGGCGGCTTGTGCCGTGATACCGCCTCCAACATATGGTCTTCAACCAAATTTTTAAAAAGCCCACCTGCCTTAAACGAAGGATTTTGCCACTCGAAGGAAGCACATGGGGACATCACCCTCATTTAGCAGGGTCCTAAATTGCCTGCTGTCAGCCTGTATACAGAACAAGGGCGTTCGTGGGCGTTCGTGAGCGTTCCTCAAAGGAAATAGGTGGGTGATTATTTCACAGTGCCAGGGCAGGCCCAGCCCAGCCCAGCCCAGCGCAGCGCAGCCCAGCCCGGCACAGCGCACTGCTGTGGAGGTCCATTCCTTCACATCCTGCAGCAGGCATGATGCAGACCTACTAGAGCAAAGGCTTGACTCTGCCCTTGTCTGTCTCTTAAAGGAAATAATCTTTCTAGCTTCTTATTGCACCTAATAAATGGACTCTAGCTTGCCTCAAACTTGACCAATCATTTCATTAGCCAGAGCTCATACTTGACCTTTATTTCTATCCAAGCTCACTGGCACCAAACCACTGATTTGAGCGAGTGGCTCACACCAAAATGAAAAATCACCATCATATAACCTATTTTACAATAAGTGTAGCACCTTCCTCGCATTCTTGTGCTCAGTTATAACCCCCAATACCACAATTGCACTCTGCAATTCACTAAACTTTAAGGACAAAGAATGAAGACATTGATAAAGGAAGATAAGGCCTTGTCCCTATTGCACCTACTTGAGAAATAGGGAGGTTGGTAGAAGGTCATGAGGGAAAACATTTGAAATTTTGGGACACACATGCCAAAAAGAGTGTCCACTTTTCTCCTCTGTTACCAAGTGAAAAAAAACTTAGCAAAAAAAACAAAATATTCACTTTTTGAAAATTTCCACCTTGGGATACCTCTACAGCATTGGCAGGATTCGAACCCAGGCCTGTGAGGGCTGTCCCCACCAAAGGTACAAGACTTACCTTTGAGCTATAGCTCCTTGGTGGTCTAGAGGATTGCAGTAGTAACTATAAGCAACATACAGGCCTTGGTGTCCTTCCCTGCGGCTTCCATTGCACATGAAAAGGATGACCATGACATAAGGACAATTTGATAGGCTACTTACATGGAAACCAGTGTGGTCCAGTGGGTAAGTGCCTGCCTTCCATCCAGGCAACCAGGGTTCAAATCCCGGGTTCGGCACCAGGTGACTGATGGTGGCAGAGCAGAGGTAAGTTGGAGGTGGGCCTAAATGGCCAATTGTTAAGTAAAATGTGTCTGTGTGTTGTGTAAGAGTGGAATCATGCCTGGTGAATGAGGGATTGCAGATTGGTTGGTAAGTAAAATAGGTGTGGCCTGAACAGAGACAGGTGAAAGAAAGGGAACAGGTGTTGTGTGTAGGAGGAGGAGCCTAGTCAGATTGGGTGGGGTTAGAGAGGAGGGGTTCAGGAGAGCCTAGTCAGAGTGGGTGGGGTCAGAGAGGAGGAGTATAGGCAGAGCGGGTGGGGTTAGAGAGGAGGGGTTCAGGAGAGCCTAGTCAGATTGGGTGGGGTCAGAGAGGAGGAGTATAGGAGGAGCTAGTCAGAGTGGGTGGGGTCAGAGAGGAGGGGTATAGGCGGAGCCTGGGCAGAATGGGTGGGGTCAGAGAGCAGAGGAATAGGTGGAGGAGGATCCTGACTTATTGTGGGGTACTGCAAATACTTTTTTACTGCACCCCCCTATACTCTCTGATTTTTGTTGGGAGGGGGCAGTCAAAATTTGGGGGAGCAGTATTAAAAGGTGCTTGGGCGCAACGTGAAGGCGATGAGGTGCACACAATGGCATGGCTTCCAGGTACTTTTTGGGGGGCTACCATTAGTTTTTATTGCTCTGATCCTCCCTCATGGGGTGTACCCCAAATGGTTAGTGGCAACGGGGGGGCAAGAAGCTGTTTGACACTTTCTATTACAAACAGGGGTCACCATACGATTCTGCTGCAGTTATGGTATTGAAAGGTAAAACAAGGATCATTTGGCTGTATTTTTGCAGGTGGGGTGCCCCACAATGTTACTGCCAGCAGCAGCAGCCCCATTCCTCCCCACCCTGCAGATTGGTATAGGTACCTTTAGGACATTTCTGTTGAAAACAGAGGCTTAAGCAAATCGCGCTACAAAACCCGAGAGCACTAACACTTGCTAAATAAAGGTGGCATCGGAGCATACAAATGAGGCTGGGAGAGGCTACTGTTGCAATTGGTTTGGTGGGTCATAGTGAATAACCTTGGCATGCAAATAGGCAGAAGTGTGAGGATTGGCAGTGTCTGTAGAGAATTTTGGCATGCTTTACAGTTGATTTTTCCCTCCTTACGTTGGCTATGAACTACAGAGGAAAGGCCTGGCCTTACTGTTGGGCAAAACATGTATTTATGATTTTAAGAAGTGTAGTCTGGCTGTACTGAGAGGGGCTTTACAGTTCGGTTAATGCCTGTATACCCCTGCAATGTGCATCCAACTGTCACTTGAGATTGAACAGCGAACGAAGCAGCTGGGTTACTGACTGAATGTAAACGGAAGGCACATAGGCAGGGTGTTTGTGGTCACTCAAATGGTTGAAACCTGGTTGATGCACTACAAAAGCTGGGGTACCAGGAGGGAACATTTGAGGGGTATTGAGATGGTGGTGTCCAGAGGTCAAAATATGTTTCGGAGACACAGAGGTACTGCAGTCCTGGTCCCACATTGGGGGTAGACAAAAGTCCCTGCTAAAGATTTCTGTCCAACTGTTACCACATTTTGTGCAGCCTGGCTCCCTCTGTAACGATTCCCCAGTGTCTTTCGATCCTACAGATGACTGTAGCAAACTTCCCAAATTTTTTCTTGGCCTCATACTCCCAAAGGAGTGCCTGACATTTGCCAGCCTAACGATACTCACATTCTGGGAAAAACCTCACTAACCATGCATATTTATGTACCACACATGGCAAATCCTTACAATTGCAGAACATCATATCGCACTTGTCATCTTTGAGGTACTGTAAGTATTTGGATTTGAGGGAAACATTCATCCTTGCTTGCTCTCTCCCATCTGAAGTCTATGGTACTGCTGTTCCTTTCTCACATGTCCCTTCAAAGAGACAAGTGACACACAGACTCAATCACTCAGCAAACATATATGCTTTGACGTTTTTATCTTGCTGTTTACCTTCCAAATATTCCCCCTTCACCACAAATACAGGCCTGCCATTCCTCATCCCCTCAGTCAAAGCAGTCCTTCACTCCTTAGGCCCTGCAAGACCACCATGAACAAGAATCATGTCAGCAAGCAGAAGAAAAGCCTCAGTGTGCTCTTTTGTTCATACTGCTGCCCTCTAGTAACACTTCATGGCAACTGCAGCATAAGAATGGGACTGAGAAGAGGGCTGTCCTATGCAAATAATATCCTCCCATGCATACTTTCTTCTGAGACGGTCGGCGGCTTGTGCCGTGATACCGCCTCCAACATATGGTCTTCAACCAAATTTTTAAAAAGCCCACCTGCCTTAAACGAAGGATTTTGCCACTCGAAGGAAGCACATGGGGACATCACCCTCATTTAGCAGGGTCCTAAATTGCCTGCTGTCAGCCTGTATACAGAACAAGGGCGTTCGTGGGCGTTCGTGAGCGTTCCTCAAAGGAAATAGGTGGGTGATTATTTCACAGTGCCAGGGCAGGCCCAGCCCAGCCCAGCCCAGCGCAGCCCAGCCCGGCACAGCGCACTGCTGTGGAGGTCCATTCCTTCACATCCTGCAGCAGGCATGATGCAGACCTACTAGAGCAAAGGCTTGACTCTGCCCTTGTCTGTCTCTTAAAGGAAATAATCTTTCTAGCTTCTTATTGCACCTAATAAATGGACTCTAGCTTGCCTCAAACTTGACCAATCATTTCATTAGCCAGAGCTCATACTTGACCTTTATTTCTATCCAAGCTCACTGGCACCAAACCACTGATTTGAGCGAGTGGCTCACACCAAAATGAAAAATCACCATCATATAACCTATTTTACAATAAGTGTAGCACCTTCCTCGCATTCTTGTGCTCAGTTATAACCCCCAATACCACAATTGCACTCTGCAATTCACTAAACTTTAAGGACAAAGAATGAAGACATTGATAAAGGAAGATAAGGCCTTGTCCCTATTGCACCTACTTGAGAAATAGGGAGGTTGGTAGAAGGTCATGAGGGAAAACATTTGAAATTTTGGGACACACATGCCAAAAAGAGTGTCCACTTTTCTCCTCTGTTACCAAGTGAAAAAAAACTTAGCAAAAAAAACAAAATATTCACTTTTTGAAAATTTCCACCTTGGGATACCTCTACAGCATTGGCAGGATTCGAACCCAGGCCTGTGAGGGCTGTCCCCACCAAAGGTACAAGACTTACCTTTGAGCTATAGCTCCTTGGTGGTCTAGAGGATTGCAGTAGTAACTATAAGCAACATACAGGCCTTGGTGTCCTTCCCTGCGGCTTCCATTGCACATGAAAAGGATGACCATGACATAAGGACAATTTGATAAGCTATTTACATGGAAACCAGTGTGGTCCAGTGGGTAAGTGCCTGCCTTCCATCCAGGCAACCAGGGTTCAAATCCCGGGTTCGGCACCAGGTGACTGATGGTGGCAGAGCAGAGGTAAGTTGGAGGTGGGCCTAAATGGCCAATTGTTAAGTAAAATGTGTCTGTGTGTTGTGTAAGAGTGGAATCATGCCTGGTGAATGAGGGATTGCAGATTGGTTGGTAAGTAAAATAGGTGTGGCCTGAACACAGACAGGTGAAAGAAAGGGAACAGGTGTTGTGTGTAGGAGGAGGAGCCTAGTCAGATTGGGTGGGGTTAGAGAGGAGGGGTTCAGGAGAGCCTAGTCAGAGTGGGTGGGGTCAGAGAGGAGGAGTATAGGCAGAGCAGGTGGGGTTAGAGAGGAGGGGTTCAGGAGAGCCTAGTCAGATTGGGTGGGGTCAGAGAGGAGGAGTATAGGAGGAGCTAGTCAGAGTGGGTGGGGTCAGAGAGGAGGGGTATAGGCGGAGCCCGGGCAGAATGGGTGGGGTCAGAGAGCAGAGGAATAGGTGGAGGAGGATCCTGACTTATTGTGGGGTACTGCAAATACTTTTTTACTGCACCCCCCTATACTCTCTGATTTTTGTTGGGAGGGGGCAGTCAAAATTTGGGGGAGCAGTATTAAAAGGTGCTTGGGCGCAACGTGAAGGCGATGAGGTGCACACAATGGCATGGCTTCCAGGTACTTTTTGGGGGGCTACCATTAGTTTTTATTGCTCTGATCCTCCCTCATGGGGTGTACCCCAAATGGTTAGTGGCAACGGGGGGGGCAAGAAGCTGTTTGACACTTTCTATTACAAACAGGGGTCACCATACGATTCTGCTGCAGTTATGGTATTGAAAGGTAAAACAAGGATCATTTGGCTGTATTTTTGCAGGTGGGGTGCCCCACAATGTTACTGCCAGCAGCAGCAGCCCCATTCCTCCCCACCCTGCAGATTGGTATAGGTACCTTTAGGACATTTCTGTTGAAAACAGAGGCTTAAGCAAATCGCGCTACAAAACCCGAGAGCACTAACACTTGCTAAATAAAGGTGGCATCGGAGCATACAAATGAGGCTGGGAGAGGCTACTGTTGCAATTGGTTTGGTGGGTCATAGTGAATAACCTTGGCATGCAAATAGGCAGAAGTGTGAGGATTGGCAGTGTCTGTAGAGAATTTTGGCATGCTCTACAGTTGATTTTTCCCTCCTTACGTTGGCTATGAACTACAGAGGAAAGGCCTGGCCTTACTGTTGGGCAAAACATGTATTTATGATTTTAAGAAGTGTAGTCTGGCTGTACTGAGAGGGGCTTTACAGTTCGGTTAATGCCTGTATACCCCTGCAATGTGCATCCAACTGTCACTTGAGATTGAACAGCGAACGAAGCAGCTGGGTTACTGACTGAATGTAAACGGAAGGCACATAGGCAGGGTGTTTGTGGTCACTCAAATGGTTGAAACCTGGTTGATGCACTACAAAAGCTGGGGTACCAGGAGGGAACATTTGAGGGGTATTGAGATGGTGGTGTCCAGAGGTCAAAATATGTTTCGGAGACACAGAGGTACTGCAGTCCTGGTCCCACATTGGGGGTAGACAAAAGTCCCTGCTAAAGATTTCTGTCCAACTGTTACCACATTTTGTGCAGCCTGGCTCCCTCTGTAACGATTCCCCAGTGTCTTTCGATCCTACAGATGACTGTAGCAAACTTCCCAAATTTTTTCTTGGCCTCATACTCCCAAAGGAGTGCCTGACATTTGCCAGCCTAACGATACTCACATTCTGGGAAAAACCTCACTAACCATGCATATTTATGTACCACACATGGCAAATCCTTACAATTGCAGAACATCATATCGCACTTGTCATCTTTGAGATACTGTAAGTATTTGGATTTGAGGGAAACATTCATCCTTGCTTGCTCTCTCCCATCTGAAGTCTATGGTACTGCTGTTCCTTTCTCACATGTCCCTTCAAAGAGACAAGTGACACACAGACTCAATCACTCAGCAAACATATATGCTTTGACGTTTTTATCTTGCTGTTTACCTTCCAAATATTCCCCCTTCACCACAAATACAGGCCTGCCATTCCTCATCCCCTCAGTCAAAGCAGTCCTTCACTCCTTAGGCCCTGCAAGACCACCATGAACAAGAATCATGTCAGCAAGCAGAAGAAAAGCCTCAGTGTGCTCTTTTGTTCATACTGCTGCCCTCTAGTAACACTTCATGGCAACTGCAGCATAAGAATGGGACTGAGAAGAGGGCTGTCCTATGCAAATAATATCCTCCCATGCATACTTTCTTCTGAGACGGTCGGCGGCTTGTGCCGTGATACCGCCTCCAACATATGGTCTTCAACCAAATTTTTAAAAAGCCCACCTGCCTTAAACGAAGGATTTTGCCACTCGAAGGAAGCACATGGGGACATCACCCTCATTTAGCAGGGTCCTAAATTGCCTGCTGTCAGCCTGTATACAGAACAAGGGCGTTCGTGAGCGTTCCTCAAAGGAAATAGGTGGGTGATTATTTCACAGTGCCAGGGCAGGCCCAGCCCAGCCCAGCCCAGCCCAGCCCAGCCCAGCCCAGCGCAGCCCAGCCCGGCACAGCGCACTGCTGTGGAGGTCCATTCCTTCACATCCTGCAGCAGGCATGATGCAGACCTACTAGAGCAAAGGCTTGACTCTGCCCTTGTCTGTCTCTTAAAGGAAATAATCTTTCTAGCTTCTTATTGCACCTAATAAATGGACTCTAGCTTGCCTCAAACTTGACCAATCATTTCATTAGCCAGAGCTCATACTTGACCTTTATTTCTATCCAAGCTCACTGGCACCAAACCACTGATTTGAGCGAGTGGCTCACACCAAAATGAAAAATCACCATCATATAACCTATTTTACAATAAGTGTAGCACCTTCCTCGCATTCTTGTGCTCAGTTATAACCCCCAATACCACAATTGCACTCTGCAATTCACTAAACTTTAAGGACAAAGAATGAAGACATTGATAAAGGAAGATAAGGCCTTGTCCCTATTGCACCTACTTGAGAAATAGGGAGGTTGGTAGAAGGTCATGAGGGAAAACATTTGAAATTTTGGGACACACATGCCAAAAAGAGTGTCCACTTTTCTCCTCTGTTACCAAGTGAAAAAAAACTTAGCAAAAAAAACAAAATATTCACTTTTTGAAAATTTCCACCTTGGGATACCTCTACAGCATTGGCAGGATTCGAACCCAGGCCTGTGAGGGCTGTCCCCACCAAAGGTACAAGACTTACCTTTGAGCTATAGCTCCTTGGTGGTCTAGAGGATTGCAGTAGTAACTATAAGCAACATACAGGCCTTGGTGTCCTTCCCTGCGGCTTCCATTGCACATGAAAAGGATGACCATGACATAAGGACAATTTGATAAGCTATTTACATGGAAACCAGTGTGGTCCAGTGGGTAAGTGCCTGCCTTCCATGCAGGCAACCAGGGTTCAAATCCCGGGTTCGGCACCAGGTGACTGATGGTGGCAGAGCAGAGGTAAGTTGGAGGTGGTCCTAAATGGCCAATTGTTAAGTAAAATGTGTCTGTGTGTTGTGTAAGAGTGGAATCATGCCTGGTGAATGAGGGATTGCAGATTGGTTGGTAAGTAAAATAGGTGTGGCCTGAACACAGACAGGTGAAAGAAAGGGAACAGGTGTTGTGTGTAGGAGGAGGAGCCTAGTCAGATTGGGTGGGGTTAGAGAGGAGGGGTTCAGGAGAGCCTAGTCAGAGTGGGTGGGGTCAGAGAGGAGGAGTATAGGCAGAGCAGGTGGGGTTAGAGAGGAGGGGTTCAGGAGAGCCTAGTCAGATTGGGTGGGGTCAGAGAGGAGGAGTATAGGAGGAGCTAGTCAGAGTGGGTGGGGTCAGAGAGGAGGGGTATAGGCGGAGCCCGGGCAGAATGGGTGGGGTCAGAGAGCAGAGGAATAGGTGGAGGAGGATCCTGACTTATTGTGGGGTACTGCAAATACTTTTTTACTGCACCCCCCTATACTCTCTGATTTTTGTTGGGAGGGGGCAGTCAAAATTTGGGGGAGCAGTATTAAAAGGTGCTTGGGCGCAACGTGAAGGCGATGAGGTGCACACAATGGCATGGCTTCCAGGTACTTTTTGGGGGGCTACCATTAGTTTTTATTGCTCTGATCCTCCCTCATGGGGTGTACCCCAAATGGTTAGTGGCAACGGGGGGGGCAAGAAGCTGTTTGACACTTTCTATTACAAACAGGGGTCACCATACGATTCTGCTGCAGTTATGGTATTGAAAGGTAAAACAAGGATCATTTGGCTGTATTTTTGCAGGTGGGGTGCCCCACAATGTTACTGCCAGCAGCAGCAGCCCCATTCCTCCCCACCCTGCAGATTGGTATAGGTACCTTTAGGACATTTCTGTTGAAAACAGAGGCTTAAGCAAATCGCGCTACAAAACCCGAGAGCACTAACACTTGCTAAATAAAGGTGGCATCGGAGCATACAAATGAGGCTGGGAGAGGCTACTGTTGCAATTGGTTTGGTGGGTCATAGTGAATAACCTTGGCATGCAAATAGGCAGAAGTGTGAGGATTGGCAGTGTCTGTAGAGAATTTTGGCATGCTCTACAGTTGATTTTTCCCTCCTTACGTTGGCTATGAACTACAGAGGAAAGGCCTGGCCTTACTGTTGGGCAAAACATGTATTTATGATTTTAAGAAGTGTAGTCTGGCTGTACTGAGAGGGGCTTTACAGTTCGGTTAATGCCTGTATACCCCTGCAATGTGCATCCAACTGTCACTTGAGATTGAACAGCGAACGAAGCAGCTGGGTTACTGACTGAATGTAAACGGAAGGCACATAGGCAGGGTGTTTGTGGTCACTCAAATGGTTGAAACCTGGTTGATGCACTACAAAAGCTGGGGTACCAGGAGGGAACATTTGAGGGGTATTGAGATGGTGGTGTCCAGAGGTCAAAATATGTTTCGGAGACACAGAGGTACTGCAGTCCTGGTCCCACATTGGGGGTAGACAAAAGTCCCTGCTAAAGATTTCTGTCCAACTGTTACCACATTTTGTGCAGCCTGGCTCCCTCTGTAACGATTCCCCAGTGTCTTTCGATCCTACAGATGACTGTAGCAAACTTCCCAAATTTTTTCTTGGCCTCATACTCCCAAAGGAGTGCCTGACATTTGCCAGCCTAACGATACTCACATTCTGGGAAAAACCTCACTAACCATGCATATTTATGTACCACACATGGCAAATCCTTACAATTGCAGAACATCATATCGCACTTGTCATCTTTGAGATACTGTAAGTATTTGGATTTGAGGGAAACATTCATCCTTGCTTGCTCTCTCCCATCTGAAGTCTATGGTACTGCTGTTCCTTTCTCACATGTCCCTTCAAAGAGACAAGTGACACACAGACTCAATCACTCAGCAAACATATATGCTTTGACGTTTTTATCTTGCTGTTTACCTTCCAAATATTCCCCCTTCACCACAAATACAGGCCTGCCATTCCTCATCCCCTCAGTCAAAGCAGTCCTTCACTCCTTAGGCCCTGCAAGACCACCATGAACAAGAATCATGTCAGCAAGCAGAAGAAAAGCCTCAGTGTGCTCTTTTGTTCATACTGCTGCCCTCTAGTAACACTTCATGGCAACTGCAGCATAAGAATGGGACTGAGAAGAGGGCTGTCCTATGCAAATAATATCCTCCCATGCATACTTTCTTCTGAGACGGTCGGCGGCTTGTGCCGTGATACCGCCTCCAACATATGGTCTTCAACCAAATTTTTAAAAAGCCCACCTGCCTTAAACGAAGGATTTTGCCACTCGAAGGAAGCACATGGGGACATCACCCTCATTTAGCAGGGTCCTAAATTGCCTGCTGTCAGCCTGTATACAGAACAAGGGCGTTCGTGAGCGTTCCTCAAAGGAAATAGGTGGGTGATTATTTCACAGTGCCAGGGCAGGCCCAGCCCAGCCCAGCCCAGCCCAGCCCAGCCCAGCCCAGCGCAGCCCAGCCCGGCACAGCGCACTGCTGTGGAGGTCCATTCCTTCACATCCTGCAGCAGGCATGATGCAGACCTACTAGAGCAAAGGCTTGACTCTGCCCTTGTCTGTCTCTTAAAGGAAATAATCTTTCTAGCTTCTTATTGCACCTAATAAATGGACTCTAGCTTGCCTCAAACTTGACCAATCATTTCATTAGCCAGAGCTCATACTTGACCTTTATTTCTATCCAAGCTCACTGGCACCAAACCACTGATTTGAGCGAGTGGCTCACACCAAAATGAAAAATCACCATCATATAACCTATTTTACAATAAGTGTAGCACCTTCCTCGCATTCTTGTGCTCAGTTATAACCCCCAATACCACAATTGCACTCTGCAATTCACTAAACTTTAAGGACAAAGAATGAAGACATTGATAAAGGAAGATAAGGCCTTGTCCCTATTGCACCTACTTGAGAAATAGGGAGGTTGGTAGAAGGTCATGAGGGAAAACATTTGAAATTTTGGGACACACATGCCAAAAAGAGTGTCCACTTTTCTCCTCTGTTACCAAGTGAAAAAAAACTTAGCAAAAAAAACAAAATATTCACTTTTTGAAAATTTCCACCTTGGGATACCTCTACAGCATTGGCAGGATTCGAACCCAGGCCTGTGAGGGCTGTCCCCACCAAAGGTACAAGACTTACCTTTGAGCTATAGCTCCTTGGTGGTCTAGAGGATTGCAGTAGTAACTATAAGCAACATACAGGCCTTGGTGTCCTTCCCTGCGGCTTCCATTGCACATGAAAAGGATGACCATGACATAAGGACAATTTGATAGGCTACTTACATGGAAACCAGTGTGGTCCAGTGGGTAAGTGCCTGCCTTCCATCCAGGCAACCAGGGTTCAAATCCCGGGTTCGGCACCAGGTGACTGATGGTGGCAGAGCAGAGGTAAGTTGGAGGTGGGCCTAAATGGCCAATTGTTAAGTAAAATGTGTCTGTGTGTTGTGTAAGAGTGGAATCATGCCTGGTGAATGAGGGATTGCAGATTGGTTGGTAAGTAAAATAGGTGTGGCCTGAACAGAGACAGGTGAAAGAAAGGGAACAGGTGTTGTGTGTAGGAGGAGGAGCCTAGTCAGATTGGGTGGGGTTAGAGAGGAGGGGTTCAGGAGAGCCTAGTCAGAGTGGGTGGGGTCAGAGAGGAGGAGTATAGGCAGAGCGGGTGGGGTTAGAGAGGAGGGGTTCAGGAGAGCCTAGTCAGATTGGGTGGGGTCAGAGAGGAGGAGTATAGGAGGAGCTAGTCAGAGTGGGTGGGGTCAGAGAGGAGGGGTATAGGCGGAGCCTGGGCAGAATGGGTGGGGTCAGAGAGCAGAGGAATAGGTGGAGGAGGATCCTGACTTATTGTGGGGTACTGCAAATACTTTTTTACTGCACCCCCCTATACTCTCTGATTTTTGTTGGGAGGGGGCAGTCAAAATTTGGGGGAGCAGTATTAAAAGGTGCTTGGGCGCAACGTGAAGGCGATGAGGTGCACACAATGGCATGGCTTCCAGGTACTTTTTGGGGGGCTACCATTAGTTTTTATTGCTCTGATCCTCCCTCATGGGGTGTACCCCAAATGGTTAGTGGCAACGGGGGGGGCAAGAAGCTGTTTGACACTTTCTATTACAAACAGGGGTCACCATACGATTCTGCTGCAGTTATGGTATTGAAAGGTAAAACAAGGATCATTTGGCTGTATTTTTGCAGGTGGGGTGCCCCACAATGTTACTGCCAGCAGCAGCAGCCCCATTCCTCCCCACCCTGCAGATTGGTATAGGTACCTTTAGGACATTTCTGTTGAAAACAGAGGCTTAAGCAAATCGCGCTACAAAACCCGAGAGCACTAACACTTGCTAAATAAAGGTGGCATCGGAGCATACAAATGAGGCTGGGAGAGGCTACTGTTGCAATTGGTTTGGTGGGTCATAGTGAATAACCTTGGCATGCAAATAGGCAGAAGTGTGAGGATTGGCAGTGTCTGTAGAGAATTTTGGCATGCTTTACAGTTGATTTTTCCCTCCTTACGTTGGCTATGAACTACAGAGGAAAGGCCTGGCCTTACTGTTGGGCAAAACATGTATTTATGATTTTAAGAAGTGTAGTCTGGCTGTACTGAGAGGGGCTTTACAGTTCGGTTAATGCCTGTATACCCCTGCAATGTGCATCCAACTGTCACTTGAGATTGAACAGCGAACGAAGCAGCTGGGTTACTGACTGAATGTAAACGGAAGGCACATAGGCAGGGTGTTTGTGGTCACTCAAATGGTTGAAACCTGGTTGATGCACTACAAAAGCTGGGGTACCAGGAGGGAACATTTGAGGGGTATTGAGATGGTGGTGTCCAGAGGTCAAAATATGTTTCGGAGACACAGAGGTACTGCAGTCCTGGTCCCACATTGGGGGTAGACAAAAGTCCCTGCTAAAGATTTCTGTCCAACTGTTACCACATTTTGTGCAGCCTGGCTCCCTCTGTAACGATTCCCCAGTGTCTTTCGATCCTACAGATGACTGTAGCAAACTTCCCAAATTTTTTCTTGGCCTCATACTCCCAAAGGAGTGCCTGACATTTGCCAGCCTAACGATACTCACATTCTGGGAAAAACCTCACTAACCATGCATATTTATGTACCACACATGGCAAATCCTTACAATTGCAGAACATCATATCGCACTTGTCATCTTTGAGGTACTGTAAGTATTTGGATTTGAGGGAAACATTCATCCTTGCTTGCTCTCTCCCATCTGAAGTCTATGGTACTGCTGTTCCTTTCTCACATGTCCCTTCAAAGAGACAAGTGACACACAGACTCAATCACTCAGCAAACATATATGCTTTGACGTTTTTATCTTGCTGTTTACCTTCCAAATATTCCCCCTTCACCACAAATACAGGCCTGCCATTCCTCATCCCCTCAGTCAAAGCAGTCCTTCACTCCTTAGGCCCTGCAAGACCACCATGAACAAGAATCATGTCAGCAAGCAGAAGAAAAGCCTCAGTGTGCTCTTTTGTTCATACTGCTGCCCTCTAGTAACACTTCATGGCAACTGCAGCATAAGAATGGGACTGAGAAGAGGGCTGTCCTATGCAAATAATATCCTCCCATGCATACTTTCTTCTGAGACGGTCGGCGGCTTGTGCCGTGATACCGCCTCCAACATATGGTCTTCAACCAAATTTTTAAAAAGCCCACCTGCCTTAAACGAAGGATTTTGCCACTCGAAGGAAGCACATGGGGACATCACCCTCATTTAGCAGGGTCCTAAATTGCCTGCTGTCAGCCTGTATACAGAACAAGGGCGTTCGTGGGCGTTCGTGAGCGTTCCTCAAAGGAAGGAGGTGGGTGATTATTTCACAGTGCCAGGGCAGGCCCAGCCCAGCCCAGCCCAGCGCAGCCCGGCACAGCGCACTGCTGTGGAGGTCCATTCCTTCACATCCTGCAGCAGGCATGATGCAGACCTACTAGAGCAAAGGCTTGACTCTGCCCTTGTCTGTCTCTTAAAGGAAATAATCTTTCTAGCTTCTTATTGCACCTAATAAATGGACTCTAGCTTGCCTCAAACTTGACCAATCATTTCATTAGCCAGAGCTCATACTTGACCTTTATTTCTATCCAAGCTCACTGGCACCAAACCACTGATTTGAGCGAGTGGCTCACACCAAAATGAAAAATCACCATCATATAACCTATTTTACAATAAGTGTAGCACCTTCCTCGCATTCTTGTGCTCAGTTATAACCCCCAATACCACAATTGCACTCTGCAATTCACTAAACTTTAAGGACAAAGAATGAAGACATTGATAAAGGAAGATAAGGCCTTGTCCCTATTGCACCTACTTGAGAAATAGGGAGGTTGGTAGAAGGTCATGAGGGAAAACATTTGAAATTTTGGGACACACATGCCAAAAAGAGTGTCCACTTTTCTCCTCTGTTACCAAGTGAAAAAAAACTTAGCAAAAAAAACAAAATATTCACTTTTTGAAAATTTCCACCTTGGGATACCTCTACAGCATTGGCAGGATTCGAACCCAGGCCTGTGAGGGCTGTCCCCACCAAAGGTACAAGACTTACCTTTGAGCTATAGCTCCTTGGTGGTCTAGAGGATTGCAGTAGTAACTATAAGCAACATACAGGCCTTGGTGTCCTTCCCTGCGGCTTCCATTGCACATGAAAAGGATGACCATGACATAAGGACAATTTGATAAGCTATTTACATGGAAACCAGTGTGGTCCAGTGGGTAAGTGCCTGCCTTCCATCCAGGCAACCAGGGTTCAAATCCCGGGTTCGGCACCAGGTGACTGATGGTGGCAGAGCAGAGGTAAGTTGGAGGTGGGCCTAAATGGCCAATTGTTAAGTAAAATGTGTCTGTGTGTTGTGTAAGAGTGGAATCATGCCTGGTGAATGAGGGATTGCAGATTGGTTGGTAAGTAAAATAGGTGTGGCCTGAACAGAGACAGGTGAAAGAAAGGGAACAGGTGTTGTGTGTAGGAGGAGGAGCCTAGTCAGATTGGGTGGGGTTAGAGAGGAGGGGTTCAGGAGAGCCTAGTCAGAGTGGGTGGGGTCAGAGAGGAGGAGTATAGGCAGAGCGGGTGGGGTTAGAGAGGAGGGGTTCAGGAGAGCCTAGTCAGATTGGGTGGGGTCAGAGAGGAGGAGTATAGGAGGAGCTAGTCAGAGTGGGTGGGGTCAGAGAGGAGGGGTATAGGCGGAGCCCGGGCAGAATGGGTGGGGTCAGAGAGCAGAGGAATAGGTGGAGGAGGATCCTGACTTATTGTGGGGTACTGCAAATACTTTTTTACTGCACCCCCCTATACTCTCTGATTTTTGTTGGGAGGGGGCAGTCAAAATTTGGGGGAGCAGTATTAAAAGGTGCTTGGGCGCAACGTGAAGGCGATGAGGTGCACACAATGGCATGGCTTCCAGGTACTTTTTGGGGGGCTACCATTAGTTTTTATTGCTCTGATCCTCCCTCATGGGGTGTACCCCAAATGGTTAGTGGCAACGGGGGGGGCAAGAAGCTGTTTGACACTTTCTATTACAAACAGGGGTCACCATACGATTCTGCTGCAGTTATGGTATTGAAAGGTAAAACAAGGATCATTTGGCTGTATTTTTGCAGGTGGGGTGCCCCACAATGTTACTGCCAGCAGCAGCAGCCCCATTCCTCCCCACCCTGCAGATTGGTATAGGTACCTTTAGGACATTTCTGTTGAAAACAGAGGCTTAAGCAAATCGCGCTACAAAACCCGAGAGCACTAACACTTGCTAAATAAAGGTGGCATTGGAGCATACAAATGAGGCTGGGAGAGGCTACTGTTGCAATTGGTTTGGTGGGTCATAGTGAATAACCTTGGCATGCAAATAGGCAGAAGTGTGAGGATTGGCAGTGTCTGTAGAGAATTTTGGCATGCTTTACAGTTGATTTTTCCCTCCTTACGTTGGCTATGAACTACAGAGGAAAGGCCTGGCCTTACTGTTGGGCAAAACATGTATTTATGATTTTAAGAAGTGTAGTCTGGCTGTACTGAGAGGGGCTTTACAGTTCGGTTAATGCCTGTATACCCCTGCAATGTGCATCCAACTGTCACTTGAGATTGAACAGCGAACGAAGCAGCTGGGTTACTGACTGAATGTAAACGGAAGGCACATAGGCAGGGTGTTTGTGGTCACTCAAATGGTTGAAACCTGGTTGATGCACTACAAAAGCTGGGGTACCAGGAGGGAACATTTGAGGGGTATTGAGATGGTGGTGTCCAGAGGTCAAAATATGTTTCGGAGACACAGAGGTACTGCAGTCCTGGTCCCACATTGGGGGTAGACAAAAGTCCCTGCTAAAGATTTCTGTCCAACTGTTACCACATTTTGTGCAGCCTGGCTCCCTCTGTAACGATTCCCCAGTGTCTTTCGATCCTACAGATGACTGTAGCAAACTTCCCAAATTTTTCCTTGGCCTCATACTCCCAAAGGAGTGCCTGACATTTGCCAGCCTAACGATACTCACATTCTGGGAAAAACCTCACTAACCATGCATATTTATGTACCACACATGGCAAATCCTTACAATTGCAGAACATCATATCGCACTTGTCATCTTTGAGGTACTGTAAGTATTTGGATTTGAGGGAAACATTCATCCTTGCTTGCTCTCTCCCATCTGAAGTCTATGGTACTGCTGTTCCTTTCTCACATGTCCCTTCAAAGAGACAAGTGACACACAGACTCAATCACTCAGCAAACATATATGCTTTGACGTTTTTATCTTGCTGTTTACCTTCCAAATATTCCCCCTTCACCACAAATACAGGCCTGCCATTCCTCATCCCCTCAGTCAAAGCAGTCCTTCACTCCTTAGGCCCTGCAAGACCACCATGAACAAGAATCATGTCAGCAAGCAGAAGAAAAGCCTCAGTGTGCTCTTTTGTTCATACTGCTGCCCTCTAGTAACACTTCATGGCAACTGCAGCATAAGAATGGGACTGAGAAGAGGGCTGTCCTATGCAAATAATATCCTCCCATGCATACTTTCTTCTGAGACGGTCGGCGGCGTGTGCCGTGATACCGCCTCCAACATATGGTCTTCAACCAAATTTTTAAAAAGCCCACCTGCCTTAAACGAAGGATTTTGCCACTCGAAGGAAGCACATGGGGACATCACCCTCATTTAGCAGGGTCCTAAATTGCCTGCTGTCAGCCTGTATACAGAACAAGGGCGTTCGTGGGCGTTCGTGAGCGTTCCTCAAAGGAAGGAGGTGGGTGATTATTTCACAGTGCCAGGGCAGGCCCAGCCCAGCCCAGCCCAGCGCAGCGCAGCCCAGCCCGGCACAGCGCACTGCTGTGGAGGTCCATTCCTTCACATCCTGCAGCAGGCATGATGCAGACCTACTAGAGCAAAGGCTTGACTCTGCCCTTGTCTGTCTCTTAAAGGAAATAATCTTTCTAGCTTCTTATTGCACCTAATAAATGGACTCTAGCTTGCCTCAAACTTGACCAATCATTTCATTAGCCAGAGCTCATACTTGACCTTTATTTCTATCCAAGCTCACTGGCACCAAACCACTGATTTGAGCGAGTGGCTCACACCAAAATGAAAAATCACCATCATATAACCTATTTTACAATAAGTGTAGCACCTTCCTCGCATTCTTGTGCTCAGTTATAACCCCCAATACCACAATTGCACTCTGCAATTCACTAAACTTTAAGGACAAAGAATGAAGACATTGATAAAGGAAGATAAGGCCTTGTCCCTATTGCACCTACTTGAGAAATAGGGAGGTTGGTAGAAGGTCATGAGGGAAAACATTTGAAATTTTGGGACACACATGCCAAAAAGAGTGTCCACTTTTCTCCTCTGTTACCAAGTGAAAAAAAACTTAGCAAAAAAAACAAAATATTCACTTTTTGAAAATTTCCACCTTGGGATACCTCTACAGCATTGGCAGGATTCGAACCCAGGCCTGTGAGGGCTGTCCCCACCAAAGGTACAAGACTTACCTTTGAGCTATAGCTCCTTGGTGGTCTAGAGGATTGCAGTAGTAACTATAAGCAACATACAGGCCTTGGTGTCCTTCCCTGCGGCTTCCATTGCACATGAAAAGGATGACCATGACATAAGGACAATTTGATAGGCTACTTACATGGAAACCAGTGTGGTCCAGTGGGTAAGTGCCTGCCTTCCATCCAGGCAACCAGGGTTCAAATCCCGGGTTCGGCACCAGGTGACTGATGGTGGCAGAGCAGAGGTAAGTTGGAGGTGGGCCTAAATGGCCAATTGTTAAGTAAAATGTGTCTGTGTGTTGTGTAAGAGTGGAATCATGCCTGGTGAATGAGGGATTGCAGATTGGTTGGTAAGTAAAATAGGTGTGGCCTGAACAGAGACAGGTGAAAGAAAGGGAACAGGTGTTGTGTGTAGGAGGAGGAGCCTAGTCAGATTGGGTGGGGTTAGAGAGGAGGGGTTCAGGAGAGCCTAGTCAGAGTGGGTGGGGTCAGAGAGGAGGAGTATAGGCAGAGCGGGTGGGGTTAGAGAGGAGGGGTTCAGGAGAGCCTAGTCAGATTGGGTGGGGTCAGAGAGGAGGAGTATAGGAGGAGCTAGTCAGAGTGGGTGGGGTCAGAGAGGAGGGGTATAGGCGGAGCCTGGGCAGAATGGGTGGGGTCAGAGAGCAGAGGAATAGGTGGAGGAGGATCCTGACTTATTGTGGGGTACTGCAAATACTTTTTTACTGCACCCCCCTATACTCTCTGATTTTTGTTGGGAGGGGGCAGTCAAAATTTGGGGGAGCAGTATTAAAAGGTGCTTGGGCGCAACGTGAAGGCGATGAGGTGCACACAATGGCATGGCTTCCAGGTACTTTTTGGGGGGCTACCATTAGTTTTTATTGCTCTGATCCTCCCTCATGGGGTGTACCCCAAATGGTTAGTGGCAACGGGGGGGCAAGAAGCTGTTTGACACTTTCTATTACAAACAGGGGTCACCATACGATTCTGCTGCAGTTATGGTATTGAAAGGTAAAACAAGGATCATTTGGCTGTATTTTTGCAGGTGGGGTGCCCCACAATGTTACTGCCAGCAGCAGCAGCCCCATTCCTCCCCACCCTGCAGATTGGTATAGGTACCTTTAGGACATTTCTGTTGAAAACAGAGGCTTAAGCAAATCGCGCTACAAAACCCGAGAGCACTAACACTTGCTAAATAAAGGTGGCATCGGAGCATACAAATGAGGCTGGGAGAGGCTACTGTTGCAATTGGTTTGGTGGGTCATAGTGAATAACCTTGGCATGCAAATAGGCAGAAGTGTGAGGATTGGCAGTGTCTGTAGAGAATTTTGGCATGCTTTACAGTTGAATTTTTCCCTCCTTACGTTGGCTATGAACTACAGAGGAAAGGCCTGGCCTTACTGTTGGGCAAAACATGTATTTATGATTTTAAGAAGTGTAGTCTGGCTGTACTGAGAGGGGCTTTACAGTTCGGTTAATGCCTGTATACCCCTGCAATGTGCATCCAACTGTCACTTGAGATTGAACAGCGAACGAAGCAGCTGGGTTACTGACTGAATGTAAACGGAAGGCACATAGGCAGGGTGTTTGTGGTCACTCAAATGGTTGAAACCTGGTTGATGCACTACAAAAGCTGGGGTACCAGGAGGGAACATTTGAGGGGTATTGAGATGGTGGTGTCCAGAGGTCAAAATATGTTTCGGAGACACAGAGGTACTGCAGTCCTGGTCCCACATTGGGGGTAGACAAAAGTCCCTGCTAAAGATTTCTGTCCAACTGTTACCACATTTTGTGCAGCCTGGCTCCCTCTGTAACGATTCCCCAGTGTCTTTCGATCCTACAGATGACTGTAGCAAACTTCCCAAATTTTTTCTTGGCCTCATACTCCCAAAGGAGTGCCTGACATTTGCCAGCCTAACGATACTCACATTCTGGGAAAAACCTCACTAACCATGCATATTTATGTACCACACATGGCAAATCCTTACAATTGCAGAACATCATATCGCACTTGTCATCTTTGAGGTACTGTAAGTATTTGGATTTGAGGGAAACATTCATCCTTGCTTGCTCTCTCCCATCTGAAGTCTATGGTACTGCTGTTCCTTTCTCACATGTCCCTTCAAAGAGACAAGTGACACACAGACTCAATCACTCAGCAAACATATATGCTTTGACGTTTTTATCTTGCTGTTTACCTTCCAAATATTCCCCCTTCACCACAAATACAGGCCTGCCATTCCTCATCCCCTCAGTCAAAGCAGTCCTTCACTCCTTAGGCCCTGCAAGACCACCATGAACAAGAATCATGTCAGCAAGCAGAAGAAAAGCCTCAGTGTGCTCTTTTGTTCATACTGCTGCCCTCTAGTAACACTTCATGGCAACTGCAGCATAAGAATGGGACTGAGAAGAGGGCTGTCCTATGCAAATAATATCCTCCCATGCATACTTTCTTCTGAGACGGTCGGCGGCTTGTGCCGTGATACCGCCTCCAACATATGGTCTTCAACCAAATTTTTAAAAAGCCCACCTGCCTTAAACGAAGGATTTTGCCACTCGAAGGAAGCACATGGGGACATCACCCTCATTTAGCAGGGTCCTAAATTGCCTGCTGTCAGCCTGTATACAGAACAAGGGCGTTCGTGGGCGTTCGTGAGCGTTCCTCAAAGGAAATAGGTGGGTGATTATTTCACAGTGCCAGGGCAGGCCCAGCCCAGCCCAGCCCAGCGCAGCCCAGCCCGGCACAGCGCACTGCTGTGGAGGTCCATTCCTTCACATCCTGCAGCAGGCATGATGCAGACCTACTAGAGCAAAGGCTTGACTCTGCCCTTGTCTGTCTCTTAAAGGAAATAATCTTTCTAGCTTCTTATTGCACCTAATAAATGGACTCTAGCTTGCCTCAAACTTGACCAATCATTTCATTAGCCAGAGCTCATACTTGACCTTTATTTCTATCCAAGCTCACTGGCACCAAACCACTGATTTGAGCGAGTGGCTCACACCAAAATGAAAAATCACCATCATATAACCTATTTTACAATAAGTGTAGCACCTTCCTCGCATTCTTGTGCTCAGTTATAACCCCCAATACCACAATTGCACTCTGCAATTCACTAAACTTTAAGGACAAAGAATGAAGACATTGATAAAGGAAGATAAGGCCTTGTCCCTATTGCACCTACTTGAGAAATAGGGAGGTTGGTAGAAGGTCATGAGGGAAAACATTTGAAATTTTGGGACACACATGCCAAAAAGAGTGTCCACTTTTCTCCTCTGTTACCAAGTGAAAAAAAACTTAGCAAAAAAAACAAAATATTCACTTTTTGAAAATTTCCACCTTGGGATACCTCTACAGCATTGGCAGGATTCGAACCCAGGCCTGTGAGGGCTGTCCCCACCAAAGGTACAAGACTTACCTTTGAGCTATAGCTCCTTGGTGGTCTAGAGGATTGCAGTAGTAACTATAAGCAACATACAGGCCTTGGTGTCCTTCCCTGCGGCTTCCATTGCACATGAAAAGGATGACCATGACATAAGGACAATTTGATAAGCTATTTACATGGAAACCAGTGTGGTCCAGTGGGTAAGTGCCTGCCTTCCATCCAGGCAACCAGGGTTCAAATCCCGGGTTCGGCACCAGGTGACTGATGGTGGCAGAGCAGAGGTAAGTTGGAGGTGGGCCTAAATGGCCAATTGTTAAGTAAAATGTGTCTGTGTGTTGTGTAAGAGTGGAATCATGCCTGGTGAATGAGGGATTGCAGATTGGTTGGTAAGTAAAATAGGTGTGGCCTGAACACAGACAGGTGAAAGAAAGGGAACAGGTGTTGTGTGTAGGAGGAGGAGCCTAGTCAGATTGGGTGGGGTTAGAGAGGAGGGGTTCAGGAGAGCCTAGTCAGAGTGGGTGGGGTCAGAGAGGAGGAGTATAGGCAGAGCAGGTGGGGTTAGAGAGGAGGGGTTCAGGAGAGCCTAGTCAGATTGGGTGGGGTCAGAGAGGAGGAGTATAGGAGGAGCTAGTCAGAGTGGGTGGGGTCAGAGAGGAGGGGTATAGGCGGAGCCCGGGCAGAATGGGTGGGGTCAGAGAGCAGAGGAATAGGTGGAGGAGGATCCTGACTTATTGTGGGGTACTGCAAATACTTTTTTACTGCACCCCCCTATACTCTCTGATTTTTGTTGGGAGGGGGCAGTCAAAATTTGGGGGAGCAGTATTAAAAGGTGCTTGGGCGCAACGTGAAGGCGATGAGGTGCACACAATGGCATGGCTTCCAGGTACTTTTTGGGGGGCTACCATTAGTTTTTATTGCTCTGATCCTCCCTCATGGGGTGTACCCCAAATGGTTAGTGGCAACGGGGGGGGCAAGAAGCTGTTTGACACTTTCTATTACAAACAGGGGTCACCATACGATTCTGCTGCAGTTATGGTATTGAAAGGTAAAACAAGGATCATTTGGCTGTATTTTTGCAGGTGGGGTGCCCCACAATGTTACTGCCAGCAGCAGCAGCCCCATTCCTCCCCACCCTGCAGATTGGTATAGGTACCTTTAGGACATTTCTGTTGAAAACAGAGGCTTAAGCAAATCGCGCTACAAAACCCGAGAGCACTAACACTTGCTAAATAAAGGTGGCATCGGAGCATACAAATGAGGCTGGGAGAGGCTACTGTTGCAATTGGTTTGGTGGGTCATAGTGAATAACCTTGGCATGCAAATAGGCAGAAGTGTGAGGATTGGCAGTGTCTGTAGAGAATTTTGGCATGCTCTACAGTTGATTTTTCCCTCCTTACGTTGGCTATGAACTACAGAGGAAAGGCCTGGCCTTACTGTTGGGCAAAACATGTATTTATGATTTTAAGAAGTGTAGTCTGGCTGTACTGAGAGGGGCTTTACAGTTCGGTTAATGCCTGTATACCCCTGCAATGTGCATCCAACTGTCACTTGAGATTGAACAGCGAACGAAGCAGCTGGGTTACTGACTGAATGTAAACGGAAGGCACATAGGCAGGGTGTTTGTGGTCACTCAAATGGTTGAAACCTGGTTGATGCACTACAAAAGCTGGGGTACCAGGAGGGAACATTTGAGGGGTATTGAGATGGTGGTGTCCAGAGGTCAAAATATGTTTCGGAGACACAGAGGTACTGCAGTCCTGGTCCCACATTGGGGGTAGACAAAAGTCCCTGCTAAAGATTTCTGTCCAACTGTTACCACATTTTGTGCAGCCTGGCTCCCTCTGTAACGATTCCCCAGTGTCTTTCGATCCTACAGATGACTGTAGCAAACTTCCCAAATTTTTTCTTGGCCTCATACTCCCAAAGGAGTGCCTGACATTTGCCAGCCTAACGATACTCACATTCTGGGAAAAACCTCACTAACCATGCATATTTATGTACCACACATGGCAAATCCTTACAATTGCAGAACATCATATCGCACTTGTCATCTTTGAGATACTGTAAGTATTTGGATTTGAGGGAAACATTCATCCTTGCTTGCTCTCTCCCATCTGAAGTCTATGGTACTGCTGTTCCTTTCTCACATGTCCCTTCAAAGAGACAAGTGACACACAGACTCAATCACTCAGCAAACATATATGCTTTGACGTTTTTATCTTGCTGTTTACCTTCCAAATATTCCCCCTTCACCACAAATACAGGCCTGCCATTCCTCATCCCCTCAGTCAAAGCAGTCCTTCACTCCTTAGGCCCTGCAAGACCACCATGAACAAGAATCATGTCAGCAAGCAGAAGAAAAGCCTCAGTGTGCTCTTTTGTTCATACTGCTGCCCTCTAGTAACACTTCATGGCAACTGCAGCATAAGAATGGGACTGAGAAGAGGGCTGTCCTATGCAAATAATATCCTCCCATGCATACTTTCTTCTGAGACGGTCGGCGGCTTGTGCCGTGATACCGCCTCCAACATATGGTCTTCAACCAAATTTTTAAAAAGCCCACCTGCCTTAAACGAAGGATTTTGCCACTCGAAGGAAGCACATGGGGACATCACCCTCATTTAGCAGGGTCCTAAATTGCCTGCTGTCAGCCTGTATACAGAACAAGGGCGTTCGTGAGCGTTCCTCAAAGGAAATAGGTGGGTGATTATTTCACAGTGCCAGGGCAGGCCCAGCCCAGCCCAGCCCAGCCCAGCCCAGCGCAGCCCAGCCCGGCACAGCGCACTGCTGTGGAGGTCCATTCCTTCACATCCTGCAGCAGGCATGATGCAGACCTACTAGAGCAAAGGCTTGACTCTGCCCTTGTCTGTCTCTTAAAGGAAATAATCTTTCTAGCTTCTTATTGCACCTAATAAATGGACTCTAGCTTGCCTCAAACTTGACCAATCATTTCATTAGCCAGAGCTCATACTTGACCTTTATTTCTATCCAAGCTCACTGGCACCAAACCACTGATTTGAGCGAGTGGCTCACACCAAAATGAAAAATCACCATCATATAACCTATTTTACAATAAGTGTAGCACCTTCCTCGCATTCTTGTGCTCAGTTATAACCCCCAATACCACAATTGCACTCTGCAATTCACTAAACTTTAAGGACAAAGAATGAAGACATTGATAAAGGAAGATAAGGCCTTGTCCCTATTGCACCTACTTGAGAAATAGGGAGGTTGGTAGAAGGTCATGAGGGAAAACATTTGAAATTTTGGGACACACATGCCAAAAAGAGTGTCCACTTTTCTCCTCTGTTACCAAGTGAAAAAAAACTTAGCAAAAAAAACAAAATATTCACTTTTTGAAAATTTCCACCTTGGGATACCTCTACAGCATTGGCAGGATTCGAACCCAGGCCTGTGAGGGCTGTCCCCACCAAAGGTACAAGACTTACCTTTGAGCTATAGCTCCTTGGTGGTCTAGAGGATTGCAGTAGTAACTATAAGCAACATACAGGCCTTGGTGTCCTTCCCTGCGGCTTCCATTGCACATGAAAAGGATGACCATGACATAAGGACAATTTGATAGGCTACTTACATGGAAACCAGTGTGGTCCAGTGGGTAAGTGCCTGCCTTCCATCCAGGCAACCAGGGTTCAAATCCCGGGTTCGGCACCAGGTGACTGATGGTGGCAGAGCAGAGGTAAGTTGGAGGTGGGCCTAAATGGCCAATTGTTAAGTAAAATGTGTCTGTGTGTTGTGTAAGAGTGGAATCATGCCTGGTGAATGAGGGATTGCAGATTGGTTGGTAAGTAAAATAGGTGTGGCCTGAACAGAGACAGGTGAAAGAAAGGGAACAGGTGTTGTGTGTAGGAGGAGGAGCCTAGTCAGATTGGGTGGGGTTAGAGAGGAGGGGTTCAGGAGAGCCTAGTCAGAGTGGGTGGGGTCAGAGAGGAGGAGTATAGGCAGAGCGGGTGGGGTTAGAGAGGAGGGGTTCAGGAGAGCCTAGTCAGATTGGGTGGGGTCAGAGAGGAGGAGTATAGGAGGAGCTAGTCAGAGTGGGTGGGGTCAGAGAGGAGGGGTATAGGCGGAGCCTGGGCAGAATGGGTGGGGTCAGAGAGCAGAGGAATAGGTGGAGGAGGATCCTGACTTATTGTGGGGTACTGCAAATACTTTTTTACTGCACCCCCCTATACTCTCTGATTTTTGTTGGGAGGGGGCAGTCAAAATTTGGGGGAGCAGTATTAAAAGGTGCTTGGGCGCAACGTGAAGGCGATGAGGTGCACACAATGGCATGGCTTCCAGGTACTTTTTGGGGGGCTACCATTAGTTTTTATTGCTCTGATCCTCCCTCATGGGGTGTACCCCAAATGGTTAGTGGCAACGGGGGGGGCAAGAAGCTGTTTGACACTTTCTATTACAAACAGGGGTCACCATACGATTCTGCTGCAGTTATGGTATTGAAAGGTAAAACAAGGATCATTTGGCTGTATTTTTGCAGGTGGGGTGCCCCACAATGTTACTGCCAGCAGCAGCAGCCCCATTCCTCCCCACCCTGCAGATTGGTATAGGTACCTTTAGGACATTTCTGTTGAAAACAGAGGCTTAAGCAAATCGCGCTACAAAACCCGAGAGCACTAACACTTGCTAAATAAAGGTGGCATCGGAGCATACAAATGAGGCTGGGAGAGGCTACTGTTGCAATTGGTTTGGTGGGTCATAGTGAATAACCTTGGCATGCAAATAGGCAGAAGTGTGAGGATTGGCAGTGTCTGTAGAGAATTTTGGCATGCTTTACAGTTGATTTTTCCCTCCTTACGTTGGCTATGAACTACAGAGGAAAGGCCTGGCCTTACTGTTGGGCAAAACATGTATTTATGATTTTAAGAAGTGTAGTCTGGCTGTACTGAGAGGGGCTTTACAGTTCGGTTAATGCCTGTATACCCCTGCAATGTGCATCCAACTGTCACTTGAGATTGAACAGCGAACGAAGCAGCTGGGTTACTGACTGAATGTAAACGGAAGGCACATAGGCAGGGTGTTTGTGGTCACTCAAATGGTTGAAACCTGGTTGATGCACTACAAAAGCTGGGGTACCAGGAGGGAACATTTGAGGGGTATTGAGATGGTGGTGTCCAGAGGTCAAAATATGTTTCGGAGACACAGAGGTACTGCAGTCCTGGTCCCACATTGGGGGTAGACAAAAGTCCCTGCTAAAGATTTCTGTCCAACTGTTACCACATTTTGTGCAGCCTGGCTCCCTCTGTAACGATTCCCCAGTGTCTTTCGATCCTACAGATGACTGTAGCAAACTTCCCAAATTTTTTCTTGGCCTCATACTCCCAAAGGAGTGCCTGACATTTGCCAGCCTAACGATACTCACATTCTGGGAAAAACCTCACTAACCATGCATATTTATGTACCACACATGGCAAATCCTTACAATTGCAGAACATCATATCGCACTTGTCATCTTTGAGGTACTGTAAGTATTTGGATTTGAGGGAAACATTCATCCTTGCTTGCTCTCTCCCATCTGAAGTCTATGGTACTGCTGTTCCTTTCTCACATGTCCCTTCAAAGAGACAAGTGACACACAGACTCAATCACTCAGCAAACATATATGCTTTGACGTTTTTATCTTGCTGTTTACCTTCCAAATATTCCCCCTTCACCACAAATACAGGCCTGCCATTCCTCATCCCCTCAGTCAAAGCAGTCCTTCACTCCTTAGGCCCTGCAAGACCACCATGAACAAGAATCATGTCAGCAAGCAGAAGAAAAGCCTCAGTGTGCTCTTTTGTTCATACTGCTGCCCTCTAGTAACACTTCATGGCAACTGCAGCATAAGAATGGGACTGAGAAGAGGGCTGTCCTATGCAAATAATATCCTCCCATGCATACTTTCTTCTGAGACGGTCGGCGGCTTGTGCCGTGATACCGCCTCCAACATATGGTCTTCAACCAAATTTTTAAAAAGCCCACCTGCCTTAAACGAAGGATTTTGCCACTCGAAGGAAGCACATGGGGACATCACCCTCATTTAGCAGGGTCCTAAATTGCCTGCTGTCAGCCTGTATACAGAACAAGGGCGTTCGTGGGCGTTCGTGAGCGTTCCTCAAAGGAAGGAGGTGGGTGATTATTTCACAGTGCCAGGGCAGGCCCAGCCCAGCCCAGCCCAGCGCAGCCCGGCACAGCGCACTGCTGTGGAGGTCCATTCCTTCACATCCTGCAGCAGGCATGATGCAGACCTACTAGAGCAAAGGCTTGACTCTGCCCTTGTCTGTCTCTTAAAGGAAATAATCTTTCTAGCTTCTTATTGCACCTAATAAATGGACTCTAGCTTGCCTCAAACTTGACCAATCATTTCATTAGCCAGAGCTCATACTTGACCTTTATTTCTATCCAAGCTCACTGGCACCAAACCACTGATTTGAGCGAGTGGCTCACACCAAAATGAAAAATCACCATCATATAACCTATTTTACAATAAGTGTAGCACCTTCCTCGCATTCTTGTGCTCAGTTATAACCCCCAATACCACAATTGCACTCTGCAATTCACTAAACTTTAAGGACAAAGAATGAAGACATTGATAAAGGAAGATAAGGCCTTGTCCCTATTGCACCTACTTGAGAAATAGGGAGGTTGGTAGAAGGTCATGAGGGAAAACATTTGAAATTTTGGGACACACATGCCAAAAAGAGTGTCCACTTTTCTCCTCTGTTACCAAGTGAAAAAAAACTTAGCAAAAAAAACAAAATATTCACTTTTTGAAAATTTCCACCTTGGGATACCTCTACAGCATTGGCAGGATTCGAACCCAGGCCTGTGAGGGCTGTCCCCACCAAAGGTACAAGACTTACCTTTGAGCTATAGCTCCTTGGTGGTCTAGAGGATTGCAGTAGTAACTATAAGCAACATACAGGCCTTGGTGTCCTTCCCTGCGGCTTCCATTGCACATGAAAAGGATGACCATGACATAAGGACAATTTGATAAGCTATTTACATGGAAACCAGTGTGGTCCAGTGGGTAAGTGCCTGCCTTCCATCCAGGCAACCAGGGTTCAAATCCCGGGTTCGGCACCAGGTGACTGATGGTGGCAGAGCAGAGGTAAGTTGGAGGTGGGCCTAAATGGCCAATTGTTAAGTAAAATGTGTCTGTGTGTTGTGTAAGAGTGGAATCATGCCTGGTGAATGAGGGATTGCAGATTGGTTGGTAAGTAAAATAGGTGTGGCCTGAACAGAGACAGGTGAAAGAAAGGGAACAGGTGTTGTGTGTAGGAGGAGGAGCCTAGTCAGATTGGGTGGGGTTAGAGAGGAGGGGTTCAGGAGAGCCTAGTCAGAGTGGGTGGGGTCAGAGAGGAGGAGTATAGGCAGAGCGGGTGGGGTTAGAGAGGAGGGGTTCAGGAGAGCCTAGTCAGATTGGGTGGGGTCAGAGAGGAGGAGTATAGGAGGAGCTAGTCAGAGTGGGTGGGGTCAGAGAGGAGGGGTATAGGCGGAGCCCGGGCAGAATGGGTGGGGTCAGAGAGCAGAGGAATAGGTGGAGGAGGATCCTGACTTATTGTGGGGTACTGCAAATACTTTTTTACTGCACCCCCCTATACTCTCTGATTTTTGTTGGGAGGGGGCAGTCAAAATTTGGGGGAGCAGTATTAAAAGGTGCTTGGGCGCAACGTGAAGGCGATGAGGTGCACACAATGGCATGGCTTCCAGGTACTTTTTGGGGGGCTACCATTAGTTTTTATTGCTCTGATCCTCCCTCATGGGGTGTACCCCAAATGGTTAGTGGCAACGGGGGGGGCAAGAAGCTGTTTGACACTTTCTATTACAAACAGGGGTCACCATACGATTCTGCTGCAGTTATGGTATTGAAAGGTAAAACAAGGATCATTTGGCTGTATTTTTGCAGGTGGGGTGCCCCACAATGTTACTGCCAGCAGCAGCAGCCCCATTCCTCCCCACCCTGCAGATTGGTATAGGTACCTTTAGGACATTTCTGTTGAAAACAGAGGCTTAAGCAAATCGCGCTACAAAACCCGAGAGCACTAACACTTGCTAAATAAAGGTGGCATTGGAGCATACAAATGAGGCTGGGAGAGGCTACTGTTGCAATTGGTTTGGTGGGTCATAGTGAATAACCTTGGCATGCAAATAGGCAGAAGTGTGAGGATTGGCAGTGTCTGTAGAGAATTTTGGCATGCTTTACAGTTGATTTTTCCCTCCTTACGTTGGCTATGAACTACAGAGGAAAGGCCTGGCCTTACTGTTGGGCAAAACATGTATTTATGATTTTAAGAAGTGTAGTCTGGCTGTACTGAGAGGGGCTTTACAGTTCGGTTAATGCCTGTATACCCCTGCAATGTGCATCCAACTGTCACTTGAGATTGAACAGCGAACGAAGCAGCTGGGTTACTGACTGAATGTAAACGGAAGGCACATAGGCAGGGTGTTTGTGGTCACTCAAATGGTTGAAACCTGGTTGATGCACTACAAAAGCTGGGGTACCAGGAGGGAACATTTGAGGGGTATTGAGATGGTGGTGTCCAGAGGTCAAAATATGTTTCGGAGACACAGAGGTACTGCAGTCCTGGTCCCACATTGGGGGTAGACAAAAGTCCCTGCTAAAGATTTCTGTCCAACTGTTACCACATTTTGTGCAGCCTGGCTCCCTCTGTAACGATTCCCCAGTGTCTTTCGATCCTACAGATGACTGTAGCAAACTTCCCAAATTTTTCCTTGGCCTCATACTCCCAAAGGAGTGCCTGACATTTGCCAGCCTAACGATACTCACATTCTGGGAAAAACCTCACTAACCATGCATATTTATGTACCACACATGGCAAATCCTTACAATTGCAGAACATCATATCGCACTTGTCATCTTTGAGGTACTGTAAGTATTTGGATTTGAGGGAAACATTCATCCTTGCTTGCTCTCTCCCATCTGAAGTCTATGGTACTGCTGTTCCTTTCTCACATGTCCCTTCAAAGAGACAAGTGACACACAGACTCAATCACTCAGCAAACATATATGCTTTGACGTTTTTATCTTGCTGTTTACCTTCCAAATATTCCCCCTTCACCACAAATACAGGCCTGCCATTCCTCATCCCCTCAGTCAAAGCAGTCCTTCACTCCTTAGGCCCTGCAAGACCACCATGAACAAGAATCATGTCAGCAAGCAGAAGAAAAGCCTCAGTGTGCTCTTTTGTTCATACTGCTGCCCTCTAGTAACACTTCATGGCAACTGCAGCATAAGAATGGGACTGAGAAGAGGGCTGTCCTATGCAAATAATATCCTCCCATGCATACTTTCTTCTGAGACGGTCGGCGGCGTGTGCCGTGATACCGCCTCCAACATATGGTCTTCAACCAAATTTTTAAAAAGCCCACCTGCCTTAAACGAAGGATTTTGCCACTCGAAGGAAGCACATGGGGACATCACCCTCATTTAGCAGGGTCCTAAATTGCCTGCTGTCAGCCTGTATACAGAACAAGGGCGTTCGTGGGCGTTCGTGAGCGTTCCTCAAAGGAAATAGGTGGGTGATTATTTCACAGTGCCAGGGCAGGCCCAGCCCAGCCCAGCCCAGCCCAGCGCAGCCCAGCCCGGCACAGCGCACTGCTGTGGAGGTCCATTCCTTCACATCCTGCAGCAGGCATGATGCAGACCTACTAGAGCAAAGGCTTGACTCTGCCCTTGTCTGTCTCTTAAAGGAAATAATCTTTCTAGCTTCTTATTGCACCTAATAAATGGACTCTAGCTTGCCTCAAACTTGACCAATCATTTCATTAGCCAGAGCTCATACTTGACCTTTATTTCTATCCAAGCTCACTGGCACCAAACCACTGATTTGAGCGAGTGGCTCACACCAAAATGAAAAATCACCATCATATAACCTATTTTACAATAAGTGTAGCACCTTCCTCGCATTCTTGTGCTCAGTTATAACCCCCAATACCACAATTGCACTCTGCAATTCACTAAACTTTAAGGACAAAGAATGAAGACATTGATAAAGGAAGATAAGGCCTTATCCCTATTGCACCTACTTGAGAAATAGGGAGGTTGGTAGAAGGTCATGAGGGAAAACATTTGAAATTTTGGGACACACATGCCAAAAAGAGTGTCCACTTTTCTCCTCTGTTACCAAGTGAAAAAAAACTTAGCAAAAAAAACAAAATATTCACTTTTTGAAAATTTCCACCTTGGGATACCTCTACAGCATTGGCAGGATTCGAACCCAGGCCTGTGAGGGCTGTCCCCACCAAAGGTACAAGACTTACCTTTGAGCTATAGCTCCTTGGTGGTCTAGAGGATTGCAGTAGTAACTATAAGCAACATACAGGCCTTGGTGTCCTTCCCTGCGGCTTCCATTGCACATGAAAAGGATGACCATGACATAAGGACAATTTGATAGGCTACTTACATGGAAACCAGTGTGGTCCAGTGGGTAAGTGCCTGCCTTCCATCCAGGCAACCAGGGTTCAAATCCCGGGTTCGGCACCAGGTGACTGATGGTGGCAGAGCAGAGGTAAGTTGGAGGTGGGCCTAAATGGCCAATTGTTAAGTAAAATGTGTCTGTGTGTTGTGTAAGAGTGGAATCATGCCTGGTGAATGAGGGATTGCAGATTGGTTGGTAAGTAAAATAGGTGTGGCCTGAACAGAGACAGGTGAAAGAAAGGGAACAGGTGTTGTGTGTAGGAGGAGGAGCCTAGTCAGATTGGGTGGGGTTAGAGAGGAGGGGTTCAGGAGAGCCTAGTCAGAGTGGGTGGGGTCAGAGAGGAGGAGTATAGGCAGAGCGGGTGGGGTTAGAGAGGAGGGGTTCAGGAGAGCCTAGTCAGATTGGGTGGGGTCAGAGAGGAGGAGTATAGGAGGAGCTAGTCAGAGTGGGTGGGGTCAGAGAGGAGGGGTATAGGCGGAGCCTGGGCAGAATGGGTGGGGTCAGAGAGCAGAGGAATAGGTGGAGGAGGATCCTGACTTATTGTGGGGTACTGCAAATACTTTTTTACTGCACCCCCCTATACTCTCTGATTTTTGTTGGGAGGGGGCAGTCAAAATTTGGGGGAGCAGTATTAAAAGGTGCTTGGGCGCAACGTGAAGGCGATGAGGTGCACACAATGGCATGGCTTCCAGGTACTTTTTGGGGGGCTACCATTAGTTTTTATTGCTCTGATCCTCCCTCATGGGGTGTACCCCAAATGGTTAGTGGCAACGGGGGGGGCAAGAAGCTGTTTGACACTTTCTATTACAAACAGGGGTCACCATACGATTCTGCTGCAGTTATGGTATTGAAAGGTAAAACAAGGATCATTTGGCTGTATTTTTGCAGGTGGGGTGCCCCACAATGTTACTGCCAGCAGCAGCAGCCCCATTCCTCCCCACCCTGCAGATTGGTATAGGTACCTTTAGGACATTTCTGTTGAAAACAGAGGCTTAAGCAAATCGCGCTACAAAACCCGAGAGCACTAACACTTGCTAAATAAAGGTGGCATCGGAGCATACAAATGAGGCTGGGAGAGGCTACTGTTGCAATTGGTTTGGTGGGTCATAGTGAATAACCTTGGCATGCAAATAGGCAGAAGTGTGAGGATTGGCAGTGTCTGTAGAGAATTTTGGCATGCTTTACAGTTGATTTTTCCCTCCTTACGTTGGCTATGAACTACAGAGGAAAGGCCTGGCCTTACTGTTGGGCAAAACATGTATTTATGATTTTAAGAAGTGTAGTCTGGCTGTACTGAGAGGGGCTTTACAGTTCGGTTAATGCCTGTATACCCCTGCAATGTGCATCCAACTGTCACTTGAGATTGAACAGCGAACGAAGCAGCTGGGTTACTGACTGAATGTAAACGGAAGGCACATAGGCAGGGTGTTTGTGGTCACTCAAATGGTTGAAACCTGGTTGATGCACTACAAAAGCTGGGGTACCAGGAGGGAACATTTGAGGGGTATTGAGATGGTGGTGTCCAGAGGTCAAAATATGTTTCGGAGACACAGAGGTACTGCAGTCCTGGTCCCACATTGGGGGTAGACAAAAGTCCCTGCTAAAGATTTCTGTCCAACTGTTACCACATTTTGTGCAGCCTGGCTCCCTCTGTAACGATTCCCCAGTGTCTTTCGATCCTACAGATGACTGTAGCAAACTTCCCAAATTTTTTCTTGGCCTCATACTCCCAAAGGAGTGCCTGACATTTGCCAGCCTAACGATACTCACATTCTGGGAAAAACCTCACTAACCATGCATATTTATGTACCACACATGGCAAATCCTTACAATTGCAGAACATCATATCGCACTTGTCATCTTTGAGGTACTGTAAGTATTTGGATTTGAGGGAAACATTCATCCTTGCTTGCTCTCTCCCATCTGAAGTCTATGGTACTGCTGTTCCTTTCTCACATGTCCCTTCAAAGAGACAAGTGACACACAGACTCAATCACTCAGCAAACATATATGCTTTGACGTTTTTATCTTGCTGTTTACCTTCCAAATATTCCCCCTTCACCACAAATACAGGCCTGCCATTCCTCATCCCCTCAGTCAAAGCAGTCCTTCACTCCTTAGGCCCTGCAAGACCACCATGAACAAGAATCATGTCAGCAAGCAGAAGAAAAGCCTCAGTGTGCTCTTTTGTTCATACTGCTGCCCTCTAGTAACACTTCATGGCAACTGCAGCATAAGAATGGGACTGAGAAGAGGGCTGTCCTATGCAAATAATATCCTCCCATGCATACTTTCTTCTGAGACGGTCGGCGGCTTGTGCCGTGATACCGCCTCCAACATATGGTCTTCAACCAAATTTTTAAAAAGCCCACCTGCCTTAAACGAAGGATTTTGCCACTCGAAGGAAGCACATGGGGACATCACCCTCATTTAGCAGGGTCCTAAATTGCCTGCTGTCAGCCTGTATACAGAACAAGGGCGTTCGTGGGCGTTCGTGAGCGTTCCTCAAAGGAAATAGGTGGGTGATTATTTCACAGTGCCAGGGCAGGCCCAGCCCAGCCCAGCCCAGCGCAGCCCAGCCCGGCACAGCGCACTGCTGTGGAGGTCCATTCCTTCACATCCTGCAGCAGGCATGATGCAGACCTACTAGAGCAAAGGCTTGACTCTGCCCTTGTCTGTCTCTTAAAGGAAATAATCTTTCTAGCTTCTTATTGCACCTAATAAATGGACTCTAGCTTGCCTCAAACTTGACCAATCATTTCATTAGCCAGAGCTCATACTTGACCTTTATTTCTATCCAAGCTCACTGGCACCAAACCACTGATTTGAGCGAGTGGCTCACACCAAAATGAAAAATCACCATCATATAACCTATTTTACAATAAGTGTAGCACCTTCCTCGCATTCTTGTGCTCAGTTATAACCCCCAATACCACAATTGCACTCTGCAATTCACTAAACTTTAAGGACAAAGAATGAAGACATTGATAAAGGAAGATAAGGCCTTGTCCCTATTGCACCTACTTGAGAAATAGGGAGGTTGGTAGAAGGTCATGAGGGAAAACATTTGAAATTTTGGGACACACATGCCAAAAAGAGTGTCCACTTTTCTCCTCTGTTACCAAGTGAAAAAAAACTTAGCAAAAAAAACAAAATATTCACTTTTTGAAAATTTCCACCTTGGGATACCTCTACAGCATTGGCAGGATTCGAACCCAGGCCTGTGAGGGCTGTCCCCACCAAAGGTACAAGACTTACCTTTGAGCTATAGCTCCTTGGTGGTCTAGAGGATTGCAGTAGTAACTATAAGCAACATACAGGCCTTGGTGTCCTTCCCTGCGGCTTCCATTGCACATGAAAAGGATGACCATGACATAAGGACAATTTGATAGGCTACTTACATGGAAACCAGTGTGGTCCAGTGGGTAAGTGCCTGCCTTCCATCCAGGCAACCAGGGTTCAAATCCCGGGTTCGGCACCAGGTGACTGATGGTGGCAGAGCAGAGGTAAGTTGGAGGTGGGCCTAAATGGCCAATTGTTAAGTAAAATGTGTCTGTGTGTTGTGTAAGAGTGGAATCATGCCTGGTGAATGAGGGATTGCAGATTGGTTGGTAAGTAAAATAGGTGTGGCCTGAACAGAGACAGGTGAAAGAAAGGGAACAGGTGTTGTGTGTAGGAGGAGGAGCCTAGTCAGATTGGGTGGGGTTAGAGAGGAGGGGTTCAGGAGAGCCTAGTCAGAGTGGGTGGGGTCAGAGAGGAGGAGTATAGGCAGAGCGGGTGGGGTTAGAGAGGAGGGGTTCAGGAGAGCCTAGTCAGATTGGGTGGGGTCAGAGAGGAGGAGTATAGGAGGAGCTAGTCAGAGTGGGTGGGGTCAGAGAGGAGGGGTATAGGCGGAGCCTGGGCAGAATGGGTGGGGTCAGAGAGCAGAGGAATAGGTGGAGGAGGATCCTGACTTATTGTGGGGTACTGCAAATACTTTTTTACTGCACCCCCCTATACTCTCTGATTTTTGTTGGGAGGGGGCAGTCAAAATTTGGGGGAGCAGTATTAAAAGGTGCTTGGGCGCAACGTGAAGGCGATGAGGTGCACACAATGGCATGGCTTCCAGGTACTTTTTGGGGGGCTACCATTAGTTTTTATTGCTCTGATCCTCCCTCATGGGGTGTACCCCAAATGGTTAGTGGCAACGGGGGGGGCAAGAAGCTGTTTGACACTTTCTATTACAAACAGGGGTCACCATACGATTCTGCTGCAGTTATGGTATTGAAAGGTAAAACAAGGATCATTTGGCTGTATTTTTGCAGGTGGGGTGCCCCACAATGTTACTGCCAGCAGCAGCAGCCCCATTCCTCCCCACCCTGCAGATTGGTATAGGTACCTTTAGGACATTTCTGTTGAAAACAGAGGCTTAAGCAAATCGCGCTACAAAACCCGAGAGCACTAACACTTGCTAAATAAAGGTGGCATCGGAGCATACAAATGAGGCTGGGAGAGGCTACTGTTGCAATTGGTTTGGTGGGTCATAGTGAATAACCTTGGCATGCAAATAGGCAGAAGTGTGAGGATTGGCAGTGTCTGTAGAGAATTTTGGCATGCTTTACAGTTGATTTTTCCCTCCTTACGTTGGCTATGAACTACAGAGGAAAGGCCTGGCCTTACTGTTGGGCAAAACATGTATTTATGATTTTAAGAAGTGTAGTCTGGCTGTACTGAGAGGGGCTTTACAGTTCGGTTAATGCCTGTATACCCCTGCAATGTGCATCCAACTGTCACTTGAGATTGAACAGCGAACGAAGCAGCTGGGTTACTGACTGAATGTAAACGGAAGGCACATAGGCAGGGTGTTTGTGGTCACTCAAATGGTTGAAACCTGGTTGATGCACTACAAAAGCTGGGGTACCAGGAGGGAACATTTGAGGGGTATTGAGATGGTGGTGTCCAGAGGTCAAAATATGTTTCGGAGACACAGAGGTACTGCAGTCCTGGTCCCACATTGGGGGTAGACAAAAGTCCCTGCTAAAGATTTCTGTCCAACTGTTACCACATTTTGTGCAGCCTGGCTCCCTCTGTAACGATTCCCCAGTGTCTTTCGATCCTACAGATGACTGTAGCAAACTTCCCAAATTTTTTCTTGGCCTCATACTCCCAAAGGAGTGCCTGACATTTGCCAGCCTAACGATACTCACATTCTGGGAAAAACCTCACTAACCATGCATATTTATGTACCACACATGGCAAATCCTTACAATTGCAGAACATCATATCGCACTTGTCATCTTTGAGGTACTGTAAGTATTTGGATTTGAGGGAAACATTCATCCTTGCTTGCTCTCTCCCATCTGAAGTCTATGGTACTGCTGTTCCTTTCTCACATGTCCCTTCAAAGAGACAAGTGACACACAGACTCAATCACTCAGCAAACATATATGCTTTGACGTTTTTATCTTGCTGTTTACCTTCCAAATATTCCCCCTTCACCACAAATACAGGCCTGCCATTCCTCATCCCCTCAGTCAAAGCAGTCCTTCACTCCTTAGGCCCTGCAAGACCACCATGAACAAGAATCATGTCAGCAAGCAGAAGAAAAGCCTCAGTGTGCTCTTTTGTTCATACTGCTGCCCTCTAGTAACACTTCATGGCAACTGCAGCATAAGAATGGGACTGAGAAGAGGGCTGTCCTATGCAAATAATATCCTCCCATGCATACTTTCTTCTGAGACGGTCGGCGGCTTGTGCCGTGATACCGCCTCCAACATATGGTCTTCAACCAAATTTTTAAAAAGCCCACCTGCCTTAAACGAAGGATTTTGCCACTCGAAGGAAGCACATGGGGACATCACCCTCATTTAGCAGGGTCCTAAATTGCCTGCTGTCAGCCTGTATACAGAACAAGGGCGTTCGTGGGCGTTCGTGAGCGTTCCTCAAAGGAAGGAGGTGGGTGATTATTTCACAGTGCCAGGGCAGGCCCAGCCCAGCCCAGCCCAGCGCAGCCCGGCACAGCGCACTGCTGTGGAGGTCCATTCCTTCACATCCTGCAGCAGGCATGATGCAGACCTACTAGAGCAAAGGCTTGACTCTGCCCTTGTCTGTCTCTTAAAGGAAATAATCTTTCTAGCTTCTTATTGCACCTAATAAATGGACTCTAGCTTGCCTCAAACTTGACCAATCATTTCATTAGCCAGAGCTCATACTTGACCTTTATTTCTATCCAAGCTCACTGGCACCAAACCACTGATTTGAGCGAGTGGCTCACACCAAAATGAAAAATCACCATCATATAACCTATTTTACAATAAGTGTAGCACCTTCCTCGCATTCTTGTGCTCAGTTATAACCCCCAATACCACAATTGCACTCTGCAATTCACTAAACTTTAAGGACAAAGAATGAAGACATTGATAAAGGAAGATAAGGCCTTGTCCCTATTGCACCTACTTGAGAAATAGGGAGGTTGGTAGAAGGTCATGAGGGAAAACATTTGAAATTTTGGGACACACATGCCAAAAAGAGTGTCCACTTTTCTCCTCTGTTACCAAGTGAAAAAAAACTTAGCAAAAAAAACAAAATATTCACTTTTTGAAAATTTCCACCTTGGGATACCTCTACAGCATTGGCAGGATTCGAACCCAGGCCTGTGAGGGCTGTCCCCACCAAAGGTACAAGACTTACCTTTGAGCTATAGCTCCTTGGTGGTCTAGAGGATTGCAGTAGTAACTATAAGCAACATACAGGCCTTGGTGTCCTTCCCTGCGGCTTCCATTGCACATGAAAAGGATGACCATGACATAAGGACAATTTGATAAGCTATTTACATGGAAACCAGTGTGGTCCAGTGGGTAAGTGCCTGCCTTCCATCCAGGCAACCAGGGTTCAAATCCCGGGTTCGGCACCAGGTGACTGATGGTGGCAGAGCAGAGGTAAGTTGGAGGTGGGCCTAAATGGCCAATTGTTAAGTAAAATGTGTCTGTGTGTTGTGTAAGAGTGGAATCATGCCTGGTGAATGAGGGATTGCAGATTGGTTGGTAAGTAAAATAGGTGTGGCCTGAACAGAGACAGGTGAAAGAAAGGGAACAGGTGTTGTGTGTAGGAGGAGGAGCCTAGTCAGATTGGGTGGGGTTAGAGAGGAGGGGTTCAGGAGAGCCTAGTCAGAGTGGGTGGGGTCAGAGAGGAGGAGTATAGGCAGAGCGGGTGGGGTTAGAGAGGAGGGGTTCAGGAGAGCCTAGTCAGATTGGGTGGGGTCAGAGAGGAGGAGTATAGGAGGAGCTAGTCAGAGTGGGTGGGGTCAGAGAGGAGGGGTATAGGCGGAGCCCGGGCAGAATGGGTGGGGTCAGAGAGCAGAGGAATAGGTGGAGGAGGATCCTGACTTATTGTGGGGTACTGCAAATACTTTTTTACTGCACCCCCCTATACTCTCTGATTTTTGTTGGGAGGGGGCAGTCAAAATTTGGGGGAGCAGTATTAAAAGGTGCTTGGGCGCAACGTGAAGGCGATGAGGTGCACACAATGGCATGGCTTCCAGGTACTTTTTGGGGGGCTACCATTAGTTTTTATTGCTCTGATCCTCCCTCATGGGGTGTACCCCAAATGGTTAGTGGCAACGGGGGGGGCAAGAAGCTGTTTGACACTTTCTATTACAAACAGGGGTCACCATACGATTCTGCTGCAGTTATGGTATTGAAAGGTAAAACAAGGATCATTTGGCTGTATTTTTGCAGGTGGGGTGCCCCACAATGTTACTGCCAGCAGCAGCAGCCCCATTCCTCCCCACCCTGCAGATTGGTATAGGTACCTTTAGGACATTTCTGTTGAAAACAGAGGCTTAAGCAAATCGCGCTACAAAACCCGAGAGCACTAACACTTGCTAAATAAAGGTGGCATTGGAGCATACAAATGAGGCTGGGAGAGGCTACTGTTGCAATTGGTTTGGTGGGTCATAGTGAATAACCTTGGCATGCAAATAGGCAGAAGTGTGAGGATTGGCAGTGTCTGTAGAGAATTTTGGCATGCTTTACAGTTGATTTTTCCCTCCTTACGTTGGCTATGAACTACAGAGGAAAGGCCTGGCCTTACTGTTGGGCAAAACATGTATTTATGATTTTAAGAAGTGTAGTCTGGCTGTACTGAGAGGGGCTTTACAGTTCGGTTAATGCCTGTATACCCCTGCAATGTGCATCCAACTGTCACTTGAGATTGAACAGCGAACGAAGCAGCTGGGTTACTGACTGAATGTAAACGGAAGGCACATAGGCAGGGTGTTTGTGGTCACTCAAATGGTTGAAACCTGGTTGATGCACTACAAAAGCTGGGGTACCAGGAGGGAACATTTGAGGGGTATTGAGATGGTGGTGTCCAGAGGTCAAAATATGTTTCGGAGACACAGAGGTACTGCAGTCCTGGTCCCACATTGGGGGTAGACAAAAGTCCCTGCTAAAGATTTCTGTCCAACTGTTACCACATTTTGTGCAGCCTGGCTCCCTCTGTAACGATTCCCCAGTGTCTTTCGATCCTACAGATGACTGTAGCAAACTTCCCAAATTTTTCCTTGGCCTCATACTCCCAAAGGAGTGCCTGACATTTGCCAGCCTAACGATACTCACATTCTGGGAAAAACCTCACTAACCATGCATATTTATGTACCACACATGGCAAATCCTTACAATTGCAGAACATCATATCGCACTTGTCATCTTTGAGGTACTGTAAGTATTTGGATTTGAGGGAAACATTCATCCTTGCTTGCTCTCTCCCATCTGAAGTCTATGGTACTGCTGTTCCTTTCTCACATGTCCCTTCAAAGAGACAAGTGACACACAGACTCAATCACTCAGCAAACATATATGCTTTGACGTTTTTATCTTGCTGTTTACCTTCCAAATATTCCCCCTTCACCACAAATACAGGCCTGCCATTCCTCATCCCCTCAGTCAAAGCAGTCCTTCACTCCTTAGGCCCTGCAAGACCACCATGAACAAGAATCATGTCAGCAAGCAGAAGAAAAGCCTCAGTGTGCTCTTTTGTTCATACTGCTGCCCTCTAGTAACACTTCATGGCAACTGCAGCATAAGAATGGGACTGAGAAGAGGGCTGTCCTATGCAAATAATATCCTCCCATGCATACTTTCTTCTGAGACGGTCGGCGGCGTGTGCCGTGATACCGCCTCCAACATATGGTCTTCAACCAAATTTTTAAAAAGCCCACCTGCCTTAAACGAAGGATTTTGCCACTCGAAGGAAGCACATGGGGACATCACCCTCATTTAGCAGGGTCCTAAATTGCCTGCTGTCAGCCTGTATACAGAACAAGGGCGTTCGTGGGCGTTCGTGAGCGTTCCTCAAAGGAAGGAGGTGGGTGATTATTTCACAGTGCCAGGGCAGGCCCAGCCCAGCCCAGCCCAGCGCAGCGCAGCCCAGCCCGGCACAGCGCACTGCTGTGGAGGTCCATTCCTTCACATCCTGCAGCAGGCATGATGCAGACCTACTAGAGCAAAGGCTTGACTCTGCCCTTGTCTGTCTCTTAAAGGAAATAATCTTTCTAGCTTCTTATTGCACCTAATAAATGGACTCTAGCTTGCCTCAAACTTGACCAATCATTTCATTAGCCAGAGCTCATACTTGACCTTTATTTCTATCCAAGCTCACTGGCACCAAACCACTGATTTGAGCGAGTGGCTCACACCAAAATGAAAAATCACCATCATATAACCTATTTTACAATAAGTGTAGCACCTTCCTCGCATTCTTGTGCTCAGTTATAACCCCCAATACCACAATTGCACTCTGCAATTCACTAAACTTTAAGGACAAAGAATGAAGACATTGATAAAGGAAGATAAGGCCTTGTCCCTATTGCACCTACTTGAGAAATAGGGAGGTTGGTAGAAGGTCATGAGGGAAAACATTTGAAATTTTGGGACACACATGCCAAAAAGAGTGTCCACTTTTCTCCTCTGTTACCAAGTGAAAAAAAACTTAGCAAAAAAAACAAAATATTCACTTTTTGAAAATTTCCACCTTGGGATACCTCTACAGCATTGGCAGGATTCGAACCCAGGCCTGTGAGGGCTGTCCCCACCAAAGGTACAAGACTTACCTTTGAGCTATAGCTCCTTGGTGGTCTAGAGGATTGCAGTAGTAACTATAAGCAACATACAGGCCTTGGTGTCCTTCCCTGCGGCTTCCATTGCACATGAAAAGGATGACCATGACATAAGGACAATTTGATAGGCTACTTACATGGAAACCAGTGTGGTCCAGTGGGTAAGTGCCTGCCTTCCATCCAGGCAACCAGGGTTCAAATCCCGGGTTCGGCACCAGGTGACTGATGGTGGCAGAGCAGAGGTAAGTTGGAGGTGGGCCTAAATGGCCAATTGTTAAGTAAAATGTGTCTGTGTGTTGTGTAAGAGTGGAATCATGCCTGGTGAATGAGGGATTGCAGATTGGTTGGTAAGTAAAATAGGTGTGGCCTGAACAGAGACAGGTGAAAGAAAGGGAACAGGTGTTGTGTGTAGGAGGAGGAGCCTAGTCAGATTGGGTGGGGTTAGAGAGGAGGGGTTCAGGAGAGCCTAGTCAGAGTGGGTGGGGTCAGAGAGGAGGAGTATAGGCAGAGCGGGTGGGGTTAGAGAGGAGGGGTTCAGGAGAGCCTAGTCAGATTGGGTGGGGTCAGAGAGGAGGAGTATAGGAGGAGCTAGTCAGAGTGGGTGGGGTCAGAGAGGAGGGGTATAGGCGGAGCCTGGGCAGAATGGGTGGGGTCAGAGAGCAGAGGAATAGGTGGAGGAGGATCCTGACTTATTGTGGGGTACTGCAAATACTTTTTTACTGCACCCCCCTATACTCTCTGATTTTTGTTGGGAGGGGGCAGTCAAAATTTGGGGGAGCAGTATTAAAAGGTGCTTGGGCGCAACGTGAAGGCGATGAGGTGCACACAATGGCATGGCTTCCAGGTACTTTTTGGGGGGCTACCATTAGTTTTTATTGCTCTGATCCTCCCTCATGGGGTGTACCCCAAATGGTTAGTGGCAACGGGGGGGCAAGAAGCTGTTTGACACTTTCTATTACAAACAGGGGTCACCATACGATTCTGCTGCAGTTATGGTATTGAAAGGTAAAACAAGGATCATTTGGCTGTATTTTTGCAGGTGGGGTGCCCCACAATGTTACTGCCAGCAGCAGCAGCCCCATTCCTCCCCACCCTGCAGATTGGTATAGGTACCTTTAGGACATTTCTGTTGAAAACAGAGGCTTAAGCAAATCGCGCTACAAAACCCGAGAGCACTAACACTTGCTAAATAAAGGTGGCATCGGAGCATACAAATGAGGCTGGGAGAGGCTACTGTTGCAATTGGTTTGGTGGGTCATAGTGAATAACCTTGGCATGCAAATAGGCAGAAGTGTGAGGATTGGCAGTGTCTGTAGAGAATTTTGGCATGCTTTACAGTTGAATTTTTCCCTCCTTACGTTGGCTATGAACTACAGAGGAAAGGCCTGGCCTTACTGTTGGGCAAAACATGTATTTATGATTTTAAGAAGTGTAGTCTGGCTGTACTGAGAGGGGCTTTACAGTTCGGTTAATGCCTGTATACCCCTGCAATGTGCATCCAACTGTCACTTGAGATTGAACAGCGAACGAAGCAGCTGGGTTACTGACTGAATGTAAACGGAAGGCACATAGGCAGGGTGTTTGTGGTCACTCAAATGGTTGAAACCTGGTTGATGCACTACAAAAGCTGGGGTACCAGGAGGGAACATTTGAGGGGTATTGAGATGGTGGTGTCCAGAGGTCAAAATATGTTTCGGAGACACAGAGGTACTGCAGTCCTGGTCCCACATTGGGGGTAGACAAAAGTCCCTGCTAAAGATTTCTGTCCAACTGTTACCACATTTTGTGCAGCCTGGCTCCCTCTGTAACGATTCCCCAGTGTCTTTCGATCCTACAGATGACTGTAGCAAACTTCCCAAATTTTTTCTTGGCCTCATACTCCCAAAGGAGTGCCTGACATTTGCCAGCCTAACGATACTCACATTCTGGGAAAAACCTCACTAACCATGCATATTTATGTACCACACATGGCAAATCCTTACAATTGCAGAACATCATATCGCACTTGTCATCTTTGAGGTACTGTAAGTATTTGGATTTGAGGGAAACATTCATCCTTGCTTGCTCTCTCCCATCTGAAGTCTATGGTACTGCTGTTCCTTTCTCACATGTCCCTTCAAAGAGACAAGTGACACACAGACTCAATCACTCAGCAAACATATATGCTTTGACGTTTTTATCTTGCTGTTTACCTTCCAAATATTCCCCCTTCACCACAAATACAGGCCTGCCATTCCTCATCCCCTCAGTCAAAGCAGTCCTTCACTCCTTAGGCCCTGCAAGACCACCATGAACAAGAATCATGTCAGCAAGCAGAAGAAAAGCCTCAGTGTGCTCTTTTGTTCATACTGCTGCCCTCTAGTAACACTTCATGGCAACTGCAGCATAAGAATGGGACTGAGAAGAGGGCTGTCCTATGCAAATAATATCCTCCCATGCATACTTTCTTCTGAGACGGTCGGCGGCTTGTGCCGTGATACCGCCTCCAACATATGGTCTTCAACCAAATTTTTAAAAAGCCCACCTGCCTTAAACGAAGGATTTTGCCACTCGAAGGAAGCACATGGGGACATCACCCTCATTTAGCAGGGTCCTAAATTGCCTGCTGTCAGCCTGTATACAGAACAAGGGCGTTCGTGGGCGTTCGTGAGCGTTCCTCAAAGGAAATAGGTGGGTGATTATTTCACAGTGCCAGGGCAGGCCCAGCCCAGCCCAGCCCAGCGCAGCCCAGCCCGGCACAGCGCACTGCTGTGGAGGTCCATTCCTTCACATCCTGCAGCAGGCATGATGCAGACCTACTAGAGCAAAGGCTTGACTCTGCCCTTGTCTGTCTCTTAAAGGAAATAATCTTTCTAGCTTCTTATTGCACCTAATAAATGGACTCTAGCTTGCCTCAAACTTGACCAATCATTTCATTAGCCAGAGCTCATACTTGACCTTTATTTCTATCCAAGCTCACTGGCACCAAACCACTGATTTGAGCGAGTGGCTCACACCAAAATGAAAAATCACCATCATATAACCTATTTTACAATAAGTGTAGCACCTTCCTCGCATTCTTGTGCTCAGTTATAACCCCCAATACCACAATTGCACTCTGCAATTCACTAAACTTTAAGGACAAAGAATGAAGACATTGATAAAGGAAGATAAGGCCTTGTCCCTATTGCACCTACTTGAGAAATAGGGAGGTTGGTAGAAGGTCATGAGGGAAAACATTTGAAATTTTGGGACACACATGCCAAAAAGAGTGTCCACTTTTCTCCTCTGTTACCAAGTGAAAAAAAACTTAGCAAAAAAAACAAAATATTCACTTTTTGAAAATTTCCACCTTGGGATACCTCTACAGCATTGGCAGGATTCGAACCCAGGCCTGTGAGGGCTGTCCCCACCAAAGGTACAAGACTTACCTTTGAGCTATAGCTCCTTGGTGGTCTAGAGGATTGCAGTAGTAACTATAAGCAACATACAGGCCTTGGTGTCCTTCCCTGCGGCTTCCATTGCACATGAAAAGGATGACCATGACATAAGGACAATTTGATAAGCTATTTACATGGAAACCAGTGTGGTCCAGTGGGTAAGTGCCTGCCTTCCATCCAGGCAACCAGGGTTCAAATCCCGGGTTCGGCACCAGGTGACTGATGGTGGCAGAGCAGAGGTAAGTTGGAGGTGGGCCTAAATGGCCAATTGTTAAGTAAAATGTGTCTGTGTGTTGTGTAAGAGTGGAATCATGCCTGGTGAATGAGGGATTGCAGATTGGTTGGTAAGTAAAATAGGTGTGGCCTGAACACAGACAGGTGAAAGAAAGGGAACAGGTGTTGTGTGTAGGAGGAGGAGCCTAGTCAGATTGGGTGGGGTTAGAGAGGAGGGGTTCAGGAGAGCCTAGTCAGAGTGGGTGGGGTCAGAGAGGAGGAGTATAGGCAGAGCAGGTGGGGTTAGAGAGGAGGGGTTCAGGAGAGCCTAGTCAGATTGGGTGGGGTCAGAGAGGAGGAGTATAGGAGGAGCTAGTCAGAGTGGGTGGGGTCAGAGAGGAGGGGTATAGGCGGAGCCCGGGCAGAATGGGTGGGGTCAGAGAGCAGAGGAATAGGTGGAGGAGGATCCTGACTTATTGTGGGGTACTGCAAATACTTTTTTACTGCACCCCCCTATACTCTCTGATTTTTGTTGGGAGGGGGCAGTCAAAATTTGGGGGAGCAGTATTAAAAGGTGCTTGGGCGCAACGTGAAGGCGATGAGGTGCACACAATGGCATGGCTTCCAGGTACTTTTTGGGGGGCTACCATTAGTTTTTATTGCTCTGATCCTCCCTCATGGGGTGTACCCCAAATGGTTAGTGGCAACGGGGGGGGCAAGAAGCTGTTTGACACTTTCTATTACAAACAGGGGTCACCATACGATTCTGCTGCAGTTATGGTATTGAAAGGTAAAACAAGGATCATTTGGCTGTATTTTTGCAGGTGGGGTGCCCCACAATGTTACTGCCAGCAGCAGCAGCCCCATTCCTCCCCACCCTGCAGATTGGTATAGGTACCTTTAGGACATTTCTGTTGAAAACAGAGGCTTAAGCAAATCGCGCTACAAAACCCGAGAGCACTAACACTTGCTAAATAAAGGTGGCATCGGAGCATACAAATGAGGCTGGGAGAGGCTACTGTTGCAATTGGTTTGGTGGGTCATAGTGAATAACCTTGGCATGCAAATAGGCAGAAGTGTGAGGATTGGCAGTGTCTGTAGAGAATTTTGGCATGCTCTACAGTTGATTTTTCCCTCCTTACGTTGGCTATGAACTACAGAGGAAAGGCCTGGCCTTACTGTTGGGCAAAACATGTATTTATGATTTTAAGAAGTGTAGTCTGGCTGTACTGAGAGGGGCTTTACAGTTCGGTTAATGCCTGTATACCCCTGCAATGTGCATCCAACTGTCACTTGAGATTGAACAGCGAACGAAGCAGCTGGGTTACTGACTGAATGTAAACGGAAGGCACATAGGCAGGGTGTTTGTGGTCACTCAAATGGTTGAAACCTGGTTGATGCACTACAAAAGCTGGGGTACCAGGAGGGAACATTTGAGGGGTATTGAGATGGTGGTGTCCAGAGGTCAAAATATGTTTCGGAGACACAGAGGTACTGCAGTCCTGGTCCCACATTGGGGGTAGACAAAAGTCCCTGCTAAAGATTTCTGTCCAACTGTTACCACATTTTGTGCAGCCTGGCTCCCTCTGTAACGATTCCCCAGTGTCTTTCGATCCTACAGATGACTGTAGCAAACTTCCCAAATTTTTTCTTGGCCTCATACTCCCAAAGGAGTGCCTGACATTTGCCAGCCTAACGATACTCACATTCTGGGAAAAACCTCACTAACCATGCATATTTATGTACCACACATGGCAAATCCTTACAATTGCAGAACATCATATCGCACTTGTCATCTTTGAGATACTGTAAGTATTTGGATTTGAGGGAAACATTCATCCTTGCTTGCTCTCTCCCATCTGAAGTCTATGGTACTGCTGTTCCTTTCTCACATGTCCCTTCAAAGAGACAAGTGACACACAGACTCAATCACTCAGCAAACATATATGCTTTGACGTTTTTATCTTGCTGTTTACCTTCCAAATATTCCCCCTTCACCACAAATACAGGCCTGCCATTCCTCATCCCCTCAGTCAAAGCAGTCCTTCACTCCTTAGGCCCTGCAAGACCACCATGAACAAGAATCATGTCAGCAAGCAGAAGAAAAGCCTCAGTGTGCTCTTTTGTTCATACTGCTGCCCTCTAGTAACACTTCATGGCAACTGCAGCATAAGAATGGGACTGAGAAGAGGGCTGTCCTATGCAAATAATATCCTCCCATGCATACTTTCTTCTGAGACGGTCGGCGGCTTGTGCCGTGATACCGCCTCCAACATATGGTCTTCAACCAAATTTTTAAAAAGCCCACCTGCCTTAAACGAAGGATTTTGCCACTCGAAGGAAGCACATGGGGACATCACCCTCATTTAGCAGGGTCCTAAATTGCCTGCTGTCAGCCTGTATACAGAACAAGGGCGTTCGTGAGCGTTCCTCAAAGGAAATAGGTGGGTGATTATTTCACAGTGCCAGGGCAGGCCCAGCCCAGCCCAGCCCAGCCCAGCCCAGCGCAGCCCAGCCCGGCACAGCGCACTGCTGTGGAGGTCCATTCCTTCACATCCTGCAGCAGGCATGATGCAGACCTACTAGAGCAAAGGCTTGACTCTGCCCTTGTCTGTCTCTTAAAGGAAATAATCTTTCTAGCTTCTTATTGCACCTAATAAATGGACTCTAGCTTGCCTCAAACTTGACCAATCATTTCATTAGCCAGAGCTCATACTTGACCTTTATTTCTATCCAAGCTCACTGGCACCAAACCACTGATTTGAGCGAGTGGCTCACACCAAAATGAAAAATCACCATCATATAACCTATTTTACAATAAGTGTAGCACCTTCCTCGCATTCTTGTGCTCAGTTATAACCCCCAATACCACAATTGCACTCTGCAATTCACTAAACTTTAAGGACAAAGAATGAAGACATTGATAAAGGAAGATAAGGCCTTGTCCCTATTGCACCTACTTGAGAAATAGGGAGGTTGGTAGAAGGTCATGAGGGAAAACATTTGAAATTTTGGGACACACATGCCAAAAAGAGTGTCCACTTTTCTCCTCTGTTACCAAGTGAAAAAAAACTTAGCAAAAAAAACAAAATATTCACTTTTTGAAAATTTCCACCTTGGGATACCTCTACAGCATTGGCAGGATTCGAACCCAGGCCTGTGAGGGCTGTCCCCACCAAAGGTACAAGACTTACCTTTGAGCTATAGCTCCTTGGTGGTCTAGAGGATTGCAGTAGTAACTATAAGCAACATACAGGCCTTGGTGTCCTTCCCTGCGGCTTCCATTGCACATGAAAAGGATGACCATGACATAAGGACAATTTGATAGGCTACTTACATGGAAACCAGTGTGGTCCAGTGGGTAAGTGCCTGCCTTCCATCCAGGCAACCAGGGTTCAAATCCCGGGTTCGGCACCAGGTGACTGATGGTGGCAGAGCAGAGGTAAGTTGGAGGTGGGCCTAAATGGCCAATTGTTAAGTAAAATGTGTCTGTGTGTTGTGTAAGAGTGGAATCATGCCTGGTGAATGAGGGATTGCAGATTGGTTGGTAAGTAAAATAGGTGTGGCCTGAACAGAGACAGGTGAAAGAAAGGGAACAGGTGTTGTGTGTAGGAGGAGGAGCCTAGTCAGATTGGGTGGGGTTAGAGAGGAGGGGTTCAGGAGAGCCTAGTCAGAGTGGGTGGGGTCAGAGAGGAGGAGTATAGGCAGAGCGGGTGGGGTTAGAGAGGAGGGGTTCAGGAGAGCCTAGTCAGATTGGGTGGGGTCAGAGAGGAGGAGTATAGGAGGAGCTAGTCAGAGTGGGTGGGGTCAGAGAGGAGGGGTATAGGCGGAGCCTGGGCAGAATGGGTGGGGTCAGAGAGCAGAGGAATAGGTGGAGGAGGATCCTGACTTATTGTGGGGTACTGCAAATACTTTTTTACTGCACCCCCCTATACTCTCTGATTTTTGTTGGGAGGGGGCAGTCAAAATTTGGGGGAGCAGTATTAAAAGGTGCTTGGGCGCAACGTGAAGGCGATGAGGTGCACACAATGGCATGGCTTCCAGGTACTTTTTGGGGGGCTACCATTAGTTTTTATTGCTCTGATCCTCCCTCATGGGGTGTACCCCAAATGGTTAGTGGCAACGGGGGGGGCAAGAAGCTGTTTGACACTTTCTATTACAAACAGGGGTCACCATACGATTCTGCTGCAGTTATGGTATTGAAAGGTAAAACAAGGATCATTTGGCTGTATTTTTGCAGGTGGGGTGCCCCACAATGTTACTGCCAGCAGCAGCAGCCCCATTCCTCCCCACCCTGCAGATTGGTATAGGTACCTTTAGGACATTTCTGTTGAAAACAGAGGCTTAAGCAAATCGCGCTACAAAACCCGAGAGCACTAACACTTGCTAAATAAAGGTGGCATCGGAGCATACAAATGAGGCTGGGAGAGGCTACTGTTGCAATTGGTTTGGTGGGTCATAGTGAATAACCTTGGCATGCAAATAGGCAGAAGTGTGAGGATTGGCAGTGTCTGTAGAGAATTTTGGCATGCTTTACAGTTGATTTTTCCCTCCTTACGTTGGCTATGAACTACAGAGGAAAGGCCTGGCCTTACTGTTGGGCAAAACATGTATTTATGATTTTAAGAAGTGTAGTCTGGCTGTACTGAGAGGGGCTTTACAGTTCGGTTAATGCCTGTATACCCCTGCAATGTGCATCCAACTGTCACTTGAGATTGAACAGCGAACGAAGCAGCTGGGTTACTGACTGAATGTAAACGGAAGGCACATAGGCAGGGTGTTTGTGGTCACTCAAATGGTTGAAACCTGGTTGATGCACTACAAAAGCTGGGGTACCAGGAGGGAACATTTGAGGGGTATTGAGATGGTGGTGTCCAGAGGTCAAAATATGTTTCGGAGACACAGAGGTACTGCAGTCCTGGTCCCACATTGGGGGTAGACAAAAGTCCCTGCTAAAGATTTCTGTCCAACTGTTACCACATTTTGTGCAGCCTGGCTCCCTCTGTAACGATTCCCCAGTGTCTTTCGATCCTACAGATGACTGTAGCAAACTTCCCAAATTTTTTCTTGGCCTCATACTCCCAAAGGAGTGCCTGACATTTGCCAGCCTAACGATACTCACATTCTGGGAAAAACCTCACTAACCATGCATATTTATGTACCACACATGGCAAATCCTTACAATTGCAGAACATCATATCGCACTTGTCATCTTTGAGGTACTGTAAGTATTTGGATTTGAGGGAAACATTCATCCTTGCTTGCTCTCTCCCATCTGAAGTCTATGGTACTGCTGTTCCTTTCTCACATGTCCCTTCAAAGAGACAAGTGACACACAGACTCAATCACTCAGCAAACATATATGCTTTGACGTTTTTATCTTGCTGTTTACCTTCCAAATATTCCCCCTTCACCACAAATACAGGCCTGCCATTCCTCATCCCCTCAGTCAAAGCAGTCCTTCACTCCTTAGGCCCTGCAAGACCACCATGAACAAGAATCATGTCAGCAAGCAGAAGAAAAGCCTCAGTGTGCTCTTTTGTTCATACTGCTGCCCTCTAGTAACACTTCATGGCAACTGCAGCATAAGAATGGGACTGAGAAGAGGGCTGTCCTATGCAAATAATATCCTCCCATGCATACTTTCTTCTGAGACGGTCGGCGGCTTGTGCCGTGATACCGCCTCCAACATATGGTCTTCAACCAAATTTTTAAAAAGCCCACCTGCCTTAAACGAAGGATTTTGCCACTCGAAGGAAGCACATGGGGACATCACCCTCATTTAGCAGGGTCCTAAATTGCCTGCTGTCAGCCTGTATACAGAACAAGGGCGTTCGTGGGCGTTCGTGAGCGTTCCTCAAAGGAAGGAGGTGGGTGATTATTTCACAGTGCCAGGGCAGGCCCAGCCCAGCCCAGCCCAGCGCAGCCCGGCACAGCGCACTGCTGTGGAGGTCCATTCCTTCACATCCTGCAGCAGGCATGATGCAGACCTACTAGAGCAAAGGCTTGACTCTGCCCTTGTCTGTCTCTTAAAGGAAATAATCTTTCTAGCTTCTTATTGCACCTAATAAATGGACTCTAGCTTGCCTCAAACTTGACCAATCATTTCATTAGCCAGAGCTCATACTTGACCTTTATTTCTATCCAAGCTCACTGGCACCAAACCACTGATTTGAGCGAGTGGCTCACACCAAAATGAAAAATCACCATCATATAACCTATTTTACAATAAGTGTAGCACCTTCCTCGCATTCTTGTGCTCAGTTATAACCCCCAATACCACAATTGCACTCTGCAATTCACTAAACTTTAAGGACAAAGAATGAAGACATTGATAAAGGAAGATAAGGCCTTGTCCCTATTGCACCTACTTGAGAAATAGGGAGGTTGGTAGAAGGTCATGAGGGAAAACATTTGAAATTTTGGGACACACATGCCAAAAAGAGTGTCCACTTTTCTCCTCTGTTACCAAGTGAAAAAAAACTTAGCAAAAAAAACAAAATATTCACTTTTTGAAAATTTCCACCTTGGGATACCTCTACAGCATTGGCAGGATTCGAACCCAGGCCTGTGAGGGCTGTCCCCACCAAAGGTACAAGACTTACCTTTGAGCTATAGCTCCTTGGTGGTCTAGAGGATTGCAGTAGTAACTATAAGCAACATACAGGCCTTGGTGTCCTTCCCTGCGGCTTCCATTGCACATGAAAAGGATGACCATGACATAAGGACAATTTGATAAGCTATTTACATGGAAACCAGTGTGGTCCAGTGGGTAAGTGCCTGCCTTCCATCCAGGCAACCAGGGTTCAAATCCCGGGTTCGGCACCAGGTGACTGATGGTGGCAGAGCAGAGGTAAGTTGGAGGTGGGCCTAAATGGCCAATTGTTAAGTAAAATGTGTCTGTGTGTTGTGTAAGAGTGGAATCATGCCTGGTGAATGAGGGATTGCAGATTGGTTGGTAAGTAAAATAGGTGTGGCCTGAACAGAGACAGGTGAAAGAAAGGGAACAGGTGTTGTGTGTAGGAGGAGGAGCCTAGTCAGATTGGGTGGGGTTAGAGAGGAGGGGTTCAGGAGAGCCTAGTCAGAGTGGGTGGGGTCAGAGAGGAGGAGTATAGGCAGAGCGGGTGGGGTTAGAGAGGAGGGGTTCAGGAGAGCCTAGTCAGATTGGGTGGGGTCAGAGAGGAGGAGTATAGGAGGAGCTAGTCAGAGTGGGTGGGGTCAGAGAGGAGGGGTATAGGCGGAGCCCGGGCAGAATGGGTGGGGTCAGAGAGCAGAGGAATAGGTGGAGGAGGATCCTGACTTATTGTGGGGTACTGCAAATACTTTTTTACTGCACCCCCCTATACTCTCTGATTTTTGTTGGGAGGGGGCAGTCAAAATTTGGGGGAGCAGTATTAAAAGGTGCTTGGGCGCAACGTGAAGGCGATGAGGTGCACACAATGGCATGGCTTCCAGGTACTTTTTGGGGGGCTACCATTAGTTTTTATTGCTCTGATCCTCCCTCATGGGGTGTACCCCAAATGGTTAGTGGCAACGGGGGGGGCAAGAAGCTGTTTGACACTTTCTATTACAAACAGGGGTCACCATACGATTCTGCTGCAGTTATGGTATTGAAAGGTAAAACAAGGATCATTTGGCTGTATTTTTGCAGGTGGGGTGCCCCACAATGTTACTGCCAGCAGCAGCAGCCCCATTCCTCCCCACCCTGCAGATTGGTATAGGTACCTTTAGGACATTTCTGTTGAAAACAGAGGCTTAAGCAAATCGCGCTACAAAACCCGAGAGCACTAACACTTGCTAAATAAAGGTGGCATTGGAGCATACAAATGAGGCTGGGAGAGGCTACTGTTGCAATTGGTTTGGTGGGTCATAGTGAATAACCTTGGCATGCAAATAGGCAGAAGTGTGAGGATTGGCAGTGTCTGTAGAGAATTTTGGCATGCTTTACAGTTGATTTTTCCCTCCTTACGTTGGCTATGAACTACAGAGGAAAGGCCTGGCCTTACTGTTGGGCAAAACATGTATTTATGATTTTAAGAAGTGTAGTCTGGCTGTACTGAGAGGGGCTTTACAGTTCGGTTAATGCCTGTATACCCCTGCAATGTGCATCCAACTGTCACTTGAGATTGAACAGCGAACGAAGCAGCTGGGTTACTGACTGAATGTAAACGGAAGGCACATAGGCAGGGTGTTTGTGGTCACTCAAATGGTTGAAACCTGGTTGATGCACTACAAAAGCTGGGGTACCAGGAGGGAACATTTGAGGGGTATTGAGATGGTGGTGTCCAGAGGTCAAAATATGTTTCGGAGACACAGAGGTACTGCAGTCCTGGTCCCACATTGGGGGTAGACAAAAGTCCCTGCTAAAGATTTCTGTCCAACTGTTACCACATTTTGTGCAGCCTGGCTCCCTCTGTAACGATTCCCCAGTGTCTTTCGATCCTACAGATGACTGTAGCAAACTTCCCAAATTTTTCCTTGGCCTCATACTCCCAAAGGAGTGCCTGACATTTGCCAGCCTAACGATACTCACATTCTGGGAAAAACCTCACTAACCATGCATATTTATGTACCACACATGGCAAATCCTTACAATTGCAGAACATCATATCGCACTTGTCATCTTTGAGGTACTGTAAGTATTTGGATTTGAGGGAAACATTCATCCTTGCTTGCTCTCTCCCATCTGAAGTCTATGGTACTGCTGTTCCTTTCTCACATGTCCCTTCAAAGAGACAAGTGACACACAGACTCAATCACTCAGCAAACATATATGCTTTGACGTTTTTATCTTGCTGTTTACCTTCCAAATATTCCCCCTTCACCACAAATACAGGCCTGCCATTCCTCATCCCCTCAGTCAAAGCAGTCCTTCACTCCTTAGGCCCTGCAAGACCACCATGAACAAGAATCATGTCAGCAAGCAGAAGAAAAGCCTCAGTGTGCTCTTTTGTTCATACTGCTGCCCTCTAGTAACACTTCATGGCAACTGCAGCATAAGAATGGGACTGAGAAGAGGGCTGTCCTATGCAAATAATATCCTCCCATGCATACTTTCTTCTGAGACGGTCGGCGGCGTGTGCCGTGATACCGCCTCCAACATATGGTCTTCAACCAAATTTTTAAAAAGCCCACCTGCCTTAAACGAAGGATTTTGCCACTCGAAGGAAGCACATGGGGACATCACCCTCATTTAGCAGGGTCCTAAATTGCCTGCTGTCAGCCTGTATACAGAACAAGGGCGTTCGTGGGCGTTCGTGAGCGTTCCTCAAAGGAAATAGGTGGGTGATTATTTCACAGTGCCAGGGCAGGCCCAGCCCAGCCCAGCCCAGCCCAGCGCAGCCCAGCCCGGCACAGCGCACTGCTGTGGAGGTCCATTCCTTCACATCCTGCAGCAGGCATGATGCAGACCTACTAGAGCAAAGGCTTGACTCTGCCCTTGTCTGTCTCTTAAAGGAAATAATCTTTCTAGCTTCTTATTGCACCTAATAAATGGACTCTAGCTTGCCTCAAACTTGACCAATCATTTCATTAGCCAGAGCTCATACTTGACCTTTATTTCTATCCAAGCTCACTGGCACCAAACCACTGATTTGAGCGAGTGGCTCACACCAAAATGAAAAATCACCATCATATAACCTATTTTACAATAAGTGTAGCACCTTCCTCGCATTCTTGTGCTCAGTTATAACCCCCAATACCACAATTGCACTCTGCAATTCACTAAACTTTAAGGACAAAGAATGAAGACATTGATAAAGGAAGATAAGGCCTTGTCCCTATTGCACCTACTTGAGAAATAGGGAGGTTGGTAGAAGGTCATGAGGGAAAACATTTGAAATTTTGGGACACACATGCCAAAAAGAGTGTCCACTTTTCTCCTCTGTTACCAAGTGAAAAAAAACTTAGCAAAAAAAACAAAATATTCACTTTTTGAAAATTTCCACCTTGGGATACCTCTACAGCATTGGCAGGATTCGAACCCAGGCCTGTGAGGGCTGTCCCCACCAAAGGTACAAGACTTACCTTTGAGCTATAGCTCCTTGGTGGTCTAGAGGATTGCAGTAGTAACTATAAGCAACATACAGGCCTTGGTGTCCTTCCCTGCGGCTTCCATTGCACATGAAAAGGATGACCATGACATAAGGACAATTTGATAGGCTACTTACATGGAAACCAGTGTGGTCCAGTGGGTAAGTGCCTGCCTTCCATCCAGGCAACCAGGGTTCAAATCCCGGGTTCGGCACCAGGTGACTGATGGTGGCAGAGCAGAGGTAAGTTGGAGGTGGGCCTAAATGGCCAATTGTTAAGTAAAATGTGTCTGTGTGTTGTGTAAGAGTGGAATCATGCCTGGTGAATGAGGGATTGCAGATTGGTTGGTAAGTAAAATAGGTGTGGCCTGAACAGAGACAGGTGAAAGAAAGGGAACAGGTGTTGTGTGTAGGAGGAGGAGCCTAGTCAGATTGGGTGGGGTTAGAGAGGAGGGGTTCAGGAGAGCCTAGTCAGAGTGGGTGGGGTCAGAGAGGAGGAGTATAGGCAGAGCGGGTGGGGTTAGAGAGGAGGGGTTCAGGAGAGCCTAGTCAGATTGGGTGGGGTCAGAGAGGAGGAGTATAGGAGGAGCTAGTCAGAGTGGGTGGGGTCAGAGAGGAGGGGTATAGGCGGAGCCTGGGCAGAATGGGTGGGGTCAGAGAGCAGAGGAATAGGTGGAGGAGGATCCTGACTTATTGTGGGGTACTGCAAATACTTTTTTACTGCACCCCCCTATACTCTCTGATTTTTGTTGGGAGGGGGCAGTCAAAATTTGGGGGAGCAGTATTAAAAGGTGCTTGGGCGCAACGTGAAGGCGATGAGGTGCACACAATGGCATGGCTTCCAGGTACTTTTTGGGGGGCTACCATTAGTTTTTATTGCTCTGATCCTCCCTCATGGGGTGTACCCCAAATGGTTAGTGGCAACGGGGGGGGCAAGAAGCTGTTTGACACTTTCTATTACAAACAGGGGTCACCATACGATTCTGCTGCAGTTATGGTATTGAAAGGTAAAACAAGGATCATTTGGCTGTATTTTTGCAGGTGGGGTGCCCCACAATGTTACTGCCAGCAGCAGCAGCCCCATTCCTCCCCACCCTGCAGATTGGTATAGGTACCTTTAGGACATTTCTGTTGAAAACAGAGGCTTAAGCAAATCGCGCTACAAAACCCGAGAGCACTAACACTTGCTAAATAAAGGTGGCATCGGAGCATACAAATGAGGCTGGGAGAGGCTACTGTTGCAATTGGTTTGGTGGGTCATAGTGAATAACCTTGGCATGCAAATAGGCAGAAGTGTGAGGATTGGCAGTGTCTGTAGAGAATTTTGGCATGCTTTACAGTTGATTTTTCCCTCCTTACGTTGGCTATGAACTACAGAGGAAAGGCCTGGCCTTACTGTTGGGCAAAACATGTATTTATGATTTTAAGAAGTGTAGTCTGGCTGTACTGAGAGGGGCTTTACAGTTCGGTTAATGCCTGTATACCCCTGCAATGTGCATCCAACTGTCACTTGAGATTGAACAGCGAACGAAGCAGCTGGGTTACTGACTGAATGTAAACGGAAGGCACATAGGCAGGGTGTTTGTGGTCACTCAAATGGTTGAAACCTGGTTGATGCACTACAAAAGCTGGGGTACCAGGAGGGAACATTTGAGGGGTATTGAGATGGTGGTGTCCAGAGGTCAAAATATGTTTCGGAGACACAGAGGTACTGCAGTCCTGGTCCCACATTGGGGGTAGACAAAAGTCCCTGCTAAAGATTTCTGTCCAACTGTTACCACATTTTGTGCAGCCTGGCTCCCTCTGTAACGATTCCCCAGTGTCTTTCGATCCTACAGATGACTGTAGCAAACTTCCCAAATTTTTTCTTGGCCTCATACTCCCAAAGGAGTGCCTGACATTTGCCAGCCTAACGATACTCACATTCTGGGAAAAACCTCACTAACCATGCATATTTATGTACCACACATGGCAAATCCTTACAATTGCAGAACATCATATCGCACTTGTCATCTTTGAGGTACTGTAAGTATTTGGATTTGAGGGAAACATTCATCCTTGCTTGCTCTCTCCCATCTGAAGTCTATGGTACTGCTGTTCCTTTCTCACATGTCCCTTCAAAGAGACAAGTGACACACAGACTCAATCACTCAGCAAACATATATGCTTTGACGTTTTTATCTTGCTGTTTACCTTCCAAATATTCCCCCTTCACCACAAATACAGGCCTGCCATTCCTCATCCCCTCAGTCAAAGCAGTCCTTCACTCCTTAGGCCCTGCAAGACCACCATGAACAAGAATCATGTCAGCAAGCAGAAGAAAAGCCTCAGTGTGCTCTTTTGTTCATACTGCTGCCCTCTAGTAACACTTCATGGCAACTGCAGCATAAGAATGGGACTGAGAAGAGGGCTGTCCTATGCAAATAATATCCTCCCATGCATACTTTCTTCTGAGACGGTCGGCGGCTTGTGCCGTGATACCGCCTCCAACATATGGTCTTCAACCAAATTTTTAAAAAGCCCACCTGCCTTAAACGAAGGATTTTGCCACTCGAAGGAAGCACATGGGGACATCACCCTCATTTAGCAGGGTCCTAAATTGCCTGCTGTCAGCCTGTATACAGAACAAGGGCGTTCGTGGGCGTTCGTGAGCGTTCCTCAAAGGAAGGAGGTGGGTGATTATTTCACAGTGCCAGGGCAGGCCCAGCCCAGCCCAGCCCAGCGCAGCCCAGCCCAGCCCAGCCCGGCACAGCGCACTGCTGTGGAGGTCCATTCCTTCACATCCTGCAGCAGGCATGATGCAGACCTACTAGAGCAAAGGCTTGACTCTGCCCTTGTCTGTCTCTTAAAGGAAATAATCTTTCTAGCTTCTTATTGCACCTAATAAATGGACTCTAGCTTGCCTCAAACTTGACCAATCATTTCATTAGCCAGAGCTCATACTTGACCTTTATTTCTATCCAAGCTCACTGGCACCAAACCACTGATTTGAGCGAGTGGCTCACACCAAAATGAAAAATCACCATCATATAACCTATTTTACAATAAGTGTAGCACCTTCCTCGCATTCTTGTGCTCAGTTATAACCCCCAATACCACAATTGCACTCTGCAATTCACTAAACTTTAAGGACAAAGAATGAAGACATTGATAAAGGAAGATAAGGCCTTGTCCCTATTGCACCTACTTGAGAAATAGGGAGGTTGGTAGAAGGTCATGAGGGAAAACATTTGAAATTTTGGGACACACATGCCAAAAAGAGTGTCCACTTTTCTCCTCTGTTACCAAGTGAAAAAAAACTTAGCAAAAAAAACAAAATATTCACTTTTTGAAAATTTCCACCTTGGGATACCTCTACAGCATTGGCAGGATTCGAACCCAGGCCTGTGAGGGCTGTCCCCACCAAAGGTACAAGACTTACCTTTGAGCTATAGCTCCTTGGTGGTCTAGAGGATTGCAGTAGTAACTATAAGCAACATACAGGCCTTGGTGTCCTTCCCTGCGGCTTCCATTGCACATGAAAAGGATGACCATGACATAAGGACAATTTGATAAGCTATTTACATGGAAACCAGTGTGGTCCAGTGGGTAAGTGCCTGCCTTCCATCCAGGCAACCAGGGTTCAAATCCCGGGTTCGGCACCAGGTGACTGATGGTGGCAGAGCAGAGGTAAGTTGGAGGTGGGCCTAAATGGCCAATTGTTAAGTAAAATGTGTCTGTGTGTTGTGTAAGAGTGGAATCATGCCTGGTGAATGAGGGATTGCAGATTGGTTGGTAAGTAAAATAGGTGTGGCCTGAACAGAGACAGGTGAAAGAAAGGGAACAGGTGTTGTGTGTAGGAGGAGGAGCCTAGTCAGATTGGGTGGGGTTAGAGAGGAGGGGTTCAGGAGAGCCTAGTCAGAGTGGGTGGGGTCAGAGAGGAGGAGTATAGGCAGAGTGGGTGGGGTTAGAGAGGAGGGGTTCAGGAGAGCCTAGTCAGATTGGGTGGGGTCAGAGAGGAGGAGTATAGGAGGAGCTAGTCAGAGTGGGTGGGGTCAGAGAGGAGGGGTATAGGCGGAGCCCGGGCAGAATGGGTGGGGTCAGAGAGCAGAGGAATAGGTGGAGGAGGATCCTGACTTATTGTGGGGTACTGCAAATACTTTTTTACTGCACCCCCCTATACTCTCTGATTTTTGTTGGGAGGGGGCAGTCAAAATTTGGGGGAGCAGTATTAAAAGGTGCTTGGGCGCAACGTGAAGGCGATGAGGTGCACACAATGGCATGGCTTCCAGGTACTTTTTGGGGGGCTACCATTAGTTTTTATTGCTCTGATCCTCCCTCATGGGGTGTACCCCAAATGGTTAGTGGCAACGGGGGGGGCAAGAAGCTGTTTGACACTTTCTATTACAAACAGGGGTCACCATACGATTCTGCTGCAGTTATGGTATTGAAAGGTAAAACAAGGATCATTTGGCTGTATTTTTGCAGGTGGGGTGCCCCACAATGTTACTGCCAGCAGCAGCAGCCCCATTCCTCCCCACCCTGCAGATTGGTATAGGTACCTTTAGGACATTTCTGTTGAAAACAGAGGCTTAAGCAAATCGCGCTACAAAACCCGAGAGCACTAACACTTGCTAAATAAAGGTGGCATCGGAGCATACAAATGAGGCTGGGAGAGGCTACTGTTGCAATTGGTTTGGTGGGTCATAGTGAATAACCTTGGCATGCAAATAGGCAGAAGTGTGAGGATTGGCAGTGTCTGTAGAGAATTTTGGCATGCTTTACAGTTGATTTTTCCCTCCTTACGTTGGCTATGAACTACAGAGGAAAGGCCTGGCCTTACTGTTGGGCAAAACATGTATTTATGATTTTAAGAAGTGTAGTCTGGCTGTACTGAGAGGGGCTTTACAGTTCGGTTAATGCCTGTATACCCCTGCAATGTGCATCCAACTGTCACTTGAGATTGAACAGCGAACGAAGCAGCTGGGTTACTGACTGAATGTAAACGGAAGGCACATAGGCAGGGTGTTTGTGGTCACTCAAATGGTTGAAACCTGGTTGATGCACTACAAAAGCTGGGGTACCAGGAGGGAACATTTGAGGGGTATTGAGATGGTGGTGTCCAGAGGTCAAAATATGTTTCGGAGACACAGAGGTACTGCAGTCCTGGTCCCACATTGGGGGTAGACAAAAGTCCCTGCTAAAGATTTCTGTCCAACTGTTACCACATTTTGTGCAGCCTGGCTCCCTCTGTAACGATTCCCCAGTGTCTTTCGATCCTACAGATGACTGTAGCAAACTTCCCAAATTTTTTCTTGGCCTCATACTCCCAAAGGAGTGCCTGACATTTGCCAGCCTAACGATACTCACATTCTGGGAAAAACCTCACTAACCATGCATATTTATGTACCACACATGGCAAATCCTTACAATTGCAGAACATCATATCGCACTTGTCATCTTTGAGGTACTGTAAGTATTTGGATTTGAGGGAAAGATTCATCCTTGCTTGCTCTCTCCCATCTGAAGTCTATGGTACTGCTGTTCCTTTCTCACATGTCCCTTCAAAGAGACAAGTGACACACAGACTCAATCACTCAGCAAACATATATGCTTTGACGTTTTTATCTTGCTGTTTACCTTCCAAATATTCCCCCTTCACCACAAATACAGGCCTGCCATTCCTCATCCCCTCAGTCAAAGCAGTCCTTCACTCCTTAGGCCCTGCAAGACCACCATGAACAAGAATCATGTCAGCAAGCAGAAGAAAAGCCTCAGTGTGCTCTTTTGTTCATACTGCTGCCCTCTAGTAACACTTCATGGCAACTGCAGCATAAGAATGGGACTGAGAAGAGGGCTGTCCTATGCAAATAATATCCTCCCATGCATACTTTCTTCTGAGACGGTCGGCGGCTTGTGCCGTGATACCGCCTCCAACATATGGTCTTCAACCAAATTTTTAAAAAGCCCACCTGCCTTAAACGAAGGATTTTGCCACTCGAAGGAAGCACATGGGGACATCACCCTCATTTAGCAGGGTCCTAAATTGCCTGCTGTCAGCCTGTATACAGAACAAGGGCATTCGTGGGCGTTCGTGAGCGTTCCTCAAAGGAAGGAGGTGGGTGATTATTTCACAGTGCCAGGGCAGGCCCAGCCCAGCCCAGCCCAGCGCAGCCCAGCCCGGCACAGCGCACTGCTGTGGAGGTCCATTCCTTCACATCCTGCAGCAGGCATGATGCAGACCTACTAGAGCAAAGGCTTGACTCTGCCCTTGTCTGTCTCTTAAAGGAAATAATCTTTCTAGCTTCTTATTGCACCTAATAAATGGACTCTAGCTTGCCTCAAACTTGACCAATCATTTCATTAGCCAGAGCTCATACTTGACCTTTATTTCTATCCAAGCTCACTGGCACCAAACCACTGATTTGAGCGAGTGGCTCACACCAAAATGAAAAATCACCATCATATAACCTATTTTACAATAAGTGTAGCACCTTCCTCGCATTCTTGTGCTCAGTTATAACCCCCAATACCACAATTGCACTCTGCAATTCACTAAACTTTAAGGACAAAGAATGAAGACATTGATAAAGGAAGATAAGGCCTTGTCCCTATTGCACCTACTTGAGAAATAGGGAGGTTGGTAGAAGGTCATGAGGGAAAACATTTGAAATTTTGGGACACACATGCCAAAAAGAGTGTCCACTTTTCTCCTCTGTTACCAAGTGAAAAAAAACTTAGCAAAAAAAACAAAATATTCACTTTTTGAAAATTTCCACCTTGGGATACCTCTACAGCATTGGCAGGATTCGAACCCAGGCCTGTGAGGGCTGTCCCCACCAAAGGTACAAGACTTACCTTTGAGCTATAGCTCCTTGGTGGTCTAGAGGATTGCAGTAGTAACTATAAGCAACATACAGGCCTTGGTGTCCTTCCCTGCGGCTTCCATTGCACATGAAAAGGATGACCATGACATAAGGACAATTTGATAGGCTACTTACATGGAAACCAGTGTGGTCCAGTGGGTAAGTGCCTGCCTTCCATCCAGGCAACCAGGGTTCAAATCCCGGGTTCGGCACCAGGTGACTGATGGTGGCAGAGCAGAGGTAAGTTGGAGGTGGGCCTAAATGGCCAATTGTTAAGTAAAATGTGTCTGTGTGTTGTGTAAGAGTGGAATCATGCCTGGTGAATGAGGGATTGCAGATTGGTTGGTAAGTAAAATAGGTGTGGCCTGAACAGAGACAGGTGAAAGAAAGGGAACAGGTGTTGTGTGTAGGAGGAGGAGCCTAGTCAGATTGGGTGGGGTTAGAGAGGAGGGGTTCAGGAGAGCCTAGTCAGAGTGGGTGGGGTCAGAGAGGAGGAGTATAGGCAGAGCGGGTGGGGTTAGAGAGGAGGGGTTCAGGAGAGCCTAGTCAGATTGGGTGGGGTCAGAGAGGAGGAGTATAGGAGGAGCTAGTCAGAGTGGGTGGGGTCAGAGAGGAGGGGTATAGGCGGAGCCTGGGCAGAATGGGTGGGGTCAGAGAGCAGATGAATAGGTGGAGGAGGATCCTGACTTATTGTGGGGTACTGCAAATACTTTTTTACTGCACCCCCCTATACTCTCTGATTTTTGTTGGGAGGGGGCAGTCAAAATTTGGGGGAGCAGTATTAAAAGGTGCTTGGGCGCAACGTGAAGGCGATGAGGTGCACACAATGGCATGGCTTCCAGGTACTTTTTGGGGGGCTACCATTAGTTTTTATTGCTCTGATCCTCCCTCATGGGGTGTACCCCAAATGGTTAGTGGCAACGGGGGGGGCAAGAAGCTGTTTGACACTTTCTATTACAAACAGGGGTCACCATACGATTCTGCTGCAGTTATGGTATTGAAAGGTAAAACAAGGATCATTTGGCTGTATTTTTGCAGGTGGGGTGCCCCACAATGTTACTGCCAGCAGCAGCAGCCCCATTCCTCCCCACTCTGCAGATTGGTATAGGTACCTTTAGGACATTTCTGTTGAAAACAGAGGCTTAAGCAAATCGCGCTACAAAACCCGAGAGCACTAACACTTGCTAAATAAAGGTGGCATCGGAGCATACAAATGAGGCTGGGAGAGGCTACTGTTGCAATTGGTTTGGTGGGTCATAGTGAATAACCTTGGCATGCAAATAGGCAGAAGTGTGAGGATTGGCAGTGTCTGTAGAGAATTTTGGCATGCTTTACAGTTGATTTTTCCCTCCTTACGTTGGCTATGAACTACAGAGGAAAGGCCTGGCCTTACTGTTGGGCAAAACATGTATTTATGATTTTAAGAAGTGTAGTCTGGCTGTACTGAGAGGGGCTTTACAGTTCGGTTAATGCCTGTATACCCCTGCAATGTGCATCCAACTGTCACTTGAGATTGAACAGCGAACGAAGCAGCTGGGTTACTGACTGAATGTAAACGGAAGGCACATAGGCAGGGTGTTTGTGGTCACTCAAATGGTTGAAACCTGGTTGATGCACTACAAAAGCTGGGGTACCAGGAGGGAACATTTGAGGGGTATTGAGATGGTGGTGTCCAGAGGTCAAAATATGTTTCGGAGACACAGAGGTACTGCAGTCCTGGTCCCACATTGGGGGTAGACAAAAGTCCCTGCTAAAGATTTCTGTCCAACTGTTACCACATTTTGTGCAGCCTGGCTCCCTCTGTAACGATTCCCCAGTGTCTTTCGATCCTACAGATGACTGTAGCAAACTTCCCAAATTTTTTCTTGGCCTCATACTCCCAAAGGAGTGCCTGACATTTGCCAGCCTAACGATACTCACATTCTGGGAAAAACCTCACTAACCATGCATATTTATGTACCACACATGGCAAATCCTTACAATTGCAGAACATCATATCGCACTTGTCATCTTTGAGGTACTGTAAGGATTTGGATTTGAGGGAAACATTCATCCTTGCTTGCTCTCTCCCATCTGAAGTCTATGGTACTGCTGTTCCTTTCTCACATGTCCCTTCAAAGAGACAAGTGACACACAGACTCAATCACTCAGCAAACATATATGCTTTGACTTTTTTATCTTGCTGTTTACCTTCCAAATATTCCCCCTTCACCACAAATACAGGCCTGCCATTCCTCATCCCCTCAGTCAAAGCAGTCCTTCACTCCTTAGGCCCTGCAAGACCACCATGAACAAGAATCATGTCAGCAAGCAGAAGAAAAGCCTCAGTGTGCTCTTTTGTTCATACTGCTGCCCTCTAGTAACACTTCATGGCAACTGCAGCATAAGAATGGGACTGAGAAGAGGGCTGTCCTATGCAAATAATATCCTCCCATGCATACTTTCTTCTGAAACGGTCGGCGGCTTGTGCCGTGATACCGCCTCCAACATATGGTCTTCAACCAAATTTTTAAAAAGCCCACCTGCCTTAAACGAAGGATTTTGCCACTCGAAGGAAGCACATGGGGACATCACCCTCATTTAGCAGGGTCCTAAATTGCCTGCTGTCAGCCTGTATACAGAACAAGGGCGTTCGTGGGCGTTCGTGAGCGTTCCTCAAAGGAAGGAGGTGGGTGATTATTTCACAGTGCCAGGGCAGGCCCAGCCCAGCCCAGCCCAGCGCAGCCCAGCCCGGCACAGCGCACTGCTGTGGAGGTCCATTCCTTCACATCCTGCAGCAGGCATGATGCAGACCTACTAGAGCAAAGGCTTGACTCTGCCCTTGTCTGTCTCTTAAAGGAAATAATCTTTCTAGCTTCTTATTGCACCTAATAAATGGACTCTAGCTTGCCTCAAACTTGACCAATCATTTCATTAGCCAGAGCTCATACTTGACCTTTATTTCTATCCAAGCTCACTGGCACCAAACCACTGATTTGAGCGAGTGGCTCACACCAAAATGAAAAATCACCATCATATAACCTATTTTACAATAAGTGTAGCACCTTCCTCGCATTCTTGTGCTCAGTTATAACCCCCAATACCACAATTGCACTCTGCAATTCACTAAACTTTAAGGACAAAGAATGAAGACATTGATAAAGGAAGATAAGGCCTTGTCCCTATTGCACCTACTTGAGAAATAGGGAGGTTGGTAGAAGGTCATGAGGGAAAACATTTGAAATTTTGGGACACACATGCCAAAAAGAGTGTCCACTTTTCTCCTCTGTTACCAAGTGAAAAAAAACTTAGCAAAAAAAACAAAATATTCACTTTTTGAAAATTTCCACCTTGGGATACCTCTACAGCATTGGCAGGATTCGAACCCAGGCCTGTGAGGGCTGTCCCCACCAAAGGTACAAGACTTACCTTTGAGCTATAGCTCCTTGGTGGTCTAGAGGATTGCAGTAGTAACTATAAGCAACATACAGGCCTTGGTGTCCTTCCCTGCGGCTTCCATTGCACATGAAAAGGATGACCATGACATAAGGACAATTTGATAAGCTATTTACATGGAAACCAGTGTGGTCCAGTGGGTAAGTGCCTGCCTTCCATCCAGGCAACCAGGGTTCAAATCCCGGGTTCGGCACCAGGTGACTGATGGTGGCAGAGCAGAGGTAAGTTGGAGGTGGGCCTAAATGGCCAATTGTTAAGTAAAATGTGTCTGTGTGTTGTGTAAGAGTGGAATCATGCCTGGTGAATGAGGGATTGCAGATTGGTTGGTAAGTAAAATAGGTGTGGCCTGAACAGAGACAGGTGAAAGAAAGGGAACAGGTGTTGTGTGTAGGAGGAGGAGCCTAGTCAGATTGGGTGGGGTTAGAGAGGAGGGGTTCAGGAGAGCCTAGTCAGAGTGGGTGGGGTCAGAGAGGAGGAGTATAGGCAGAGCGGGTGGGGTTAGAGAGGAGGGGTTCAGGAGAGCCTAGTCAGATTGGGTGGGGTCAGAGAGGAGGAGTATAGGAGGAGCTAGTCAGAGTGGGTGGGGTCAGAGAGGAGGGGTATAGGCGGAGCCCGGGCAGAATGGGTGGGGTCAGAGAGCAGAGGAATAGGTGGAGGAGGATCCTGACTTATTGTGGGGTACTGCAAATACTTTTTTACTGCACCCCCCTATACTCTCTGATTTTTGTTGGGAGGGGGCAGTCAAAATTTGGGGGAGCAGTATTAAAAGGTGCTTGGGCGCAACGTGAAGGCGATGAGGTGCACACAATGGCATGGCTTCCAGGTACTTTTTGGGGGGCTACCATTAGTTTTTATTGCTCTGATCCTCCCTCATGGGGTGTACCCCAAATGGTTAGTGGCAACGGGGGGGGCAAGAAGCTGTTTGACACTTTCTATTACAAACAGGGGTCACCATACGATTCTGCTGCAGTTATGGTATTGAAAGGTAAAACAAGGATCATTTGGCTGTATTTTTGCAGGTGGGGTGCCCCACAATGTTACTGCCAGCAGCAGCAGCCCCATTCCTCCCCACCCTGCAGATTGGTATAGGTACCTTTAGGACATTTCTGTTGAAAACAGAGGCTTAAGCAAATCGCGCTACAAAACCCGAGAGCACTAACACTTGCTAAATAAAGGTGGCATCGGAGCATACAAATGAGGCTGGGAGAGGCTACTGTTGCAATTGGTTTGGTGGGTCATAGTGAATAACCTTGGCATGCAAATAGGCAGAAGTGTGAGGATTGGCAGTGTCTGTAGAGAATTTTGGCATGCTTTACAGTTGATTTTTCCCTCCTTACGTTGGCTATGAACTACAGAGGAAAGGCCTGGCCTTACTGTTGGGCAAAACATGTATTTATGATTTTAAGAAGTGTAGTCTGGCTGTACTGAGAGGGGCTTTACAGTTCGGTTAATGCCTGTATACCCCTGCAATGTGCATCCAACTGTCACTTGAGATTGAACAGCGAACGAAGCAGCTGGGTTACTGACTGAATGTAAACGGAAGGCACATAGGCAGGGTGTTTGTGGTCACTCAAATGGTTGAAACCTGGTTGATGCACTACAAAAGCTGGGGTACCAGGAGGGAACATTTGAGGGGTATTGAGATGGTGGTGTCCAGAGGTCAAAATATGTTTCGGAGACACAGAGGTACTGCAGTCCTGGTCCCACATTGGGGGTAGACAAAAGTCCCTGCTAAAGATTTCTGTCCAACTGTTACCACATTTTGTGCAGCCTGGCTCCCTCTGTAACGATTCCCCAGTGTCTTTCGATCCTACAGATGACTGTAGCAAACTTCCCAAATTTTTTCTTGGCCTCATACTCCCAAAGGAGTGCCTGACATTTGCCAGCCTAACGATACTCACATTCTGGGAAAAACCTCACTAACCATGCATATTTATGTACCACACATGGCAAATCCTTACAATTGCAGAACATCATATCGCACTTGTCATCTTTGAGGTACTGTAAGTATTTGGATTTGAGGGAAACATTCATCCTTGCTTGCTCTCTCCCATCTGAAGTCTATGGTACTGCTGTTCCTTTCTCACATGTCCCTTCAAAGAGACAAGTGACACACAGACTCAATCACTCAGCAAACATATATGCTTTGACGTTTTTATCTTGCTGTTTACCTTCCAAATATTCCCCCTTCACCACAAATACAGGCCTGCCATTCCTCATCCCCTCAGTCAAAGCAGTCCTTCACTCCTTAGGCCCTGCAAGACCACCATGAACAAGAATCATGTCAGCAAGCAGAAGAAAAGCCTCAGTGTGCTCTTTTGTTCATACTGCTGCCCTCTAGTAACACTTCATGGCAACTGCAGCATAAGAATGGGACTGAGAAGAGGGCTGTCCTATGCAAATAATATCCTCCCATGCATACTTTCTTCTGAGACGGTCGGCGGCTTGTGCCGTGATACCGCCTCCAACATATGGTCTTCAACCAAATTTTTAAAAAGCCCACCTGCCTTAAACGAAGGATTTTGCCACTCGAAGGAAGCACATGGGGACATCACCCTCATTTAGCAGGGTCCTAAATTGCCTGCTGTCAGCCTGTATACAGAACAAGGGCGTTCGTGGGCGTTCGTGAGCGTTCCTCAAAGGAAATAGGTGGGTGATTATTTCACAGTGCCAGGGCAGGCCCAGCCCAGCCCAGCCCAGCGCAGCCCAGCCCGGCACAGCGCACTGCTGTGGAGGTCCATTCCTTCACATCCTGCAGCAGGCATGATGCAGACCTACTAGAGCAAAGGCTTGACTCTGCCCTTGTCTGTCTCTTAAAGGAAATAATCTTTCTAGCTTCTTATTGCACCTAATAAATGGACTCTAGCTTGCCTCAAACTTGACCAATCATTTCATTAGCCAGAGCTCATACTTGACCTTTATTTCTATCCAAGCTCACTGGCACCAAACCACTGATTTGAACGAGTGGCTCACACCAAAATGAAAAATCACCATCATATAACCTATTTTACAATAAGTGTAGCACCTTCCTCGCATTCTTGTGCTCAGTTATAACCCCCAATACCACAATTGCACTCTGCAATTCACCAAACTTTAAGGACAAAGAATGAAGACATTGATAAAGGAAGATAAGGCCTTGTCCCTATTGCACCTACTTGAGAAATAGGGAGGTTGGTAGAAGGTCATGAGGGAAAACATTTGAAATTTTGGGACACACATGCCAAAAAGAGTGTCCACTTTTCTCCTCTGTTACCAAGTGAAAAAAAACTTAGCAAAAAAAACAAAATATTCACTTTTTGAAAATTTCCACCTTGGGATACCTCTACAGCATTGGCAGGATTCGAACCCAGGACTGTGAGGGCTGTCCCCACCAAAGGTACAAGACTTACCTTTGAGCTATAGCTCCTTGGTGGTCTAGAGGATTGCAGTAGTAACTATAAGCAACATACAGGCCTTGGTGTCCTTCCCTGCGGCTTCCATTGCACATGAAAAGGATGACCATGACATAAGGACAATTTGATAGGCTACTTACATGGAAACCAGTGTGGTCCAGTGGGTAAGTGCCTGCCTTCCATCCAGGCAACCAGGGTTCAAATCCCGGGTTCGGCACCAGGTGACTGATGGTGGCAGAGCAGAGGTAAGTTGGAGGTGGGCCTAAATGGCCAATTTGTAAGTAAAATGTGTCTGTGTGTTGTGTAAGAGTGGAATCATGCCTGGTGAATGAGGGATTGCAGATTGGTTGGTAAGTAAAATAGGTGTGGCCTGAACAGAGACAGGTGAAAGAAAGGGAACAGGTGTTGTGTGTAGGAGGAGGAGCCTAGTCAGATTGGGTGGGGTTAGAGAGGAGGGGTTCAGGAGAGCCTAGTCAGAGTGGGTGGGGTCAGAGAGGAGGAGTATAGGCAGAGCGGGTGGGGTTAGAGAGGAGGGGTTCAGGAGAGCCTAGTCAGATTGGGTGGGGTCAGAGAGGAGGAGTATAGGAGGAGCTAGTCAGAGTGGGTGGGGTCAGAGAGGAGGGGTATAGGCGGAGCCCGGGCAGAATGGGTGGGGTCAGAGAGCAGAGGAATAGGTGGAGGAGGATCCTGACTTATTGTGGGGTACTGCAAATACTTTTTTACTGCACCCCCCTATACTCTCTGATTTTTGTTGGGAGGGGGCAGTCAAAATTTGGGGGAGCAGTATTAAAAGGTGCTTGGGCGCAACGTGAAGGCGATGAGGTGCACACAATGGCATGGCTTCCAGGTACTTTTTGGGGGGCTACCATTAGTTTTTATTGCTCTGATCCTCCCTCATGGGGTGTACCCCAAATGGTTAGTGGCAACGGGGGGGGCAAGAAGCTGTTTGACACTTTCTATTACAAACAGGGGTCACCATACGATTCTGCTGCAGTTATGGTATTGAAAGGTAAAACAAGGATCATTTGGCTGTATTTTTGCAGGTGGGGTGCCCCACAATGTTACTGCCAGCAGCAGCAGCCCCATTCCTCCCCACCCTGCAGATTGGTATAGGTACCTTTAGGACATTTCTGTTGAAAACAGAGGCTTAAGCAAATCGCGCTACAAAACCCGAGAGCACTAACACTTGCTAAATAAAGGTGGCATCGGAGCATACAAATGAGGCTGGGAGAGGCTACTGTTGCAATTGGTTTGGTGGGTCATAGTGAATAACCTTGGCATGCAAATAGGCAGAAGTGTGAGGATTGGCAGTGTCTGTAGAGAATTTTGGCATGCTTTACAGTTGATTTTTCCCTCCTTACGTTGGCTATGAACTACAGAGGAAAGGCCTGGCCTTACTGTTGGGCAAAACATGTATTTATGATTTTAAGAAGTGTAGTCTGGCTGTACTGAGAGGGGCTTTACAGTTCGGTTAATGCCTGTATACCCCTGCAATGTGCATCCAACTGTCACTTGAGATTGAACAGCGAACGAAGCAGTTGGGTTACTGACTGAATGTAAACGGAAGGCACATAGGCAGGGTGTTTGTGGTCACTCAAATGGTTGAAACCTGGTTGATGCACTACAAAAGCTGGGGTACCAGGAGGGAACATTTGAGGGGTATTGAGATGGTGGTGTCCAGAGGTCAAAATATGTTTCGGAGACACAGAGGTACTGCAGTCCTGGTCCCACATTGGGGGTAGACAAAAGTCCCTGCTAAAGATTTCTGTCCAACTGTTACCACATTTTGTGCAGCCTGGCTCCCTCTGTAACGATTCCCCAGTGTCTTTCGATCCTACAGATGACTGTAGCAAACTTCCCAAATTTTTTCTTGGCCTCATACTCCCAAAGGAGTGCCTGACATTTGCCAGCCTAACGATACTCACATTCTGGGAAAAACCTCACTAACCATGCATATTTATGTACCACACATGGCAAATCCTTACAATTGCAGAACATCATATCGCACTTGTCATCTTTGAGGTACTGTAAGTATTTGGATTTGAGGGAAACATTCATCCTTGCTTGCTCTCTCCCATCTGAAGTCTATGGTACTGCTGTTCCTTTCTCACATGTCCCTTCAAAGAGACAAGTGACACACAGACTCAATCACTCAGCAAACATATATGCTTTGACGTTTTTATCTTGCTGTTTACCTTCCAAATATTCCCCCTTCACCACAAATACAGGCCTGCCATTCCTCATCCCCTCAGTCAAAGCAGTCCTTCACTCCTTAGGCCCTGCAAGACCACCATGAACAAGAATCATGTCAGCAAGCAGAAGAAAAGCCTCAGTGTGCTCTTTTGTTCATACTGCTGCCCTCTAGTAACACTTCATGGCAACTGCAGCATAAGAATGGGACTGAGAAGAGGGCTGTCCTATGCAAATAATATCCTCCCATGCATACTTTCTTCTGAGACGGTCGGCGGCTTGTGCCGTGATACCGCCTCCAACATATGGTCTTCAACCAAATTTTTAAAAAGCCCACCTGCCTTAAACGAAGGATTTTGCCACTCGAAGGAAGCACATGGGGACATCACCCTCATTTAGCAGGGTCCTAAATTGCCTGCTGTCAGCCTGTATACAGAACAAGGGCGTTCGTGGGCGTTCGTGAGCGTTCCTCAAAGGAAGGAGGTGGGTGATTATTTCACAGTGCCAGGGCAGGCCCAGCCCAGCCCAGCCCAGCGCAGCCCAGCCCGGCACAGCGCACTGCTGTGGAGGTCCATTCCTTCACATCCTGCAGCAGGCATGATGCAGACCTACTAGAGCAAAGGCTTGACTCTGCCCTTGTCTGTCTCTTAAAGGAAATAATCTTTCTAGCTTCTTATTGCACCTAATAAATGGACTCTAGCTTGCCTCAAACTTGACCAATCATTTCATTAGCCAGAGCTCATACTTGACCTTTATTTCTATCCAAGCTCACTGGCACCAAACCACTGATTTGAGCGAGTGGCTCACACCAAAATGAAAAATCACCATCATATAACCTATTTTACAATAAGTGTAGCACCTTCCTCGCATTCTTGTGCTCAGTTATAACCCCCAATACCACAATTGCACTCTGCAATTCACTAAACTTTAAGGACAAAGAATGAAGACATTGATAAAGGAAGATAAGGCCTTGTCCCTATTGCACCTACTTGAGAAATAGGGAGGTTGGTAGAAGGTCATGAGGGAAAACATTTGAAATTTTGGGACACACATGCCAAAAAGAGTGTCCACTTTTCTCCTCTGTTACCAAGTGAAAAAAAACTTAGCAAAAAAAACAAAATATTCACTTTTTGAAAATTTCCACCTTGGGATACCTCTATAGCATTGGCAGGATTCGAACCCAGGCCTGTGAGGGCTGTCCCCACCAAAGGTACAAGACTTACCTTTGAGCTATAGCTCCTTGGTGGTCTAGAGGATTGCAGTAGTAACTATAAGCAACATACAGGCCTTGGTGTCCTTCCCTGCGGCTTCCATTGCACATGAAAAGGATGACCATGACATAAGGACAATTTGATAAGCTATTTACATGGAAACCAGTGTGGTCCAGTGGGTAAGTGCCTGCCTTCCATCCAGGCAACCAGGGTTCAAATCCCGGGTTCGGCACCAGGTGACTGATGGTGGCAGAGCAGAGGTAAGTTGGAGGTGGGCCTAAATGGCCAATTGTTAAGTAAAATGTGTCTGTGTGTTGTGTAAGAGTGGAATCATGCCTGGTGAATGAGGGATTGCAGATTGGTTGGTAAGTAAAATAGGTGTGGCCTGAACAGAGACAGGTGAAAGAAAGGGAACAGGTGTTGTGTGTAGGAGGAGGAGCCTAGTCAGATTGGGTGGGGTTAGAGAGGAGGGGTTCAGGAGAGCCTAGTCAGAGTGGGTGGGGTCAGAGAGGAGGAGTATAGGCAGAGCGGGTGGGGTTAGAGAGGAGGGGTTCAGGAGAGCCTAGTCAGATTGGGTGGGGTCAGAGAGGAGGAGTATAGGAGGAGCTAGTCAGAGTGGGTGGGGTCAGAGAGGAGGGGTATAGGCGGAGCCCGGGCAGAATGGGTGGGGTCAGAGAGCAGAGGAATAGGTGGAGGAGGATCCTGACTTATTGTGGGGTACTGCAAATACTTTTTTACTGCACCCCCCTATACTCTCTGATTTTTGTTGGGAGGGGGCAGTCAAAATTTGGGGGAGCAGTATTAAAAGGTGCTTGGGCGCAACGTGAAGGCGATGAGGTGCACACAATGGCATGGCTTCCAGGTACTTTTTGGGGGGCTACCATTAGTTTTTATTGCTCTGATCCTCCCTCATGGGGTGTACCCCAAATGGTTAGTGGCAACGGGGGGGGCAAGAAGCTGTTTGACACTTTCTATTACAAACAGGGGTCACCATACGATTCTGCTGCAGTTATGGTATTGAAAGGTAAAACAAGGATCATTTGGCTGTATTTTTGCAGGTGGGGTGCCCCACAATGTTACTGCCAGCAGCAGCAGCCCCATTCCTCCCCACCCTGCAGATTGGTATAGGTACCTTTAGGACATTTCTGTTGAAAACAGAGGCTTAAGCAAATCGCGCTACAAAACCCGAGAGCACTAACACTTGCTAAATAAAGGTGGCATCGGAGCATACAAATGAGGCTGGGAGAGGCTACTGTTGCAATTGGTTTGGTGGGTCATAGTGAATAACCTTGGCATGCAAATAGGCAGAAGTGTGAGGATTGGCAGTGTCTGTAGAGAATTTTGGCATGCTTTACAGTTGATTTTTCCCTCCTTACGTTGGCTATGAACTACAGAGGAAAGGCCTGGCCTTACTGTTGGGCAAAACATGTATTTATGATTTTAAGAAGTGTAGTCTGGCTGTACTGAGAGGGGCTTTACAGTTCGGTTAATGCCTGTATACCCCTGCAATGTGCATCCAACTGTCACTTGAGATTGAACAGCGAACGAAGCAGCTGGGTTACTGACTGAATGTAAACGGAAGGCACATAGGCAGGGTGTTTGTGGTCACTCAAATGGTTGAAACCTGGTTGATGCACTACAAAAGCTGGGGTACCAGGAGGGAACATTTGAGGGGTATTGAGATGGTGGTGTCCAGAGGTCAAAATATGTTTCGGAGACACAGAGGTACTGCAGTCCTGGTCCCACATTGGGGGTAGACAAAAGTCCCTGCTAAAGATTTCTGTCCAACTGTTACCACATTTTGTGCAGCCTGGCTCCCTCTGTAACGATTCCCCAGTGTCTTTCGATCCTACAGATGACTGTAGCAAACTTCCCAAATTTTTTCTTGGCCTCATACTCCCAAAGGAGTGCCTGACATTTGCCAGCCTAACGATACTCACATTCTGGGAAAAACCTCACTAACCATGCATATTTATGTACCACACATGGCAAATCCTTACAATTGCAGAACATCATATCGCACTTGTCATCTTTGAGGTACTGTAAGTATTTGGATTTGAGGGAAACATTCATCCTTGCTTGCTCTCTCCCATCTGAAGTCTATGGTACTGCTGTTCCTTTCTCACATGTCCCTTCAAAGAGACAAGTGACACACAGACTCAATCACTCAGCAAACATATATGCTTTGACGTTTTTATCTTGCTGTTTACCTTCCAAATATTCCCCCTTCACCACAAATACAGGCCTGCCATTCCTCATCCCCTCAGTCAAAGCAGTCCTTCACTCCTTAGGCCCTGCAAGACCACCATGAACAAGAATCATGTCAGCAAGCAGAAGAAAAGCCTCAGTGTGCTCTTTTGTTCATACTGCTGCCCTCTAGTAACACTTCATGGCAACTGCAGCATAAGAATGGGACTGAGAAGAGGGCTGTCCTATGCAAATAATATCCTCCCATGCATACTTTCTTCTGAGACGGTCGGCGGCTTGTGCCGTGATACCGCCTCCAACATATGGTCTTCAACCAAATTTTTAAAAAGCCCACCTGCCTTAAACGAAGGATTTTGCCACTCGAAGGAAGCACATGGGGACATCACCCTCATTTAGCAGGGTCCTAAATTGCCTGCTGTCAGCCTGTATACAGAACAAGGGCGTTCGTGGGCGTTCGTGAGCGTTCCTCAAAGGAAATAGGTGGGTGATTATTTCACAGTGCCAGGGCAGGCCCAGCCCAGCCCAGCCCAGCGCAGCCCAGCCCGGCACAGCGCACTGCTGTGGAGGTCCATTCCTTCACATCCTGCAGCAGGCATGATGCAGACCTACTAGAGCAAAGGCTTGACTCTGCCCTTGTCTGTCTCTTAAAGGAAATAATCTTTCTAGCTTCTTATTGCACCTAATAAATGGACTCTAGCTTGCCTCAAACTTGACCAATCATTTCATTAGCCAGAGCTCATACTTGACCTTTATTTCTATCCAAGCTCACTGGCACCAAACCACTGATTTGAACGAGTGGCTCACACCAAAATGAAAAATCACCATCATATAACCTATTTTACAATAAGTGTAGCACCTTCCTCGCATTCTTGTGCTCAGTTATAACCCCCAATACCACAATTGCACTCTGCAATTCACCAAACTTTAAGGACAAAGAATGAAGACATTGATAAAGGAAGATAAGGCCTTGTCCCTATTGCACCTACTTGAGAAATAGGGAGGTTGGTAGAAGGTCATGAGGGAAAACATTTGAAATTTTGGGACACACATGCCAAAAAGAGTGTCCACTTTTCTCCTCTGTTACCAAGTAAAAAAAAACTTAGCAAAAAAAACAAAATATTCACTTTTTGAAAATTTCCACCTTGGGATACCTCTACAGCATTGGCAGGATTCGAACCCAGGACTGTGAGGGCTGTCCCCACCAAAGGTACAAGACTTACCTTTGAGCTATAGCTCCTTGGTGGTCTAGAGGATTGCAGTAGTAACTATAAGCAACATACAGGCCTTGGTGTCCTTCCCTGCGGCTTCCATTGCACATGAAAAGGATGACCATGACATAAGGACAATTTGATAGGCTACTTACATGGAAACCAGTGTGGTCCAGTGGGTAAGTGCCTGCCTTCCATCCAGGCAACCAGGGTTCAAATCCCGGGTTCGGCACCAGGTGACTGATGGTGGCAGAGCAGAGGTAAGTTGGAGGTGGGCCTAAATGGCCAATTTGTAAGTAAAATGTGTCTGTGTGTTGTGTAAGAGTGGAATCATGCCTGGTGAATGAGGGATTGCAGATTGGTTGGTAAGTAAAATAGGTGTGGCCTGAACAGAGACAGGTGAAAGAAAGGGAACAGGTGTTGTGTGTAGGAGGAGGAGCCTAGTCAGATTGGGTGGGGTTAGAGAGGAGGGGTTCAGGAGAGCCTAGTCAGAGTGGGTGGGGTCAGAGAGGAGGAGTATAGGCAGAGCGGGTGGGGTTAGAGAGGAGGGGTTCAGGAGAGCCTAGTCAGATTGGGTGGGGTCAGAGAGGAGGAGTATAGGAGGAGCTAGTCAGAGTGGGTGGGGTCAGAGAGTAGGGGTATAGGCGGAGCCCGGGCAGAATGGGTGGGGTCAGAGAGCAGAGGAATAGGTGGAGGAGGATCCTGACTTATTGTGGGGTACTGCAAATACTTTTTTACTGCACCCCCCTATACTCTCTGATTTTTGTTGGGAGGGGGCAGTCAAAATTTGGGGGAGCAGTATTAAAAGGTGCTTGGGCGCAACGTGAAGGCGATGAGGTGCACACAATGGCATGGCTTCCAGGTACTTTTTGGGGGGCTACCATTAGTTTTTATTGCTCTGATCCTCCCTCATGGGGTGTACCCCAAATGGTTAGTGGCAACGGGGGGGGCAAGAAGCTGTTTGACACTTTCTATTACAAACAGGGGTCACCATACGATTCTGCTGCAGTTATGGTATTGAAAGGTAAAACAAGGATCATTTGGCTGTATTTTTGCAGGTGGGGTGCCCCACAATGTTACTGCCAGCAGCAGCAGCCCCATTCCTCCCCACCCTGCAGATTGGTATAGGTACCTTTAGGACATTTCTGTTGAAAACAGAGGCTTAAGCAAATCGCGCTACAAAACCCGAGAGCACTAACACTTGCTAAATAAAGGTGGCATCGGAGCATACAAATGAGGCTGGGAGAGGCTACTGTTGCAATTGGTTTGGTGGGTCATAGTGAATAACCTTGGCATGCAAATAGGCAGAAGTGTGAGGATTGGCAGTGTCTGTAGAGAATTTTGGCATGCTTTACAGTTGATTTTTCCCTCCTTACGTTGGCTATGAACTACAGAGGAAAGGCCTGGCCTTACTGTTGGGCAAAACATGTATTTATGATTTTAAGAAGTGTAGTCTGGCTGTACTGAGAGGGGCTTTACAGTTCGGTTAATGCCTGTATACCCCTGCAATGTGCATCCAACTGTCACTTGAGATTGAACAGCGAACGAAGCAGCTGGGTTACTGACTGAATGTAAACGGAAGGCACATAGGCAGGGTGTTTGTGGTCACTCAAATGGTTGAAACCTGGTTGATGCACTACAAAAGCTGGGGTACCAGGAGGGAACATTTGAGGGGTATTGAGATGGTGGTGTCCAGAGGTCAAAATATGTTTCGGAGACACAGAGGTACTGCAGTCCTGGTCCCACATTGGGGGTAGACAAAAGTCCCTGCTAAAGATTTCTGTCCAACTGTTACCACATTTTGTGCAGCCTGGCTCCCTCTGTAACGATTCCCCAGTGTCTTTCGATCCTACAGATGACTGTAGCAAACTTCCCAAATTTTTTCTTGGCCTCATACTCCCAAAGGAGTGCCTGACATTTGCCAGCCTAACGATACTCACATTCTGGGAAAAACCTCACTAACCATGCATATTTATGTACCACACATGGCAAATCCTTACAATTGCAGAACATCATATCGCACTTGTCATCTTTGAGGTACTGTAAGTATTTGGATTTGAGGGAAACATTCATCCTTGCTTGCTCTCTCCCATCTGAAGTCTATGGTACTGCTGTTCCTTTCTCACATGTCCCTTCAAAGAGACAAGTGACACACAGACTCAATCACTCAGCAAACATATATGCTTTGACGTTTTTATCTTGCTGTTTACCTTCCAAATATTCCCCCTTCACCACAAATACAGGCCTGCCATTCCTCATCCCCTCAGTCAAAGCAGTCCTTCACTCCTTAGGCCCTGCAAGACCACCATGAACAAGAATCATGTCAGCAAGCAGAAGAAAAGCCTCAGTGTGCTCTTTTGTTCATACTGCTGCCCTCTAGTAACACTTCATGGCAACTGCAGCATAAGAATGGGACTGAGAAGAGGGCTGTCCTATGCAAATAATATCCTCCCATGCATACTTTCTTCTGAGACGGTCGGCGGCTTGTGCCGTGATACCGCCTCCAACATATGGTCTTCAACCAAATTTTTAAAAAGCCCACCTGCCTTAAACGAAGGATTTTGCCACTCGAAGGAAGCACATGGGGACATCACCCTCATTTAGCAGGGTCCTAAATTGCCTGCTGTCAGCCTGTATACAGAACAAGGGCGTTCGTGGGCGTTCGTGAGCGTTCCTCAAAGGAAATAGGTGGGTGATTATTTCACAGTGCCAGGGCAGGCCCAGCCCAGCCCAGCCCAGCGCAGCCCAGCCCGGCACAGCGCACTGCTGTGGAGGTCCATTCCTTCACATCCTGCAGCAGGCATGATGCAGACCTACTAGAGCAAAGGCTTGACTCTGCCCTTGTCTGTCTCTTAAAGGAAATAATCTTTCTAGCTTCTTATTGCACCTAATAAATGGACTCTAGCTTGCCTCAAACTTGACCAATCATTTCATTAGCCAGAGCTCATACTTGACCTTTATTTCTATCCAAGCTCACTGGCACCAAACCACTGATTTGAGCGAGTGGCTCACACCAAAATGAAAAATCACCATCATATAACCTATTTTACAATAAGTGTAGCACCTTCCTCGCATTCTTGTGCTCAGTTATAACCCCCAATACCACAATTGCACTCTGCAATTCACTAAACTTTAAGGACAAAGAATGAAGACATTGATAAAGGAAGATAAGGCCTTGTCCCTATTGCACCTACTTGAGAAATAGGGAGGTTGGTAGAAGGTCATGAGGGAAAACATTTGAAATTTTGGGACACACATGCCAAAAAGAGTGTCCACTTTTCTCCTCTGTTACCAAGTGAAAAAAAACTTAGCAAAAAAAACAAAATATTCACTTTTTGAAAATTTCCACCTTGGGATACCTCTACAGCATTGGCAGGATTCGAACCCAGGCCTGTGAGGGCTGTCCCCACCAAAGGTACAAGACTTACCTTTGAGCTATAGCTCCTTGGTGGTCTAGAGGATTGCAGTAGTAACTATAAGCAACATACAGGCCTTGGTGTCCTTCCCTGCGGCTTCCATTGCACATGAAAAGGATGACCATGACATAAGGACAATTTGATAGGCTACTTACATGGAAACCAGTGTGGTCCAGTGGGTAAGTGCCTGCCTTCCATCCAGGCAACCAGAGTTCAAATCCCGGGTTCGGCACCAGGTGACTGATGGTGGCAGAGCAGAGGTAAGTTGGAGGTGGGCCTAAATGGCCAATTGTTAAGTAAAATGTGTCTGTGTGTTGTGTAAGAGTGGAATCATGCCTGGTGAATGAGGGATTGCAGATTGGTTGGTAAGTAAAATAGGTGTGGCCTGAACAGAGACAGGTGAAAGAAAGGGAACAGGTGTTGTGTGTAGGAGGAGGAGCCTAGTCAGATTGGGTGGGGTTAGAGAGGAGGGGTTCAGGAGAGCCTAGTCAGAGTGGGTGGGGTCAGAGAGGAGGAGTATAGGCAGAGCGGGTGGGGTTAGAGAGGAGGGGTTCAGGAGAGCCTAGTCAGATTGGGTGGGGTCAGAGAGGAGGAGTATAGGAGGAGCTAGTCAGAGTGGGTGGGGTCAGAGAGGAGGGGTATAGGCGGAGCCTGGGCAGAATGGGTGGGGTCAGAGAGCAGATGAATAGGTGGAGGAGGATCCTGACTTATTGTGGGGTACTGCAAATACTTTTTTACTGCACCCCCCTATACTCTCTGATTTTTGTTGGGAGGGGGCAGTCAAAATTTGGGGGAGCAGTATTAAAAGGTGCTTGGGCGCAACGTGAAGGCGATGAGGTGCACACAATGGCATGGCTTCCAGGTACTTTTTGGGGGGCTACCATTAGTTTTTATTGCTCTGATCCTCCCTCATGGGGTGTACCCCAAATGGTTAGTGGCAACGGGGGGGGCAAGAAGCTGTTTGACACTTTCTATTACAAACAGGGGTCACCATACGATTCTGCTGCAGTTATGGTATTGAAAGGTAAAACAAGGATCATTTGGCTGTATTTTTGCAGGTGGGGTGCCCCACAATGTTACTGCCAGCAGCAGCAGCCCCATTCCTCCCCACTCTGCAGATTGGTATAGGTACCTTTAGGACATTTCTGTTGAAAACAGAGGCTTAAGCAAATCGCGCTACAAAACCCGAGAGCACTAACACTTGCTAAATAAAGGTGGCATCGGAGCATACAAATGAGGCTGGGAGAGGCTACTGTTGCAATTGGTTTGGTGGGTCATAGTGAATAACCTTGGCATGCAAATAGGCAGAAGTGTGAGGATTGGCAGTGTCTGTAGAGAATTTTGGCATGCTTTACAGTTGATTTTTCCCTCCTTACGTTGGCTATGAACTACAGAGGAAAGGCCTGGCCTTACTGTTGGGCAAAACATGTATTTATGATTTTAAGAAGTGTAGTCTGGCTGTACTGAGAGGGGCTTTACAGTTCGGTTAATGCCTGTATACCCCTGCAATGTGCATCCAACTGTCACTTGAGATTGAACAGCGAACGAAGCAGCTGGGTTACTGACTGAATGTAAACGGAAGGCACATAGGCAGGGTGTTTGTGGTCACTCAAATGGTTGAAACCTGGTTGATGCACTACAAAAGCTGGGGTACCAGGAGGGAACATTTGAGGGGTATTGAGATGGTGGTGTCCAGAGGTCAAAATATGTTTCGGAGACACAGAGGTACTGCAGTCCTGGTCCCACATTGGGGGTAGACAAAAGTCCCTGCTAAAGATTTCTGTCCAACTGTTACCACATTTTGTGCAGCCTGGCTCCCTCTGTAACGATTCCCCAGTGTCTTTCGATCCTACAGATGACTGTAGCAAACTTCCCAAATTTTTTCTTGGCCTCATACTCCCAAAGGAGTGCCTGACATTTGCCAGCCTAACGATACTCACATTCTGGGAAAAACCTCACTAACCATGCATATTTATGTACCACACATGGCAAATCCTTACAATTGCAGAACATCATATCGCACTTGTCATCTTTGAGGTACTGTAAGGATTTGGATTTGAGGGAAACATTCATCCTTGCTTGCTCTCTCCCATCTGAAGTCTATGGTACTGCTGTTCCTTTCTCACATGTCCCTTCAAAGAGACAAGTGACACACAGACTCAATCACTCAGCAAACATATATGCTTTGACTTTTTTATCTTGCTGTTTACCTTCCAAATATTCCCCCTTCACCACAAATACAGGCCTGCCATTCCTCATCCCCTCAGTCAAAGCAGTCCTTCACTCCTTAGGCCCTGCAAGACCACCATGAACAAGAATCATGTCAGCAAGCAGAAGAAAAGCCTCAGTGTGCTCTTTTGTTCATACTGCTGCCCTCTAGTAACACTTCATGGCAACTGCAGCATAAGAATGGGACTGAGAAGAGGGCTGTCCTATGCAAATAATATCCTCCCATGCATACTTTCTTCTGAAACGGTCGGCGGCTTGTGCCGTGATACCGCCTCCAACATATGGTCTTCAACCAAATTTTTAAAAAGCCCACCTGCCTTAAACGAAGGATTTTGCCACTCGAAGGAAGCACATGGGGACATCACCCTCATTTAGCAGGGTCCTAAATTGCCTGCTGTCAGCCTGTATACAGAACAAGGGCGTTCGTGGGCGTTCGTGAGCGTTCCTCAAAGGAAGGAGGTGGGTGATTATTTCACAGTGCCAGGGCAGGCCCAGCCCAGCCCAGCCCAGCGCAGCCCAGCCCGGCACAGCGCACTGCTGTGGAGGTCCATTCCTTCACATCCTGCAGCAGGCATGATGCAGACCTACTAGAGCAAAGGCTTGACTCTGCCCTTGTCTGTCTCTTAAAGGAAATAATCTTTCTAGCTTCTTATTGCACCTAATAAATGGACTCTAGCTTGCCTCAAACTTGACCAATCATTTCATTAGCCAGAGCTCATACTTGACCTTTATTTCTATCCAAGCTCACTGGCACCAAACCACTGATTTGAGCGAGTGGCTCACACCAAAATGAAAAATCACCATCATATAACCTATTTTACAATAAGTGTAGCACCTTCCTCGCATTCTTGTGCTCAGTTATAACCCCCAATACCACAATTGCACTCTGCAATTCACTAAACTTTAAGGACAAAGAATGAAGACATTGATAAAGGAAGATAAGGCCTTGTCCCTATTGCACCTACTTGAGAAATAGGGAGGTTGGTAGAAGGTCATGAGGGAAAACATTTGAAATTTTGGGACACACATGCCAAAAAGAGTGTCCACTTTTCTCCTCTGTTACCAAGTGAAAAAAAACTTAGCAAAAAAAACAAAATATTCACTTTTTGAAAATTTCCACCTTGGGATACCTCTACAGCATTGGCAGGATTCGAACCCAGGCCTGTGAGGGCTGTCCCCACCAAAGGTACAAGACTTACCTTTGAGCTATAGCTCCTTGGTGGTCTAGAGGATTGCAGTAGTAACTATAAGCAACATACAGGCCTTGGTGTCCTTCCCTGCGGCTTCCATTGCACATGAAAAGGATGACCATGACATAAGGACAATTTGATAAGCTATTTACATGGAAACCAGTGTGGTCCAGTGGGTAAGTGCCTGCCTTCCATCCAGGCAACCAGGGTTCAAATCCCGGGTTCGGCACCAGGTGACTGATGGTGGCAGAGCAGAGGTAAGTTGGAGGTGGGCCTAAATGGCCAATTGTTAAGTAAAATGTGTCTGTGTGTTGTGTAAGAGTGGAATCATGCCTGGTGAATGAGGGATTGCAGATTGGTTGGTAAGTAAAATAGGTGTGGCCTGAACAGAGACAGGTGAAAGAAAGGGAACAGGTGTTGTGTGTAGGAGGAGGAGCCTAGTCAGATTGGGTGGGGTTAGAGAGGAGGGGTTCAGGAGAGCCTAGTCAGAGTGGGTGGGGTCAGAGAGGAGGAGTATAGGCAGAGCGGGTGGGGTTAGAGAGGAGGGGTTCAGGAGAGCCTAGTCAGATTGGGTGGGGTCAGAGAGGAGGAGTATAGGAGGAGCTAGTCAGAGTGGGTGGGGTCAGAGAGGAGGGGTATAGGCGGAGCCCGGGCAGAATGGGTGGGGTCAGAGAGCAGAGGAATAGGTGGAGGAGGATCCTGACTTATTGTGGGGTACTGCAAATACTTTTTTACTGCACCCCCCTATACTCTCTGATTTTTGTTGGGAGGGGGCAGTCAAAATTTGGGGGAGCAGTATTAAAAGGTGCTTGGGCGCAACGTGAAGGCGATGAGGTGCACACAATGGCATGGCTTCCAGGTACTTTTTGGGGGGCTACCATTAGTTTTTATTGCTCTGATCCTCCCTCATGGGGTGTACCCCAAATGGTTAGTGGCAACGGGGGGGGCAAGAAGCTGTTTGACACTTTCTATTACAAACAGGGGTCACCATACGATTCTGCTGCAGTTATGGTATTGAAAGGTAAAACAAGGATCATTTGGCTGTATTTTTGCAGGTGGGGTGCCCCACAATGTTACTGCCAGCAGCAGCAGCCCCATTCCTCCCCACCCTGCAGATTGGTATAGGTACCTTTAGGACATTTCTGTTGAAAACAGAGGCTTAAGCAAATCGCGCTACAAAACCCGAGAGCACTAACACTTGCTAAATAAAGGTGGCATCGGAGCATACAAATGAGGCTGGGAGAGGCTACTGTTGCAATTGGTTTGGTGGGTCATAGTGAATAACCTTGGCATGCAAATAGGCAGAAGTGTGAGGATTGGCAGTGTCTGTAGAGAATTTTGGCATGCTTTACAGTTGATTTTTCCCTCCTTACGTTGGCTATGAACTACAGAGGAAAGGCCTGGCCTTACTGTTGGGCAAAACATGTATTTATGATTTTAAGAAGTGTAGTCTGGCTGTACTGAGAGGGGCTTTACAGTTCGGTTAATGCCTGTATACCCCTGCAATGTGCATCCAACTGTCACTTGAGATTGAACAGCGAACGAAGCAGCTGGGTTACTGACTGAATGTAAACGGAAGGCACATAGGCAGGGTGTTTGTGGTCACTCAAATGGTTGAAACCTGGTTGATGCACTACAAAAGCTGGGGTACCAGGAGGGAACATTTGAGGGGTATTGAGATGGTGGTGTCCAGAGGTCAAAATATGTTTCGGAGACACAGAGGTACTGCAGTCCTGGTCCCACATTGGGGGTAGACAAAAGTCCCTGCTAAAGATTTCTGTCCAACTGTTACCACATTTTGTGCAGCCTGGCTCCCTCTGTAACGATTCCCCAGTGTCTTTCGATCCTACAGATGACTGTAGCAAACTTCCCAAATTTTTTCTTGGCCTCATACTCCCAAAGGAGTGCCTGACATTTGCCAGCCTAACGATACTCACATTCTGGGAAAAACCTCACTAACCATGCATATTTATGTACCACACATGGCAAATCCTTACAATTGCAGAACATCATATCGCACTTGTCATCTTTGAGGTACTGTAAGTATTTGGATTTGAGGGAAACATTCATCCTTGCTTGCTCTCTCCCATCTGAAGTCTATGGTACTGCTGTTCCTTTCTCACATGTCCCTTCAAAGAGACAAGTGACACACAGACTCAATCACTCAGCAAACATATATGCTTTGACGTTTTTATCTTGCTGTTTACCTTCCAAATATTCCCCCTTCACCACAAATACAGGCCTGCCATTCCTCATCCCCTCAGTCAAAGCAGTCCTTCACTCCTTAGGCCCTGCAAGACCACCATGAACAAGAATCATGTCAGCAAGCAGAAGAAAAGCCTCAGTGTGCTCTTTTGTTCATACTGCTGCCCTCTAGTAACACTTCATGGCAACTGCAGCATAAGAATGGGACTGAGAAGAGGGCTGTCCTATGCAAATAATATCCTCCCATGCATACTTTCTTCTGAGACGGTCGGCGGCTTGTGCCGTGATACCGCCTCCAACATATGGTCTTCAACCAAATTTTTAAAAAGCCCACCTGCCTTAAACGAAGGATTTTGCCACTCGAAGGAAGCACATGGGGACATCACCCTCATTTAGCAGGGTCCTAAATTGCCTGCTGTCAGCCTGTATACAGAACAAGGGCGTTCGTGGGCGTTCGTGAGCGTTCCTCAAAGGAAATAGGTGGGTGATTATTTCACAGTGCCAGGGCAGGCCCAGCCCAGCCCAGCCCAGCGCAGCCCAGCCCGGCACAGCGCACTGCTGTGGAGGTCCATTCCTTCACATCCTGCAGCAGGCATGATGCAGACCTACTAGAGCAAAGGCTTGACTCTGCCCTTGTCTGTCTCTTAAAGGAAATAATCTTTCTAGCTTCTTATTGCACCTAATAAATGGACTCTAGCTTGCCTCAAACTTGACCAATCATTTCATTAGCCAGAGCTCATACTTGACCTTTATTTCTATCCAAGCTCACTGGCACCAAACCACTGATTTGAACGAGTGGCTCACACCAAAATGAAAAATCACCATCATATAACCTATTTTACAATAAGTGTAGCACCTTCCTCGCATTCTTGTGCTCAGTTATAACCCCCAATACCACAATTGCACTCTGCAATTCACCAAACTTTAAGGACAAAGAATGAAGACATTGATAAAGGAAGATAAGGCCTTGTCCCTATTGCACCTACTTGAGAAATAGGGAGGTTGGTAGAAGGTCATGAGGGAAAACATTTGAAATTTTGGGACACACATGCCAAAAAGAGTGTCCACTTTTCTCCTCTGTTACCAAGTGAAAAAAAACTTAGCAAAAAAAACAAAATATTCACTTTTTGAAAATTTCCACCTTGGGATACCTCTACAGCATTGGCAGGATTCGAACCCAGGACTGTGAGGGCTGTCCCCACCAAAGGTACAAGACTTACCTTTGAGCTATAGCTCCTTGGTGGTCTAGAGGATTGCAGTAGTAACTATAAGCAACATACAGGCCTTGGTGTCCTTCCCTGCGGCTTCCATTGCACATGAAAAGGATGACCATGACATAAGGACAATTTGATAGGCTACTTACATGGAAACCAGTGTGGTCCAGTGGGTAAGTGCCTGCCTTCCATCCAGGCAACCAGGGTTCAAATCCCGGGTTCGGCACCAGGTGACTGATGGTGGCAGAGCAGAGGTAAGTTGGAGGTGGGCCTAAATGGCCAATTTGTAAGTAAAATGTGTCTGTGTGTTGTGTAAGAGTGGAATCATGCCTGGTGAATGAGGGATTGCAGATTGGTTGGTAAGTAAAATAGGTGTGGCCTGAACAGAGACAGGTGAAAGAAAGGGAACAGGTGTTGTGTGTAGGAGGAGGAGCCTAGTCAGATTGGGTGGGGTTAGAGAGGAGGGGTTCAGGAGAGCCTAGTCAGAGTGGGTGGGGTCAGAGAGGAGGAGTATAGGCAGAGCGGGTGGGGTTAGAGAGGAGGGGTTCAGGAGAGCCTAGTCAGATTGGGTGGGGTCAGAGAGGAGGAGTATAGGAGGAGCTAGTCAGAGTGGGTGGGGTCAGAGAGGAGGGGTATAGGCGGAGCCCGGGCAGAATGGGTGGGGTCAGAGAGCAGAGGAATAGGTGGAGGAGGATCCTGACTTATTGTGGGGTACTGCAAATACTTTTTTACTGCACCCCCCTATACTCTCTGATTTTTGTTGGGAGGGGGCAGTCAAAATTTGGGGGAGCAGTATTAAAAGGTGCTTGGGCGCAACGTGAAGGCGATGAGGTGCACACAATGGCATGGCTTCCAGGTACTTTTTGGGGGGCTACCATTAGTTTTTATTGCTCTGATCCTCCCTCATGGGGTGTACCCCAAATGGTTAGTGGCAACGGGGGGGGCAAGAAGCTGTTTGACACTTTCTATTACAAACAGGGGTCACCATACGATTCTGCTGCAGTTATGGTATTGAAAGGTAAAACAAGGATCATTTGGCTGTATTTTTGCAGGTGGGGTGCCCCACAATGTTACTGCCAGCAGCAGCAGCCCCATTCCTCCCCACCCTGCAGATTGGTATAGGTACCTTTAGGACATTTCTGTTGAAAACAGAGGCTTAAGCAAATCGCGCTACAAAACCCGAGAGCACTAACACTTGCTAAATAAAGGTGGCATCGGAGCATACAAATGAGGCTGGGAGAGGCTACTGTTGCAATTGGTTTGGTGGGTCATAGTGAATAACCTTGGCATGCAAATAGGCAGAAGTGTGAGGATTGGCAGTGTCTGTAGAGAATTTTGGCATGCTTTACAGTTGATTTTTCCCTCCTTACGTTGGCTATGAACTACAGAGGAAAGGCCTGGCCTTACTGTTGGGCAAAACATGTATTTATGATTTTAAGAAGTGTAGTCTGGCTGTACTGAGAGGGGCTTTACAGTTCGGTTAATGCCTGTATACCCCTGCAATGTGCATCCAACTGTCACTTGAGATTGAACAGCGAACGAAGCAGTTGGGTTACTGACTGAATGTAAACGGAAGGCACATAGGCAGGGTGTTTGTGGTCACTCAAATGGTTGAAACCTGGTTGATGCACTACAAAAGCTGGGGTACCAGGAGGGAACATTTGAGGGGTATTGAGATGGTGGTGTCCAGAGGTCAAAATATGTTTCGGAGACACAGAGGTACTGCAGTCCTGGTCCCACATTGGGGGTAGACAAAAGTCCCTGCTAAAGATTTCTGTCCAACTGTTACCACATTTTGTGCAGCCTGGCTCCCTCTGTAACGATTCCCCAGTGTCTTTCGATCCTACAGATGACTGTAGCAAACTTCCCAAATTTTTTCTTGGCCTCATACTCCCAAAGGAGTGCCTGACATTTGCCAGCCTAACGATACTCACATTCTGGGAAAAACCTCACTAACCATGCATATTTATGTACCACACATGGCAAATCCTTACAATTGCAGAACATCATATCGCACTTGTCATCTTTGAGGTACTGTAAGTATTTGGATTTGAGGGAAACATTCATCCTTGCTTGCTCTCTCCCATCTGAAGTCTATGGTACTGCTGTTCCTTTCTCACATGTCCCTTCAAAGAGACAAGTGACACACAGACTCAATCACTCAGCAAACATATATGCTTTGACGTTTTTATCTTGCTGTTTACCTTCCAAATATTCCCCCTTCACCACAAATACAGGCCTGCCATTCCTCATCCCCTCAGTCAAAGCAGTCCTTCACTCCTTAGGCCCTGCAAGACCACCATGAACAAGAATCATGTCAGCAAGCAGAAGAAAAGCCTCAGTGTGCTCTTTTGTTCATACTGCTGCCCTCTAGTAACACTTCATGGCAACTGCAGCATAAGAATGGGACTGAGAAGAGGGCTGTCCTATGCAAATAATATCCTCCCATGCATACTTTCTTCTGAGACGGTCGGCGGCTTGTGCCGTGATACCGCCTCCAACATATGGTCTTCAACCAAATTTTTAAAAAGCCCACCTGCCTTAAACGAAGGATTTTGCCACTCGAAGGAAGCACATGGGGACATCACCCTCATTTAGCAGGGTCCTAAATTGCCTGCTGTCAGCCTGTATACAGAACAAGGGCGTTCGTGGGCGTTCGTGAGCGTTCCTCAAAGGAAGGAGGTGGGTGATTATTTCACAGTGCCAGGGCAGGCCCAGCCCAGCCCAGCCCAGCGCAGCCCAGCCCGGCACAGCGCACTGCTGTGGAGGTCCATTCCTTCACATCCTGCAGCAGGCATGATGCAGACCTACTAGAGCAAAGGCTTGACTCTGCCCTTGTCTGTCTCTTAAAGGAAATAATCTTTCTAGCTTCTTATTGCACCTAATAAATGGACTCTAGCTTGCCTCAAACTTGACCAATCATTTCATTAGCCAGAGCTCATACTTGACCTTTATTTCTATCCAAGCTCACTGGCACCAAACCACTGATTTGAGCGAGTGGCTCACACCAAAATGAAAAATCACCATCATATAACCTATTTTACAATAAGTGTAGCACCTTCCTCGCATTCTTGTGCTCAGTTATAACCCCCAATACCACAATTGCACTCTGCAATTCACTAAACTTTAAGGACAAAGAATGAAGACATTGATAAAGGAAGATAAGGCCTTGTCCCTATTGCACCTACTTGAGAAATAGGGAGGTTGGTAGAAGGTCATGAGGGAAAACATTTGAAATTTTGGGACACACATGCCAAAAAGAGTGTCCACTTTTCTCCTCTGTTACCAAGTGAAAAAAAACTTAGCAAAAAAAACAAAATATTCACTTTTTGAAAATTTCCACCTTGGGATACCTCTATAGCATTGGCAGGATTCGAACCCAGGCCTGTGAGGGCTGTCCCCACCAAAGGTACAAGACTTACCTTTGAGCTATAGCTCCTTGGTGGTCTAGAGGATTGCAGTAGTAACTATAAGCAACATACAGGCCTTGGTGTCCTTCCCTGCGGCTTCCATTGCACATGAAAAGGATGACCATGACATAAGGACAATTTGATAAGCTATTTACATGGAAACCAGTGTGGTCCAGTGGGTAAGTGCCTGCCTTCCATCCAGGCAACCAGGGTTCAAATCCCGGGTTCGGCACCAGGTGACTGATGGTGGCAGAGCAGAGGTAAGTTGGAGGTGGGCCTAAATGGCCAATTGTTAAGTAAAATGTGTCTGTGTGTTGTGTAAGAGTGGAATCATGCCTGGTGAATGAGGGATTGCAGATTGGTTGGTAAGTAAAATAGGTGTGGCCTGAACAGAGACAGGTGAAAGAAAGGGAACAGGTGTTGTGTGTAGGAGGAGGAGCCTAGTCAGATTGGGTGGGGTTAGAGAGGAGGGGTTCAGGAGAGCCTAGTCAGAGTGGGTGGGGTCAGAGAGGAGGAGTATAGGCAGAGCGGGTGGGGTTAGAGAGGAGGGGTTCAGGAGAGCCTAGTCAGATTGGGTGGGGTCAGAGAGGAGGAGTATAGGAGGAGCTAGTCAGAGTGGGTGGGGTCAGAGAGGAGGGGTATAGGCGGAGCCCGGGCAGAATGGGTGGGGTCAGAGAGCAGAGGAATAGGTGGAGGAGGATCCTGACTTATTGTGGGGTACTGCAAATACTTTTTTACTGCACCCCCCTATACTCTCTGATTTTTGTTGGGAGGGGGCAGTCAAAATTTGGGGGAGCAGTATTAAAAGGTGCTTGGGCGCAACGTGAAGGCGATGAGGTGCACACAATGGCATGGCTTCCAGGTACTTTTTGGGGGGCTACCATTAGTTTTTATTGCTCTGATCCTCCCTCATGGGGTGTACCCCAAATGGTTAGTGGCAACGGGGGGGGCAAGAAGCTGTTTGACACTTTCTATTACAAACAGGGGTCACCATACGATTCTGCTGCAGTTATGGTATTGAAAGGTAAAACAAGGATCATTTGGCTGTATTTTTGCAGGTGGGGTGCCCCACAATGTTACTGCCAGCAGCAGCAGCCCCATTCCTCCCCACCCTGCAGATTGGTATAGGTACCTTTAGGACATTTCTGTTGAAAACAGAGGCTTAAGCAAATCGCGCTACAAAACCCGAGAGCACTAACACTTGCTAAATAAAGGTGGCATCGGAGCATACAAATGAGGCTGGGAGAGGCTACTGTTGCAATTGGTTTGGTGGGTCATAGTGAATAACCTTGGCATGCAAATAGGCAGAAGTGTGAGGATTGGCAGTGTCTGTAGAGAATTTTGGCATGCTTTACAGTTGATTTTTCCCTCCTTACGTTGGCTATGAACTACAGAGGAAAGGCCTGGCCTTACTGTTGGGCAAAACATGTATTTATGATTTTAAGAAGTGTAGTCTGGCTGTACTGAGAGGGGCTTTACAGTTCGGTTAATGCCTGTATACCCCTGCAATGTGCATCCAACTGTCACTTGAGATTGAACAGCGAACGAAGCAGCTGGGTTACTGACTGAATGTAAACGGAAGGCACATAGGCAGGGTGTTTGTGGTCACTCAAATGGTTGAAACCTGGTTGATGCACTACAAAAGCTGGGGTACCAGGAGGGAACATTTGAGGGGTATTGAGATGGTGGTGTCCAGAGGTCAAAATATGTTTCGGAGACACAGAGGTACTGCAGTCCTGGTCCCACATTGGGGGTAGACAAAAGTCCCTGCTAAAGATTTCTGTCCAACTGTTACCACATTTTGTGCAGCCTGGCTCCCTCTGTAACGATTCCCCAGTGTCTTTCGATCCTACAGATGACTGTAGCAAACTTCCCAAATTTTTTCTTGGCCTCATACTCCCAAAGGAGTGCCTGACATTTGCCAGCCTAACGATACTCACATTCTGGGAAAAACCTCACTAACCATGCATATTTATGTACCACACATGGCAAATCCTTACAATTGCAGAACATCATATCGCACTTGTCATCTTTGAGGTACTGTAAGTATTTGGATTTGAGGGAAACATTCATCCTTGCTTGCTCTCTCCCATCTGAAGTCTATGGTACTGCTGTTCCTTTCTCACATGTCCCTTCAAAGAGACAAGTGACACACAGACTCAATCACTCAGCAAACATATATGCTTTGACGTTTTTATCTTGCTGTTTACCTTCCAAATATTCCCCCTTCACCACAAATACAGGCCTGCCATTCCTCATCCCCTCAGTCAAAGCAGTCCTTCACTCCTTAGGCCCTGCAAGACCACCATGAACAAGAATCATGTCAGCAAGCAGAAGAAAAGCCTCAGTGTGCTCTTTTGTTCATACTGCTGCCCTCTAGTAACACTTCATGGCAACTGCAGCATAAGAATGGGACTGAGAAGAGGGCTGTCCTATGCAAATAATATCCTCCCATGCATACTTTCTTCTGAGACGGTCGGCGGCTTGTGCCGTGATACCGCCTCCAACATATGGTCTTCAACCAAATTTTTAAAAAGCCCACCTGCCTTAAACGAAGGATTTTGCCACTCGAAGGAAGCACATGGGGACATCACCCTCATTTAGCAGGGTCCTAAATTGCCTGCTGTCAGCCTGTATACAGAACAAGGGCGTTCGTGGGCGTTCGTGAGCGTTCCTCAAAGGAAATAGGTGGGTGATTATTTCACAGTGCCAGGGCAGGCCCAGCCCAGCCCAGCCCAGCGCAGCCCAGCCCGGCACAGCGCACTGCTGTGGAGGTCCATTCCTTCACATCCTGCAGCAGGCATGATGCAGACCTACTAGAGCAAAGGCTTGACTCTGCCCTTGTCTGTCTCTTAAAGGAAATAATCTTTCTAGCTTCTTATTGCACCTAATAAATGGACTCTAGCTTGCCTCAAACTTGACCAATCATTTCATTAGCCAGAGCTCATACTTGACCTTTATTTCTATCCAAGCTCACTGGCACCAAACCACTGATTTGAACGAGTGGCTCACACCAAAATGAAAAATCACCATCATATAACCTATTTTACAATAAGTGTAGCACCTTCCTCGCATTCTTGTGCTCAGTTATAACCCCCAATACCACAATTGCACTCTGCAATTCACCAAACTTTAAGGACAAAGAATGAAGACATTGATAAAGGAAGATAAGGCCTTGTCCCTATTGCACCTACTTGAGAAATAGGGAGGTTGGTAGAAGGTCATGAGGGAAAACATTTGAAATTTTGGGACACACATGCCAAAAAGAGTGTCCACTTTTCTCCTCTGTTACCAAGTAAAAAAAAACTTAGCAAAAAAAACAAAATATTCACTTTTTGAAAATTTCCACCTTGGGATACCTCTACAGCATTGGCAGGATTCGAACCCAGGACTGTGAGGGCTGTCCCCACCAAAGGTACAAGACTTACCTTTGAGCTATAGCTCCTTGGTGGTCTAGAGGATTGCAGTAGTAACTATAAGCAACATACAGGCCTTGGTGTCCTTCCCTGCGGCTTCCATTGCACATGAAAAGGATGACCATGACATAAGGACAATTTGATAGGCTACTTACATGGAAACCAGTGTGGTCCAGTGGGTAAGTGCCTGCCTTCCATCCAGGCAACCAGGGTTCAAATCCCGGGTTCGGCACCAGGTGACTGATGGTGGCAGAGCAGAGGTAAGTTGGAGGTGGGCCTAAATGGCCAATTTGTAAGTAAAATGTGTCTGTGTGTTGTGTAAGAGTGGAATCATGCCTGGTGAATGAGGGATTGCAGATTGGTTGGTAAGTAAAATAGGTGTGGCCTGAACAGAGACAGGTGAAAGAAAGGGAACAGGTGTTGTGTGTAGGAGGAGGAGCCTAGTCAGATTGGGTGGGGTTAGAGAGGAGGGGTTCAGGAGAGCCTAGTCAGAGTGGGTGGGGTCAGAGAGGAGGAGTATAGGCAGAGCGGGTGGGGTTAGAGAGGAGGGGTTCAGGAGAGCCTAGTCAGATTGGGTGGGGTCAGAGAGGAGGAGTATAGGAGGAGCTAGTCAGAGTGGGTGGGGTCAGAGAGTAGGGGTATAGGCGGAGCCCGGGCAGAATGGGTGGGGTCAGAGAGCAGAGGAATAGGTGGAGGAGGATCCTGACTTATTGTGGGGTACTGCAAATACTTTTTTACTGCACCCCCCTATACTCTCTGATTTTTGTTGGGAGGGGGCAGTCAAAATTTGGGGGAGCAGTATTAAAAGGTGCTTGGGCGCAACGTGAAGGCGATGAGGTGCACACAATGGCATGGCTTCCAGGTACTTTTTGGGGGGCTACCATTAGTTTTTATTGCTCTGATCCTCCCTCATGGGGTGTACCCCAAATGGTTAGTGGCAACGGGGGGGGCAAGAAGCTGTTTGACACTTTCTATTACAAACAGGGGTCACCATACGATTCTGCTGCAGTTATGGTATTGAAAGGTAAAACAAGGATCATTTGGCTGTATTTTTGCAGGTGGGGTGCCCCACAATGTTACTGCCAGCAGCAGCAGCCCCATTCCTCCCCACCCTGCAGATTGGTATAGGTACCTTTAGGACATTTCTGTTGAAAACAGAGGCTTAAGCAAATCGCGCTACAAAACCCGAGAGCACTAACACTTGCTAAATAAAGGTGGCATCGGAGCATACAAATGAGGCTGGGAGAGGCTACTGTTGCAATTGGTTTGGTGGGTCATAGTGAATAACCTTGGCATGCAAATAGGCAGAAGTGTGAGGATTGGCAGTGTCTGTAGAGAATTTTGGCATGCTTTACAGTTGATTTTTCCCTCCTTACGTTGGCTATGAACTACAGAGGAAAGGCCTGGCCTTACTGTTGGGCAAAACATGTATTTATGATTTTAAGAAGTGTAGTCTGGCTGTACTGAGAGGGGCTTTACAGTTCGGTTAATGCCTGTATACCCCTGCAATGTGCATCCAACTGTCACTTGAGATTGAACAGCGAACGAAGCAGCTGGGTTACTGACTGAATGTAAACGGAAGGCACATAGGCAGGGTGTTTGTGGTCACTCAAATGGTTGAAACCTGGTTGATGCACTACAAAAGCTGGGGTACCAGGAGGGAACATTTGAGGGGTATTGAGATGGTGGTGTCCAGAGGTCAAAATATGTTTCGGAGACACAGAGGTACTGCAGTCCTGGTCCCACATTGGGGGTAGACAAAAGTCCCTGCTAAAGATTTCTGTCCAACTGTTACCACATTTTGTGCAGCCTGGCTCCCTCTGTAACGATTCCCCAGTGTCTTTCGATCCTACAGATGACTGTAGCAAACTTCCCAAATTTTTTCTTGGCCTCATACTCCCAAAGGAGTGCCTGACATTTGCCAGCCTAACGATACTCACATTCTGGGAAAAACCTCACTAACCATGCATATTTATGTACCACACATGGCAAATCCTTACAATTGCAGAACATCATATCGCACTTGTCATCTTTGAGGTACTGTAAGTATTTGGATTTGAGGGAAACATTCATCCTTGCTTGCTCTCTCCCATCTGAAGTCTATGGTACTGCTGTTCCTTTCTCACATGTCCCTTCAAAGAGACAAGTGACACACAGACTCAATCACTCAGCAAACATATATGCTTTGACGTTTTTATCTTGCTGTTTACCTTCCAAATATTCCCCCTTCACCACAAATACAGGCCTGCCATTCCTCATCCCCTCAGTCAAAGCAGTCCTTCACTCCTTAGGCCCTGCAAGACCACCATGAACAAGAATCATGTCAGCAAGCAGAAGAAAAGCCTCAGTGTGCTCTTTTGTTCATACTGCTGCCCTCTAGTAACACTTCATGGCAACTGCAGCATAAGAATGGGACTGAGAAGAGGGCTGTCCTATGCAAATAATATCCTCCCATGCATACTTTCTTCTGAGACGGTCGGCGGCTTGTGCCGTGATACCGCCTCCAACATATGGTCTTCAACCAAATTTTTAAAAAGCCCACCTGCCTTAAACGAAGGATTTTGCCACTCGAAGGAAGCACATGGGGACATCACCCTCATTTAGCAGGGTCCTAAATTGCCTGCTGTCAGCCTGTATACAGAACAAGGGCGTTCGTGGGCGTTCGTGAGCGTTCCTCAAAGGAAGGAGGTGGGTGATTATTTCACAGTGCCAGGGCAGGCCCAGCCCAGCCCAGCCCAGCGCAGCCCAGCCCGGCACAGCGCACTGCTGTGGAGGTCCATTCCTTCACATCCTGCAGCAGGCATGATGCAGACCTACTAGAGCAAAGGCTTGACTCTGCCCTTGTCTGTCTCTTAAAGGAAATAATCTTTCTAGCTTCTTATTGCACCTAATAAATGGACTCTAGCTTGCCTCAAACTTGACCAATCATTTCATTAGCCAGAGCTCATACTTGACCTTTATTTCTATCCAAGCTCACTGGCACCAAACCACTGATTTGAACGAGTGGCTCACACCAAAATGAAAAATCACCATCATATAACCTATTTTACAATAAGTGTAGCACCTTCCTCGCATTCTTGTGCTCAGTTATAACCCCCAATACCACAATTGCACTCTGCAATTCACCAAACTTTAAGGACAAAGAATGAAGACATTGATAAAGGAAGATAAGGCCTTGTCCCTATTGCACCTACTTGAGAAATAGGGAGGTTGGTAGAAGGTCATGAGGGAAAACATTTGAAATTTTGGGACACACATGCCAAAAAGAGTGTCCACTTTTCTCCTCTGTTACCAAGTGAAAAAAAACTTAGCAAAAAAAACAAAATATTCACTTTTTGAAAATTTCCACCTTGGGATACCTCTACAGCATTGGCAGGATTCGAACCCAGGACTGTGAGGGCTGTCCCCACCAAAGGTACAAGACTTACCTTTGAGCTATAGCTCCTTGGTGGTCTAGAGGATTGCAGTAGTAACTATAAGCAACATACAGGCCTTGGTGTCCTTCCCTGCGGCTTCCATTGCACATGAAAAGGATGACCATGACATAAGGACAATTTGATAGGCTACTTACATGGAAACCAGTGTGGTCCAGTGGGTAAGTGCCTGCCTTCCATCCAGGCAACCAGGGTTCAAATCCCGGGTTCGGCACCAGGTGACTGATGGTGGCAGAGCAGAGGTAAGTTGGAGGTGGGCCTAAATGGCCAATTGTTAAGTAAAATGTGTCTGTGTGTTGTGTAAGAGTGGAATCATGCCTGGTGAATGAGGGATTGCAGATTGGTTGGTAAGTAAAATAGGTGTGGCCTGAACAGAGACAGGTGAAAGAAAGGGAACAGGTGTTGTGTGTAGGAGGAGGAGCCTAGTCAGATTGGGTGGGGTTAGAGAGGAGGGGTTCAGGAGAGCCTAGTCAGAGTGGGTGGGGTCAGAGAGGAGGAGTATAGGCAGAGCGGGTGGGGTTAGAGAGGAGGGGTTCAGGAGAGCCTAGTCAGATTGGGTGGGGTCAGAGAGGAGGAGTATAGGAGGAGCTAGTCAGAGTGGGTGGGGTCAGAGAGGAGGGGTATAGGCGGAGCCCGGGCAGAATGGGTGGGGTCAGAGAGCAGAGGAATAGGTGGAGGAGGATCCTGACTTATTGTGGGGTACTGCAAATACTTTTTTACTGCACCCCCCTATACTCTCTGATTTTTGTTGGGAGGGGGCAGTCAAAATTTGGGGGAGCAGTATTAAAAGGTGCTTGGGCGCAACGTGAAGGCGATGAGGTGCACACAATGGCATGGCTTCCAGGTACTTTTTGGGGGGCTACCATTAGTTTTTATTGCTCTGATCCTCCCTCATGGGGTGTACCCCAAATGGTTAGTGGCAACGGGGGGGGCAAGAAGCTGTTTGACACTTTCTATTACAAACAGGGGTCACCATACGATTCTGCTGCAGTTATGGTATTGAAAGGTAAAACAAGGATCATTTGGCTGTATTTTTGCAGGTGGGGTGCCCCACAATGTTACTGCCAGCAGCAGCAGCCCCATTCCTCCCCACCCTGCAGATTGGTATAGGTACCTTTAGGACATTTCTGTTGAAAACAGAGGCTTAAGCAAATCGCGCTACAAAACCCGAGAGCACTAACACTTGCTAAATAAAGGTGGCATCGGAGCATACAAATGAGGCTGGGAGAGGCTACTGTTGCAATTGGTTTGGTGGGTCATAGTGAATAACCTTGGCATGCAAATAGGCAGAAGTGTGAGGATTGGCAGTGTCTGTAGAGAATTTTGGCATGCTTTACAGTTGATTTTTCCCTCCTTACGTTGGCTATGAACTACAGAGGAAAGGCCTGGCCTTACTGTTGGGCAAAACATGTATTTATGATTTTAAGAAGTGTAGTCTGGCTGTACTGAGAGGGGCTTTACAGTTCGGTTAATGCCTGTATACCCCTGCAATGTGCATCCAACTGTCACTTGAGATTGAACAGCGAACGAAGCAGCTGGGTTACTGACTGAATGTAAACGGAAGGCACATAGGCAGGGTGTTTGTGGTCACTCAAATGGTTGAAACCTGGTTGATGCACTACAAAAGCTGGGGTACCAGGAGGGAACATTTGAGGGGTATTGAGATGGTGGTGTCCAGAGGTCAAAATATGTTTCGGAGACACAGAGGTACTGCAGTCCTGGTCCCACATTGGGGGTAGACAAAAGTCCCTGCTAAAGATTTCTGTCCAACTGTTACCACATTTTGTGCAGCCTGGCTCCCTCTGTAACGATTCCCCAGTGTCTTTCGATCCTACAGATGACTGTAGCAAACTTCCCAAATTTTTTCTTGGCCTCATACTCCCAAAGGAGTGCCTGACATTTGCCAGCCTAACGATACTCACATTCTGGGAAAAACCTCACTAACCATGCATATTTATGTACCACACATGGCAAATCCTTACAATTGCAGAACATCATATCGCACTTGTCATCTTTGAGGTACTGTAAGTATTTGGATTTGAGGGAAACATTCATCCTTGCTTGCTCTCTCCCATCTGAAGTCTATGGTACTGCTGTTCCTTTCTCACATGTCCCTTCAAAGAGACAAGTGACACACAGACTCAATCACTCAGCAAACATATATGCTTTGACGTTTTTATCTTGCTGTTTACCTTCCAAATATTCCCCCTTCACCACAAATACAGGCCTGCCATTCCTCATCCCCTCAGTCAAAGCAGTCCTTCACTCCTTAGGCCCTGCAAGACCACCATGAACAAGAATCATGTCAGCAAGCAGAAGAAAAGCCTCAGTGTGCTCTTTTGTTCATACTGTTGCCCTCTAGTAACACTTCATGGCAACTGCAGCATAAGAATGGGACTGAGAAGAGGGCTGTCCTATGCAAATAATATCCTCCCATGCATACTTTCTTCTGAGACGGTCGGCGGCTTGTGCCGTGATACCGCCTCCAACATATGGTCTTCAACCAAATTTTTAAAAAGCCCACCTGCCTTAAACGAAGGATTTTGCCACTCGAAGGAAGCACATGGGGACATCACCCTCATTTAGCAGGGTCCTAAATTGCCTGCTGTCAGCCGGTATACAGAACAAGGGCGTTCGTGGGCGTTCGTGAGCGTTCCTCAAAGGAAATAGGTGGGTGATTATTTCACAGTGCCAGGGCAGGCCCAGCCCAGCCCAGCCCAGCCCAGCCCGGCACAGCGCACTGCTGTGGAGGTCCATTCCTTCACATCCTGCAGCAGGCATGATGCAGACCTACTAGAGCAAAGGCTTGACTCTGCCCTTGTCTGTCTCTTAAAGGAAATAATCTTTCTAGCTTCTTATTGCACCTAATAAATGGACTCTAGCTTGCCTCAAACTTGACCAATCATTTCATTAGCCAGAGCTCATACTTGACCTTTATTTCTATCCAAGCTCACTGGCACCAAACCACTGATTTGAACGAGTGGCTCACACCAAAATGAAAAATCACCATCATATAACCTATTTTACAATAAGTGTAGCACCTTCCTCGCATTCTTGTGCTCAGTTATAACCCCCAATACCACAATTGCACTCTGCAATTCACCAAACTTTAAGGACAAAGAATGAAGACATTGATAAAGGAAGATAAGGCCTTGTCCCTATTGCACCTACTTGAGAAATAGGGAGGTTGGTAGAAGGTCATGAGGGAAAACATTTGAAATTTTGGGACACACATGCCAAAAAGAGTGTCCACTTTTCTCCTCTGTTACCAAGTGAAAAAAAACTTAGCAAAAAAAACAAAATATTCACTTTTTGAAAATTTCCACCTTGGGATACCTCTACAGCATTGGCAGGATTCGAACCCAGGACTGTGAGGGCTGTCCCCACCAAAGGTACAAGACTTACCTTTGAGCTATAGCTCCTTGGTGGTCTAGAGGATTGCAGTAGTAACTATAAGCAACATACAGGCCTTGGTGTCCTTCCCTGCGGCTTCCATTGCACATGAAAAGGATGACCATGACATAAGGACAATTTGATAGGCTACTTACATGGAAACCAGTGTGGTCCAGTGGGTAAGTGCCTGCCTTCCATCCAGGCAACCAGGGTTCAAATCCCGGGTTCGGCACCAGGTGACTGATGGTGGCAGAGCAGAGGTAAGTTGGAGGTGGGCCTAAATGGCCAATTTGTAAGTAAAATGTGTCTGTGTGTTGTGTAAGAGTGGAATCATGCCTGGTGAATGAGGGATTGCAGATTGGTTGGTAAGTAAAATAGGTGTGGCCTGAACAGAGACAGGTGAAAGAAAGGGAACAGGTGTTGTGTGTAGGAGGAGGAGCCTAGTCAGATTGGGTGGGGTTAGAGAGGAGGGGTTCAGGAGAGCCTAGTCAGAGTGGGTGGGGTCAGAGAGGAGGAGTATAGGCAGAGCGGGTGGGGTTAGAGAGGAGGGGTTCAGGAGAGCCTAGTCAGATTGGGTGGGGTCAGAGAGGAGGAGTATAGGAGGAGCTAGTCAGAGTGGGTGGGGTCAGAGAGGAGGGGTATAGGCGGAGCCCGGGCAGAATGGGTGGGGTCAGAGAGCAGAGGAATAGGTGGAGGAGGATCCTGACTTATTGTGGGGTACTGCAAATACTTTTTTACTGCACCCCCCTATACTCTCTGATTTTTGTTGGGAGGGGGCAGTCAAAATTTGGGGGAGCAGTATTAAAAGGTGCTTGGGCGCAACGTGAAGGCGATGAGGTGCACACAATGGCATGGCTTCCAGGTACTTTTTGGGGGGCTACCATTAGTTTTTATTGCTCTGATCCTCCCTCATGGGGTGTACCCCAAATGGTTAGTGGCAACGGGGGGGGCAAGAAGCTGTTTGACACTTTCTATTACAAACAGGGGTCACCATACGATTCTGCTGCAGTTATGGTATTGAAAGGTAAAACAAGGATCATTTGGCTGTATTTTTGCAGGTGGGGTGCCCCACAATGTTACTGCCAGCAGCAGCAGCCCCATTCCTCCCCACCCTGCAGATTGGTATAGGTACCTTTAGGACATTTCTGTTGAAAACAGAGGCTTAAGCAAATCGCGCTACAAAACCCGAGAGCACTAACACTTGCTAAATAAAGGTGGCATCGGAGCATACAAATGAGGCTGGGAGAGGCTACTGTTGCAATTGGTTTGGTGGGTCATAGTGAATAACCTTGGCATGCAAATAGGCAGAAGTGTGAGGATTGGCAGTGTCTGTAGAGAATTTTGGCATGCTTTACAGTTGATTTTTCCCTCCTTACGTTGGCTATGAACTACAGAGGAAAGGCCTGGCCTTACTGTTGGGCAAAACATGTATTTATGATTTTAAGAAGTGTAGTCTGGCTGTACTGAGAGGGGCTTTACAGTTCGGTTAATGCCTGTATACCCCTGCAATGTGCATCCAACTGTCACTTGAGATTGAACAGCGAACGAAGCAGCTGGGTTACTGACTGAATGTAAACGGAAGGCACATAGGCAGGGTGTTTGTGGTCACTCAAATGGTTGAAACCTGGTTGATGCACTACAAAAGCTGGGGTACCAGGAGGGAACATTTGAGGGGTATTGAGATGGTGGTGTCCAGAGGTCAAAATATGTTTCGGAGACACAGAGGTACTGCAGTCCTGGTCCCACATTGGGGGTAGACAAAAGTCCCTGCTAAAGATTTCTGTCCAACTGTTACCACATTTTGTGCAGCCTGGCTCCCTCTGTAACGATTCCCCAGTGTCTTTCGATCCTACAGATGACTGTAGCAAACTTCCCAAATTTTTTCTTGGCCTCATACTCCCAAAGGAGTGCCTGACATTTGCCAGCCTAACGATACTCACATTCTGGGAAAAACCTCACTAACCATGCATATTTATGTACCACACATGGCAAATCCTTACAATTGCAGAACATCATATCGCACTTGTCATCTTTGAGGTACTGTAAGTATTTGGATTTGAGGGAAACATTCATCCTTGCTTGCTCTCTCCCATCTGAAGTCTATGGTACTGCTGTTCCTTTCTCACATGTCCCTTCAAAGAGACAAGTGACACACAGACTCAATCACTCAGCAAACATATATGCTTTGACGTTTTTATCTTGCTGTTTACCTTCCAAATATTCCCCCTTCACCACAAATACAGGCCTGCCATTCCTCATCCCCTCAGTCAAAGCAGTCCTTCACTCCTTAGGCCCTGCAAGACCACCATGAACAAGAATCATGTCAGCAAGCAGAAGAAAAGCCTCAGTGTGCTCTTTTGTTCATACTGCTGCCCTCTAGTAACACTTCATGGCAACTGCAGCATAAGAATGGGACTGAGAAGAGGGCTGTCCTATGCAAATAATATCCTCCCATGCATACTTTCTTCTGAGACGGTCGGCGGCTTGTGCCGTGATACCGCCTCCAACATATGGTCTTCAACCACATTTTTAAAAAGCCCACCTGCCTTAAACGAAGGATTTTGCCACTCGAAGGAAGCACATGGGGACATCACCCTCATTTAGCAGGGTCCTAAATTGCCTGCTGTCAGCCTGTATACAGAACAAGGGCGTTCGTGGGCGTTCGTGAGCGTTCCTCAAAGGAAATAGGTGGGTGATTATTTCACAGTGCCAGGGCAGGCCCAGCCCAGCCCAGCCCAGCCCGGCACAGCGCACTGCTGTGGAGGTCCATTCCTTCACATCCTGCAGCAGGCATGATGCAGACCTACTAGAGCAAAGGCTTGACTCTGCCCTTGTCTGTCTCTTAAAGGAAATAATCTTTCTAGCTTCTTATTGCACCTAATAAATGGACTCTAGCTTGCCTCAAACTTGACCAATCATTTCATTAGCCAGAGCTCATACTTGACCTTTATTTCTATCCAAGCTCACTGGCACCAAACCACTGATTTGAACGAGTGGCTCACACCAAAATGAAAAATCACCATCATATAACCTATTTTACAATAAGTGTAGCACCTTCCTCGCATTCTTGTGCTCAGTTATAACCCCCAATACCACAATTGCACTCTGCAATTCACCAAACTTTAAGGACAAAGAATGAAGACATTGATAAAGGAAGATAAGGCCTTGTCCCTATTGCACCTACTTGAGAAATAGGGAGGTTGGTAGAAGGTCATGAGGGAAAACATTTGAAATTTTGGGACACACATGCCAAAAAGAGTGTCCACTTTTCTCCTCTGTTACCAAGTGAAAAAAAACTTAGCAAAAAAAACAAAATATTCACTTTTTGAAAATTTCCACCTTGGGATACTTCTACAGCATTGGCAGGATTCGAACCCAGGACTCTGAGGGCTGTCCCCACCAAAGGTACAAGACTTACCTTTGAGCTATAGCTCCTTGGTGGTCTAGAGGATTGCAGTAGTAACTATAAGCAACATACAGGCCTTGGTGTCCTTCCCTGCGGCTTCCATTGCACATGAAAAGGATGACCATGACATAAGGACAATTTGATAGGCTACTTACATGGAAACCAGTGTGGTCCAGTGGGTAAGTGCCTGCCTTCCATCCAGGCAACCAGGGTTCAAATCCCGGGTTCGGCACCAGGTGACTGATGGTGGCAGAGCAGAGGTAAGTTGGAGGTGGGCCTAAATGGCCAATTTGTAAGTAAAATGTGTCTGTGTGTTGTGTAAGAGTGGAATCATGCCTGGTGAATGAGGGATTGCAGATTGGTTGGTAAGTAAAATAGGTGTGGCCTGAACAGAGACAGGTGAAAGAAAGGGAACAGGTGTTGTGTGTAGGAGGAGGAGCCTAGTCAGATTGGGTGGGGTTAGAGAGGAGGGGTTCAGGAGAGCCTAGTCAGAGTGGGTGGGGTCAGAGAGGAGGAGTATAGGCAGAGCGGGTGGGGTTAGAGAGGAGGGGTTCAGGAGAGCCTAGTCAGATTGGGTGGGGTCAGAGAGGAGGAGTATAGGAGGAGCTAGTCAGAGTGGGTGGGGTCAGAGAGGAGGGGTATAGGCGGAGCCCGGGCAGAATGGGTGGGGTCAGAGAGCAGAGGAATAGGTGGAGGAGGATCCTGACTTATTGTGGGGTACTGCAAATACTTTTTTACTGCACCCCCCTATACTCTCTGATTTTTGTTGGGAGGGGGCAGTCAAAATTTGGGGGAGCAGTATTAAAAGGTGCTTGGGCGCAACGTGAAGGCGATGAGGTGCACACAATGGCATGGCTTCCAGGTACTTTTTGGGGGGCTACCATTAGTTTTTATTGCTCTGATCCTCCCTCATGGGGTGTACCCCAAATGGTTAGTGGCAACGGGGGGGGCAAGAAGCTGTTTGACACTTTCTATTACAAACAGGGGTCACCATACGATTCTGCTGCAGTTATGGTATTGAAAGGTAAAACAAGGATCATTTGGCTGTATTTTTGCAGGTGGGGTGCCCCACAATGTTACTGCCAGCAGCAGCAGCCCCATTCCTCCCCACCCTGCAGATTGGTATAGGTACCTTTAGGACATTTCTGTTGAAAACAGAGGCTTAAGCAAATCGCGCTACAAAACCCGAGAGCACTAACACTTGCTAAATAAAGGTGGCATCGGAGCATACAAATGAGGCTGGGAGAGGCTACTGTTGCAATTGGTTTGGTGGGTCATAGTGAATAACCTTGGCATGCAAATAGGCAGAAGTGTGAGGATTGGCAGTGTCTGTAGAGAATTTTGGCATGCTTTACAGTTGATTTTTCCCTCCTTACGTTGGCTATGAACTACAGAGGAAAGGCCTGGCCTTACTGTTGGGCAAAACATGTATTTATGATTTTAAGAAGTGTAGTCTGGCTGTACTGAGAGGGGCTTTACAGTTCGGTTAATGCCTGTATACCCCTGCAATGTGCATCCAACTGTCACTTGAGATTGAACAGCGAACGAAGCAGCTGGGTTACTGACTGAATGTAAACGGAAGGCACATAGGCAGGGTGTTTGTGGTCACTCAAATGGTTGAAACCTGGTTGATGCACTACAAAAGCTGGGGTACCAGGAGGGAACATTTGAGGGGTATTGAGATGGTGGTGTCCAGAGGTCAAAATATGTTTCGGAGACACAGAGGTACTGCAGTCCTGGTCCCACATTGGGGGTAGACAAAAGTCCCTGCTAAAGATTTCTGTCCAACTGTTACCACATTTTGTGCAGCCTGGCTCCCTCTGTAACGATTCCCCAGTGTCTTTCGATCCTACAGATGACTGTAGCAAACTTCCCAAATTTTTTCTTGGCCTCATACTCCCAAAGGAGTGCCTGACATTTGCCAGCCTAACGATACTCACATTCTGGGAAAAACCTCACTAACCATGCATATTTATGTACCACACATGGCAAATCCTTACAATTGCAGAACATCATATCGCACTTGTCATCTTTGAGGTACTGTAAGTATTTGGATTTGAGGGAAACATTCATCCTTGCTTGCTCTCTCCCATCTGAAGTCTATGGTACTGCTGTTCCTTTCTCACATGTCCCTTCAAAGAGACAAGTGACACACAGACTCAATCACTCAGCAAACATATATGCTTTGACGTTTTTATCTTGCTGTTTACCTTCCAAATATTCCCCCTTCACCACAAATACAGGCCTGCCATTCCTCATCCCCTCAGTCAAAGCAGTCCTTCACTCCTTAGGCCCTGCAAGACCACCATGAACAAGAATCATGTCAGCAAGCAGAAGAAAAGCCTCAGTGTGCTCTTTTGTTCATACTGCTGCCCTCTAGTAACACTTCATGGCAACTGCAGCATAAGAATGGGACTGAGAAGAGGGCTGTCCTATGCAAATAATATCCTCCCATGCATACTTTCTTCTGAGACGGTCGGCGGCTTGTGCCGTGATACCGCCTCCAACATATGGTCTTCAACCAAATTTTTAAAAAGCCCACCTGCCTTAAACGAAGGATTTTGCCACTCGAAGGAAGCACATGGGGACATCACCCTCATTTAGCAGGGTCCTAAATTGCCTGCTGTCAGCCTGTATACAGAACAAGGGCGTTCGTGGGCGTTCGTGAGCGTTCCTCAAAGGAAATAGGTGGGTGATTATTTCACAGTGCCAGGGCAGGCCCAGCCCAGCCCAGCCCAGCGCAGCCCAGCCCGGCACAGCGCACTGCTGTGGAGGTCCATTCCTTCACATCCTGCAGCAGGCATGATGCAGACCTACTAGAGCAAAGGCTTGACTCTGCCCTTGTCTGTCTCTTAAAGGAAATAATCTTTCTAGCTTCTTATTGCACCTAATAAATGGACTCTAGCTTGCCTCAAACTTGACCAATCATTTCATTAGCCAGAGCTCATACTTGACCTTTATTTCTATCCAAGCTCACTGGCACCAAACCACTGATTTGAACGAGTGGCTCACACCAAAATGAAAAATCACCATCATATAACCTATTTTACAATAAGTGTAGCACCTTCCTCGCATTCTTGTGCTCAGTTATAACCCCCAATACCACAATTGCACTCTGCAATTCACCAAACTTTAAGGACAAAGAATGAAGACATTGATAAAGGAAGATAAGGCCTTGTCCCTATTGCACCTACTTGAGAAATAGGGAGGTTGGTAGAAGGTCATGAGGGAAAACATTTGAAATTTTGGGACACACATGCCAAAAAGAGTGTCCACTTTTCTCCTCTGTTACCAAGTGAAAAAAAACTTAGCAAAAAAAACAAAATATTCACTTTTTGAAAATTTCCACCTTGGGATACCTCTACAGCATTGGCAGGATTCGAACCCAGGACTGTGAGGGCTGCCCCCACCAAAGGTACAAGACTTACCTTTGAGCTATAGCTCCTTGGTGGTCTAGAGGATTGCAGTAGTAACTATAAGCAACATACAGGCCTTGGTGTCCTTCCCTGCGGCTTCCATTGCACATGAAAAGGATGACCATGACATAAGGACAATTTGATAGGCTACTTACATGGAAACCAGTGTGGTCCAGTGGGTAAGTGCCTGCCTTCCATCCAGGCAACCAGGGTTCAAATCCCGGGTTCGGCACCAGGTGACTGATGGTGGCAGAGCAGAGGTAAGTTGGAGGTGGGCCTAAATGGCCAATTTGTAAGTAAAATGTGTCTGTGTGTTGTGTAAGAGTGGAATCATGCCTGGTGAATGAGGGATTGCAGATTGGTTGGTAAGTAAAATAGGTGTGGCCTGAACAGAGACAGGTGAAAGAAAGGGAACAGGTGTTGTGTGTAGGAGGAGGAGCCTAGTCAGATTGGGTGGGGTTAGAGAGGAGGGGTTCAGGAGAGCCTAGTCAGAGTGGGTGGGGTCAGAGAGGAGGAGTATAGGCAGAGCGGGTGGGGTCAGAGAGGAGGAGTATAGGAGGAGCTAGTCAGAGTGGGTGGGGTCAGAGAGGAGGGGTATAGGCGGAGCCCGGGCAGAATGGGTGGGGTCAGAGAGCAGAGGAATAGGTGGAGGAGGATCCTGACTTATTGTGGGGTACTGCAAATACTTTTTTACTGCACCCCCCTATACTCTCTGATTTTTGTTGGGAGGGGGCAGTCAAAATTTGGGGGAGCAGTATTAAAAGGTGCTTGGGCGCAACGTGAAGGCGATGAGGTGCACACAATGGCATGGCTTCCAGGTACTTTTTGGGGGGCTACCATTAGTTTTTATTGCTCTGATCCTCCCTCATGGGGTGTACCCCAAATGGTTAGTGGCAACGGGGGGGGCAAGAAGCTGTTTGACACTTTCTATTACAAACAGGGGTCACCATACGATTCTGCTGCAGTTATGGTATTGAAAGGTAAAACAAGGATCATTTGGCTGTATTTTTGCAGGTGGGGTGCCCCACAATGTTACTGCCAGCAGCAGCAGCCCCATTCCTCCCCACCCTGCAGATTGGTATAGGTACCTTTAGGACATTTCTGTTGAAAACAGAGGCTTAAGCAAATCGCGCTACAAAACCCGAGAGCACTAACACTTGCTAAATAAAGGTGGCATCGGAGCATACAAATGAGGCTGGGAGAGGCTACTGTTGCAATTGGTTTGGTGGGTCATAGTGAATAACCTTGGCATGCAAATAGGCAGAAGTGTGAGGATTGGCAGTGTCTGTAGAGAATTTTGGCATGCTTTACAGTTGATTTTTCCCTCCTTACGTTGGCTATGAACTACAGAGGAAAGGCCTGGCCTTACTGTTGGGCAAAACATGTATTTATGATTTTAAGAAGTGTAGTCTGGCTGTACTGAGAGGGGCTTTACAGTTCGGTTAATGCCTGTATACCCCTGCAATGTGCATCCAACTGTCACTTGAGATTGAACAGCGAACGAAGCAGCTGGGTTACTGACTGAATGTAAACGGAAGGCACATAGGCAGGGTGTTTGTGGTCACTCAAATGGTTGAAACCTGGTTGATGCACTACAAAAGCTGGGGTACCAGGAGGGAACATTTGAGGGGTATTGAGATGGTGGTGTCCAGAGGTCAAAATATGTTTCGGAGACACAGAGGTACTGCAGTCCTGGTCCCACATTGGGGGTAGACAAAAGTCCCTGCTAAAGATTTCTGTCCAACTGTTACCACATTTTGTGCAGCCTGGCTCCCTCTGTAACGATTCCCCAGTGTCTTTCGATCCTACAGATGACTGTAGCAAACTTCCCAAATTTTTTCTTGGCCTCATACTCCCAAAGGAGTGCCTGACATTTGCCAGCCTAACGATACTCACATTCTGGGAAAAACCTCACTAACCATGCATATTTATGTACCACACATGGCAAATCCTTACAATTGCAGAACATCATATCGCACTTGTCATCTTTGAGGTACTGTAAGTATTTGGATTTGAGGGAAACATTCATCCTTGCTTGCTCTCTCCCATCTGAAGTCTATGGTACTGCTGTTCCTTTCTCACATGTCCCTTCAAAGAGACAAGTGACACACAGACTCAATCACTCAGCAAACATATATGCTTTGACGTTTTTATCTTGCTGTTTACCTTCCAAATATTCCCCCTTCACCACAAATACAGGCCTGCCATTCCTCATCCCCTCAGTCAAAGCAGTCCTTCACTCCTTAGGCCCTGCAAGACCACCATGAACAAGAATCATGTCAGCAAGCAGAAGAAAAGCCTCAGTGTGCTCTTTTGTTCATACTGCTGCCCTCTAGTAACACTTCATGGCAACTGCAGCATAAGAATGGGACTGAGAAGAGGGCTGTCCTATGCAAATAATATCCTCCCATGCATACTTTCTTCTGAGACGGTCGGCGGCTTGTGCCGTGATACCGCCTCCAACATATGGTCTTCAACCAAATTTTTAAAAAGCCCACCTGCCTTAAACGAAGGATTTTGCCACTCGAAGGAAGCACATGGGGACATCACCCTCATTTAGCAGGGTCCTAAATTGCCTGCTGTCAGCCTGTATACAGAACAAGGGCATTCGTGGGCGTTCGTGAGCGTTCCTCAAAGGAAGGAGGTGGGTGATTATTTCACAGTGCCAGGGCAGGCCCAGCCCAGCCCAGCCCAGCGCAGCCCAGCCCGGCACAGCGCACTGCTGTGGAGGTCCATTCCTTCACATCCTGCAGCAGGCATGATGCAGACCTACTAGAGCAAAGGCTTGACTCTGCCCTTGTCTGTCTCTTAAAGGAAATAATCTTTCTAGCTTCTTATTGCACCTAATAAATGGACTCTAGCTTGCCTCAAACTTGACCAATCATTTCATTAGCCAGAGCTCATACTTGACCTTTATTTCTATCCAAGCTCACTGGCACCAAACCACTGATTTGAGCGAGTGGCTCACACCAAAATGAAAAATCACCATCATATAACCTATTTTATAATAAGTGTAGCACCTTCCTCGCATTCTTGTGCTCAGTTATAACCCCCAATACCACAATTGCACTCTGCAATTCACTAAACTTTAAGGACAAAGAATGAAGACATTGATAAAGGAAGATAAGGCCTTGTCCCTATTGCACCTACTTGAGAAATAGGGAGGTTGGTAGAAGGTCATGAGGGAAAACATTTGAAATTTTGGGACACACATGCCAAAAAGAGTGTCCACTTTTCTCCTCTGTTACCAAGTGAAAAAAAACTTAGCAAAAAAAACAAAATATTCACTTTTTGAAAATTTCCACCTTGGGATACCTCTACAGCATTTGCAGGATTCGAACCCAGGCCTGTGAGGGCTGCCCCACCAAAGGTACAAGACTTACCTTTGAGCTATAGCTCCTTGGTGGTCTAGAGGATTGCAGTAGTAACTATAAGCAACATACAGGCCTTGGTGTCCTTCCCTGCGGCTTCCATTGCACATGAAAAGGATGACCATGACATAAGGACAATTTGATAAGCTATTTACATGGAAACCAGTGTGGTCCAGTGGGTAAGTGCCTGCCTTCCATCCAGGCAACCAGGGTTCAAATCCCGGGTTCGGCACCAGGTGACTGATGGTGGCAGAGCAGAGGTAAGTTGGAGGTGGGCCTAAATGGCCAATTGTTAAGTAAAATGTGTCTGTGTGTTGTGTAAGAGTGGAATCATGCCTGGTGAATGAGGGATTGCAGATTGGTTGGTAAGTAAAATAGGTGTGGCCTGAACAGAGACAGGTGAAAGAAAGGGAACAGGTGTTGTGTGTAGGAGGAGGAGCCTAGTCAGATTGGGTGGGGTTAGAGAGGAGGGGTTCAGGAGAGCCTAGTCAGAGTGGGTGGGGTCAGAGAGGAGGAGTATAGGCAGAGCGGGTGGGGTTAGAGAGGAGGGGTTCAGGAGAGCCTAGTCAGATTGGGTGGGGTCAGAGAGGAGGAGTATAGGAGGAGCTAGTCAGAGTGGGTGGGGTCAGAGAGGAGGGGTATAGGCGGAGCCCGGGCAGAATGGGTGGGGTCAGAGAGCAGAGGAATAGGTGGAGGAGGATCCTGACTTATTGTGGGGTACTGCAAATACTTTTTTACTGCACCCCCCTATACTCTCTGATTTTTGTTGGGAGGGGGCAGTCAAAATTTGGGGGAGCAGTATTAAAAGGTGCTTGGGCGCAACGTGAAGGCGATGAGGTGCACACAATGGCATGGCTTCCAGGTACTTTTTGGGGGGCTACCATTAGTTTTTATTGCTCTGATCCTCCCTCATGGGGTGTACCCCAAATGGTTAGTGGCAACGGGGGGGGCAAGAAGCTGTTTGACACTTTCTATTACAAACAGGGGTCACCATACGATTCTGCTGCAGTTATGGTATTGAAAGGTAAAACAAGGATCATTTGGCTGTATTTTTGCAGGTGGGGTGCCCCACAATGTTACTGCCAGCAGCAGCAGCCCCATTCCTCCCCACCCTGCAGATTGGTATAGGTACCTTTAGGACATTTCTGTTGAAAACAGAGGCTTAAGCAAATCGCGCTACAAAACCCGAGAGCACTAACACTTGCTAAATAAAGGTGGCATCGGAGCATACAAATGAGGCTGGGAGAGGCTACTGTTGCAATTGGTTTGGTGGGTCATAGTGAATAACCTTGGCATGCAAATAGGCAGAAGTGTGAGGATTGGCAGTGTCTGTAGAGAATTTTGGCATGCTTTACAGTTGATTTTTCCCTCCTTACGTTGGCTATGAACTACAGAGGAAAGGCCTGGCCTTACTGTTGGGCAAAACATGTATTTATGATTTTAAGAAGTGTAGTCTGGCTGTACTGAGAGGGGCTTTACAGTTCGGTTAATGCCTGTATACCCCTGCAATGTGCATCCAACTGTCACTTGAGATTGAACAGCGAACGAAGCAGCTGGGTTACTGACTGAATGTAAACGGAAGGCACATAGGCAGGGTGTTTGTGGTCACTCAAATGGTTGAAACCTGGTTGATGCACTACAAAAGCTGGGGTACCAGGAGGGAACATTTGAGGGGTATTGAGATGGTGGTGTCCAGAGGTCAAAATATGTTTCGGAGACACAGAGGTACTGCAGTCCTGGTCCCACATTGGGGGTAGACAAAAGTCCCTGCTAAAGATTTCTGTCCAACTGTTACCACATTTTGTGCAGCCTGGCTCCCTCTGTAACGATTCCCCAGTGTCTTTCGATCCTACAGATGACTGTAGCAAACTTCCCAAATTTTTTCTTGGCCTCATACTCCCAAAGGAGTGCCTGACATTTGCCAGCCTAACGATACTCACATTCTGGGAAAAACCTCACTAACCATGCATATTTATGTACCACACATGGCAAATCCTTACAATTGCAGAACATCATATCGCACTTGTCATCTTTGAGGTACTGTAAGTATTTGGATTTGAGGGAAACATTCATCCTTGCTTGCTCTCTCCCATCTGAAGTCTATGGTACTGCTGTTCCTTTCTCACATGTCCCTTCAAAGAGACAAGTGACACACAGACTCAATCACTCAGCAAACATATATGCTTTGACGTTTTTATCTTGCTGTTTACCTTCCAAATATTCCCCCTTCACCACAAATACAGGCCTGCCATTCCTCATCCCCTCAGTCAAAGCAGTCCTTCACTCCTTAGGCCCTGCAAGACCACCATGAACAAGAATGATGTCAGCAAGCAGAAGAAAAGCCTCAGTGTGCTCTTTTGTTCATACTGCTGCCCTCTAGTAACACTTCATGGCAACTGCAGCATAAGAATGGGACTGAGAAGAGGGCTGTCCTATGCAAATAATATCCTCCCATGCATACTTTCTTCTGAGACGGTCGGCGGCTTGTGCCGTGATACCGCCTCCAACATATGGTCTTCAACCAAATTTTTAAAAAGCCCACCTGCCTTAAACGAAGGATTTTGCCACTCGAAGGAAGCACATGGGGACATCACCCTCATTTAGCAGGGTCCTAAATTGCCTGCTGTCAGCCTGTATACAGAACAAGGGCGTTCGTGGGCGTTCGTGAGCGTTCCTCAAAGGAAATAGGTGGGTGATTATTTCACAGTGCCAGGGCAGGCCCAGCCCAGCCCAGCCCAGCCCAGCCCGGCACAGCGCACTGCTGTGGAGGTCCATTCCTTCACATCCTGCAGCAGGCATGATGCAGACCTACTAGAGCAAAGGCTTGACTCTGCCCTTGTCTGTCTCTTAAAGGAAATAATCTTTCTAGCTTCTTATTGCACCTAATAAATGGACTCTAGCTTGCCTCAAACTTGACCAATCATTTCATTAGCCAGAGCTCATACTTGACCTTTATTTCTATCCAAGCTCACTGGCACCAAACCACTGATTTGAACGAGTGGCTCACACCAAAATGAAAAATCACCATCATATAACCTATTTTACAATAAGTGTAGCACCTTCCTCGCATTCTTGTGCTCAGTTATAACCCCCAATACCACAATTGCACTCTGCAATTCACCAAACTTTAAGGACAAAGAATGAAGACATTGATAAAGGAAGATAAGGCCTTGTCCCTATTGCACCTACTTGAGAAATAGGGAGGTTGGTAGAAGGTCATGAGGGAAAACATTTGAAATTTTGGGACACACATGCCAAAAAGAGTGTCCACTTTTCTCCTCTGTTACCAAGTGAAAAAAAACTTAGCAAAAAAAACAAAATATTCACTTTTTGAAAATTTCCACCTTGGGATACCTCTACAGCATTGGCAGGATTCGAACCCAGGACTGTGAGGGCTGTCCCCACCAAAGGTACAAGACTTACCTTTGAGCTATAGCTCCTTGGTGGTCTAGAGGATTGCAGTAGTAACTATAAGCAACATACAGGCCTTGGTGTCCTTCCCTGCGGCTTCCATTGCACATGAAAAGGATGACCATGACATAAGGACAATTTGATAGGCTACTTACATGGAAACCAGTGTGGTCCAGTGGGTAAGTGCCTGCCTTCCATCCAGGCAACCAGGGTTCAAATCCCGGGTTCGGCACCAGGTGACTGATGGTGGCAGAGCAGAGGTAAGTTGGAGGTGGGCCTAAATGGCCAATTTGTAAGTAAAATGTGTCTGTGTGTTGTGTAAGAGTGGAATCATGCCTGGTGAATGAGGGATTGCAGATTGGTTGGTAAGTAAAATAGGTGTGGCCTGAACAGAGACAGGTGAAAGAAAGGGAACAGGTGTTGTGTGTAGGAGGAGGAGCCTAGTCAGATTGGGTGGGGTTAGAGAGGAGGGGTTCAGGAGAGCCTAGTCAGAGTGGGTGGGGTCAGAGAGGAGGAGTATAGGCAGAGCGGGTGGGGTTAGAGAGGAGGGGTTCAGGAGAGCCTAGTCAGATTGGGTGGGGTCAGAGAGGAGGAGTATAGGAGGAGCTAGTCAGAGTGGGTGGGGTCAGAGAGGAGGGGTATAGGCGGAGCCCGGGCAGAATGGGTGGGGTCAGAGAGCAGAGGAATAGGTGGAGGAGGATCCTGACTTATTGTGGGGTACTGCAAATACTTTTTTACTGCACCCCCCTATACTCTCTGATTTTTGTTGGGAGGGGGCAGTCAAAATTTGGGGGAGCAGTATTAAAAGGTGCTTGGGCGCAACGTGAAGGCGATGAGGTGCACACAATGGCATGGCTTCCAGGTACTTTTTGGGGGGCTACCATTAGTTTTTATTGCTCTGATCCTCCCTCATGGGGTGTACCCCAAATGGTTAGTGGCAACGGGGGGGGCAAGAAGCTGTTTGACACTTTCTATTACAAACAGGGGTCACCATACGATTCTGCTGCAGTTATGGTATTGAAAGGTAAAACAAGGATCATTTGGCTGTATTTTTGCAGGTGGGGTGCCCCACAATGTTACTGCCAGCAGCAGCAGCCCCATTCCTCCCCACCCTGCAGATTGGTATAGGTACCTTTAGGACATTTCTGTTGAAAACAGAGGCTTAAGCAAATCGCGCTACAAAACCCGAGAGCACTAACACTTGCTAAATAAAGGTGGCATCGGAGCATACAAATGAGGCTGGGAGAGGCTACTGTTGCAATTGGTTTGGTGGGTCATAGTGAATAACCTTGGCATGCAAATAGGCAGAAGTGTGAGGATTGGCAGTGTCTGTAGAGAATTTTGGCATGCTTTACAGTTGATTTTTCCCTCCTTACGTTGGCTATGAACTACAGAGGAAAGGCCTGGCCTTACTGTTGGGCAAAACATGTATTTATGATTTTAAGAAGTGTAGTCTGGCTGTACTGAGAGGGGCTTTACAGTTCGGTTAATGCCTGTATACCCCTGCAATGTGCATCCAACTGTCACTTGAGATTGAACAGCGAACGAAGCAGCTGGGTTACTGACTGAATGTAAACGGAAGGCACATAGGCAGGGTGTTTGTGGTCACTCAAATGGTTGAAACCTGGTTGATGCACTACAAAAGCTGGGGTACCAGGAGGGAACATTTGAGGGGTATTGAGATGGTGGTGTCCAGAGGTCAAAATATGTTTCGGAGACACAGAGGTACTGCAGTCCTGGTCCCACATTGGGGGTAGACAAAAGTCCCTGCTAAAGATTTCTGTCCAACTGTTACCACATTTTGTGCAGCCTGGCTCCCTCTGTAACGATTCCCCAGTGTCTTTCGATCCTACAGATGACTGTAGCAAACTTCCCAAATTTTTTCTTGGCCTCATACTCCCAAAGGAGTGCCTGACATTTGCCAGCCTAACGATACTCACATTCTGGGAAAAACCTCACTAACCATGCATATTTATGTACCACACATGGCAAATCCTTACAATTGCAGAACATCATATCGCACTTGTCATCTTTGAGGTACTGTAAGTATTTGGATTTGAGGGAAACATTCATCCTTGCTTGCTCTCTCCCATCTGAAGTCTATGGTACTGCTGTTCCTTTCTCACATGTCCCTTCAAAGAGACAAGTGACACACAGACTCAATCACTCAGCAAACATATATGCTTTGACGTTTTTATCTTGCTGTTTACCTTCCAAATATTCCCCCTTCACCACAAATACAGGCCTGCCATTCCTCATCCCCTCAGTCAAAGCAGTCCTTCACTCCTTAGGCCCTGCAAGACCACCATGAACAAGAATCATGTCAGCAAGCAGAAGAAAAGCCTCAGTGTGCTCTTTTGTTCATACTGCTGCCCTCTAGTAACACTTCATGGCAACTGCAGCATAAGAATGGGACTGAGAAGAGGGCTGTCCTATGCAAATAATATCCTCCCATGCATACTTTCTTCTGAGACGGTCGGCGGCTTGTGCCGTGATACCGCCTCCAACATATGGTCTTCAACCAAATTTTTAAAAAGCCCACCTGCCTTAAACGAAGGATTTTGCCACTCGAAGGAAGCACATGGGGACATCACCCTCATTTAGCAGGGTCCTAAATTGCCTGCTGTCAGCCTGTATACAGAACAAGGGCGTTCGTGGGCGTTCGTGAGCGTTCCTCAAAGGAAATAGGTGGGTGATTATTTCACAGTGCCAGGGCAGGCCCAGCCCAGCCCAGCCCAGCCCAGCCCGGCACAGCGCACTGCTGTGGAGGTCCATTCCTTCACATCCTGCAGCAGGCATGATGCAGACCTACTAGAGCAAAGGCTTGACTCTGCCCTTGTCTGTCTCTTAAAGGAAATAATCTTTCTAGCTTCTTATTGCACCTAATAAATGGACTCTAGCTTGCCTCAAACTTGACCAATCATTTCATTAGCCAGAGCTCATACTTGACCTTTATTTCTATCCAAGCTCACTGGCACCAAACCACTGATTTGAACGAGTGGCTCACACCAAAATGAAAAATCACCATCATATAACCTATTTTACAATAAGTGTAGCACCTTCCTCGCATTCTTGTGCTCAGTTATAACCCCCAATACCACAATTGCACTCTGCAATTCACCAAACTTTAAGGACAAAGAATGAAGACATTGATAAAGGAAGATAAGGCCTTGTCCCTATTGCACCTACTTGAGAAATAGGGAGGTTGGTAGAAGGTCATGAGGGAAAACATTTGAAATTTTGGGACACACATGCCAAAAAGAGTGTCCACTTTTCTCCTCTGTTACCAAGTGAAAAAAAACTTAGCAAAAAAAACAAAATATTCACTTTTTGAAAATTTCCACCTTGGGATACCTCTACAGCATTGGCAGGATTCGAACCCAGGACTGTGAGGGCTGTCCCCACCAAAGGTACAAGACTTACCTTTGAGCTATAGCTCCTTGGTGGTCTAGAGGATTGCAGTAGTAACTATAAGCAACATACAGGCCTTGGTGTCCTTCCCTGCGGCTTCCATTGCACATGAAAAGGATGACCATGACATAAGGACAATTTGATAGGCTACTTACATGGAAACCAGTGTGGTCCAGTGGGTAAGTGCCTGCCTTCCATCCAGGCAACCAGGGTTCAAATCCCGGGTTCGGCACCAGGTGACTGATGGTGGCAGAGCAGAGGTAAGTTGGAGGTGGGCCTAAATGGCCAATTGTTAAGTAAAATGTGTCTGTGTGTTGTGTAAGAGTGGAATCATGCCTGGTGAATGAGGGATTGCAGATTGGTTGGTAAGTAAAATAGGTGTGGCCTGAACAGAGACAGGTGAAAGAAAGGGAACAGGTGTTGTGTGTAGGAGGAGGAGCCTAGTCAGATTGGGTGGGGTTAGAGAGGAGGGGTTCAGGAGAGCCTAGTCAGAGTGGGTGGGGTCAGAGAGGAGGAGTATAGGAGAGCCTAGTCAGAGTGGGTGGGGTCAGAGAGGAGGAGTATAGGCAGAGCGGGTGGGGTTAGAGAGGAGGGGTTCAGGAGAGCCTAGTCAGATTGGGTGGGGTCAGAGAGGAGGAGTATAGGAGGAGCTAGTCAGAGTGGGTGGGGTCAGAGAGGAGGGGTATAGGCGGAGCCTGGGCAGAATGGGTGGGGTCAGAGAGCAGAGGAATAGGTGGAGGAGGATCCTGACTTATTGTGGGGTACTGCAAATACTTTTTTACTGCACCCCCCTATACTCTCTGATTTTTGTTGGGAGGGGGCAGTCAAAATTTGGGGGAGCAGTATTAAAAGGTGCTTGGGCGCAACGTGAAGGCGATGAGGTGCACACAATGGCATGGCTTCCAGGTACTTTTTGGGGGGCTACCATTAGTTTTTATTGCTCTGATCCTCCCTCATGGGGTGTACCCCAAATGGTTAGTGGCAACGGGGGGGGCAAGAAGCTGTTTGACACTTTCTATTACAAACAGGGGTCACCATACGATTCTGCTGCAGTTATGGTATTGAAAGGTAAAACAAGGATCATTTGGCTGTATTTTTGCAGGTGGGGTGCCCCACAATGTTACTGCCAGCAGCAGCAGCCCCATTCCTCCCCACCCTGCAGATTGGTATAGGTACCTTTAGGACATTTCTGTTGAAAACAGAGGCTTAAGCAAATCGCGCTACAAAACCCGAGAGCACTAACACTTGCTAAATAAAGGTGGCATCGGAGCATACAAATGAGGCTGGGAGAGGCTACTGTTGCAATTGGTTTGGTGGGTCATAGTGAATAACCTTGGCATGCAAATAGGCAGAAGTGTGAGGATTGGCAGTGTCTGTAGAGAATTTTGGCATGCTTTACAGTTGATTTTTCCCTCCTTACGTTGGCTATGAACTACAGAGGAAAGGCCTGGCCTTACTGTTGGGCAAAACATGTATTTATGATTTTAAGAAGTGTAGTCTGGCTGTACTGAGAGGGGCTTTACAGTTCGGTTAATGCCTGTATACCCCTGCAATGTGCATCCAACTGTCACTTGAGATTGAACAGCGAACGAAGCAGCTGGGTTACTGACTGAATGTAAACGGAAGGCACATAGGCAGGGTGTTTGTGGTCACTCAAATGGTTGAAACCTGGTTGATGCACTACAAAAGCTGGGGTACCAGGAGGGAACATTTGAGGGGTATTGAGATGGTGGTGTCCAGAGGTCAAAATATGTTTCGGAGACACAGAGGTACTGCAGTCCTGGTCCCACATTGGGGGTAGACAAAAGTCCCTGCTAAAGATTTCTGTCCAACTGTTACCACATTTTGTGCAGCCTGGCTCCCTCTGTAACGATTCCCCAGTGTCTTTCGATCCTACAGATGACTGTAGCAAACTTCCCAAATTTTTTCTTGGCCTCATACTCCCAAAGGAGTGCCTGACATTTGCCAGCCTAACGATACTCACATTCTGGGAAAAACCTCACTAACCATGCATATTTATGTACCACACATGGCAAATCCTTACAATTGCAGAACATCATATCGCACTTGTCATCTTTGAGGTACTGTAAGTATTTGGATTTGAGGGAAACATTCATCCTTGCTTGCTCTCTCCCATCTGAAGTCTATGGTACTGCTGTTCCTTTCTCACATGTCCCTTCAAAGAGACAAGTGACACACAGACTCAATCACTCAGCAAACATATATGCTTTGACGTTTTTATCTTGCTGTTTACCTTCCAAATATTCCCCCTTCACCACAAATACAGGCCTGCCATTCCTCATCCCCTCAGTCAAAGCAGTCCTTCACTCCTTAGGCCCTGCAAGACCACCATGAACAAGAATCATGTCAGCAAGCAGAAGAAAAGCCTCAGTGTGCTCTTTTGTTCATACTGCTGCCCTCTAGTAACACTTCATGGCAACTGCAGCATAAGAATGGGACTGAGAAGAGGGCTGTCCTATGCAAATAATATCCTCCCATGCATACTTTCTTCTGAGACGGTCGGCGGCTTGTGCCGTGATACCGCCTCCAACATATGGTCTTCAACCAAATTTTTAAAAAGCCCACCTGCCTTAAACGAAGGATTTTGCCACTCGAAGGAAGCACATGGGGACATCACCCTCATTTAGCAGGGTCCTAAATTGCCTGCTGTCAGCCTGTATACAGAACAAGGGCGTTCGTGGGCGTTCGTGAGCGTTCCTCAAAGGAAATAGGTGGGTGATTATTTCACAGTGCCAGGGCAGGCCCAGCCCAGCCCAGCCCAGCCCAGCCCAGCCCGGCACAGCGCACTGCTGTGGAGGTCCATTCCTTCACATCCTGCAGCAGGCATGATGCAGACCTACTAGAGCAAAGGCTTGACTCTGCCCTTGTCTGTCTCTTAAAGGAAATAATCTTTCTAGCTTCTTATTGCACCTAATAAATGGACTCTAGCTTGCCTCAAACTTGACCAATCATTTCATTAGCCAGAGCTCATACTTGACCTTTATTTCTATCCAAGCTCACTGGCACCAAACCACTGATTTGAACGAGTGGCTCACACCAAAATGAAAAATCACCATCATATAACCTATTTTACAATAAGTGTAGCACCTTCCTCGCATTCTTGTGCTCAGTTATAACCCCCAATACCACAATTGCACTCTGCAATTCACCAAACTTTAAGGACAAAGAATGAAGACATTGATAAAGGAAGATAAGGCCTTGTCCCTATTGCACCTACTTGAGAAATAGGGAGGTTGGTAGAAGGTCATGAGGGAAAACATTTGAAATTTTGGGACACACATGCCAAAAAGAGTGTCCACTTTTCTCCTCTGTTACCAAGTGAAAAAAAACTTAGCAAAAAAAACAAAATATTCACTTTTTGAAAATTTCCACCTTGGGATACCTCTACAGCATTGGCAGGATTCGAACCCAGGACTGTGAGGGCTGTCCCCACCAAAGGTACAAGACTTACCTTTGAGCTATAGCTCCTTGGTGGTCTAGAGGATTGCAGTAGTAACTATAAGCAACATACAGGCCTTGGTGTCCTTCCCTGCGGCTTCCATTGCACATGAAAAGGATGACCATGACATAAGGACAATTTGATAGGCTACTTACATGGAAACCAGTGTGGTCCAGTGGGTAAGTGCCTGCCTTCCATCCAGGCAACCAGGGTTCAAATCCCGGGTTCGGCACCAGGTGACTGATGGTGGCAGAGCAGAGGTAAGTTGGAGGTGGGCCTAAATGGCCAATTTGTAAGTAAAATGTGTCTGTGTGTTGTGTAAGAGTGGAATCATGCCTGGTGAATGAGGGATTGCAGATTGGTTGGTAAGTAAAATAGGTGTGGCCTGAACAGAGACAGGTGAAAGAAAGGGAACAGGTGTTGTGTGTAGGAGGAGGAGCCTAGTCAGATTGGGTGGGGTTAGAGAGGAGGGGTTCAGGAGAGCCTAGTCAGAGTGGGTGGGGTCAGAGAGGAGGAGTATAGGCAGAGCGGGTGGGGTTAGAGAGGAGGGGTTCAGGAGAGCCTAGTCAGATTGGGTGGGGTCAGAGAGGAGGAGTATAGGAGGAGCTAGTCAGAGTGGGTGGGGTCAGAGAGGAGGGGTATAGGCGGAGCCCGGGCAGAATGGGTGGGGTCAGAGAGCAGAGGAATAGGTGGAGGAGGATCCTGACTTATTGTGGGGTACTGCAAATACTTTTTTACTGCACCCCCCTATACTCTCTGATTTTTGTTGGGAGGGGGCAGTCAAAATTTGGGGGAGCAGTATTAAAAGGTGCTTGGGCGCAACGTGAAGGCGATGAGGTGCACACAATGGCATGGCTTCCAGGTACTTTTTGGGGGGCTACCATTAGTTTTTATTGCTCTGATCCTCCCTCATGGGGTGTACCCCAAATGGTTAGTGGCAACGGGGGGGGCAAGAAGCTGTTTGACACTTTCTATTACAAACAGGGGTCACCATACGATTCTGCTGCAGTTATGGTATTGAAAGGTAAAACAAGGATCATTTGGCTGTATTTTTGCAGGTGGGGTGCCCCACAATGTTACTGCCAGCAGCAGCAGCCCCATTCCTCCCCACCCTGCAGATTGGTATAGGTACCTTTAGGACATTTCTGTTGAAAACAGAGGCTTAAGCAAATCGCGCTACAAAACCCGAGAGCACTAACACTTGCTAAATAAAGGTGGCATCGGAGCATACAAATGAGGCTGGGAGAGGCTACTGTTGCAATTGGTTTGGTGGGTCATAGTGAATAACCTTGGCATGCAAATAGGCAGAAGTGTGAGGATTGGCAGTGTCTGTAGAGAATTTTGGCATGCTTTACAGTTGATTTTTCCCTCCTTACGTTGGCTATGAACTACAGAGGAAAGGCCTGGCCTTACTGTTGGGCAAAACATGTATTTATGATTTTAAGAAGTGTAGTCTGGCTGTACTGAGAGGGGCTTTACAGTTCGGTTAATGCCTGTATACCCCTGCAATGTGCATCCAACTGTCACTTGAGATTGAACAGCGAACGAAGCAGCTGGGTTACTGACTGAATGTAAATGGAAGGCACATAGGCAGGGTGTTTGTGGTCACTCAAATGGTTGAAACCTGGTTGATGCACTACAAAAGCTGGGGTACCAGGAGGGAACATTTGAGGGGTATTGAGATGGTGGTGTCCAGAGGTCAAAATATGTTTCGGAGACACAGAGGTACTGCAGTCCTGGTCCCACATTGGGGGTAGACAAAAGTCCCTGCTAAAGATTTCTGTCCAACTGTTACCACATTTTGTGCAGCCTGGCTCCCTCTGTAACGATTCCCCAGTGTCTTTCGATCCTACAGATGACTGTAGCAAACTTCCCAAATTTTTTCTTGGCCTCATACTCCCAAAGGAGTGCCTGACATTTGCCAGCCTAACGATACTCACATTCTGGGAAAAACCTCACTAACCATGCATATTTATGTACCACACATGGCAAATCCTTACAATTGCAGAACATCATATCGCACTTGTCATCTTTGAGGTACTGTAAGTATTTGGATTTGAGGGAAACATTCATCCTTGCTTGCTCTCTCCCATCTGAAGTCTATGGTACTGCTGTTCCTTTCTCACATGTCCCTTCAAAGAGACAAGTGACACACAGACTCAATCACTCAGCAAACATATATGCTTTGACGTTTTTATCTTGCTGTTTACCTTCCAAATATTCCCCCTTCACCACAAATACAGGCCTGCCATTCCTCATCCCCTCAGTCAAAGCAGTCCTTCACTCCTTAGGCCCTGCAAGACCACCATGAACAAGAATCATGTCAGCAAGCAGAAGAAAAGCCTCAGTGTGCTCTTTTGTTCATACTGCTGCCCTCTAGTAACACTTCATGGCAACTGCAGCATAAGAATGGGACTGAGAAGAGGGCTGTCCTATGCAAATAATATCCTCCCATGCATACTTTCTTCTGAGACGGTCGGCGGCTTGTGCCGTGATACCACCTCCAACATATGGTCTTCAACCAAATTTTTAAAAAGCCCACCTGCCTTAAACGAAGGATTTTGCCACTCGAAGGAAGCACATGGGGACATCACCCTCATTTAGCAGGGTCCTAAATTGCCTGCTGTCAGCCTGTATACAGAACAAGGGCGTTCGTGGGCGTTCGTGAGCGTTCCTCAAAGGAAATAGGTGGGTGATTATTTCACAGTGCCAGGGCAGGCCCAGCCCAGCCCAGCCCAGCCCGGCACAGCGCACTGCTGTGGAGGTCCATTCCTTCACATCCTGCAGCAGGCATGATGCAGACCTACTAGAGCAAAGGCTTGACTCTGCCCTTGTCTGTCTCTTAAAGGAAATAATCTTTCTAGCTTCTTATTGCACCTAATAAATGGACGCTAGCTTGCCTCAAACTTGACCAATCATTTCATTAGCCAGAGCTCATACTTGACCTTTATTTCTATCCAAGCTCACTGGCACCAAACCACTGATTTGAACGAGTGGCTCACACCAAAATGAAAAATCACCATCATATAACCTATTTTACAATAAGTGTAGCACCTTCCTCGCATTCTTGTGCTCAGTTATAACCCCCAATACCACAATTGCACTCTGCAATTCACCAAACTTTAAGGACAAAGAATGAAGACATTGATAAAGGAAGATAAGGCCTTGTCCCTATTGCACCTACTTGAGAAATAGGGAGGTTGGTAGAAGGTCATGAGGGAAAACATTTGAAATTTTGGGACACACATGCCAAAAAGAGTGTCCACTTTTCTCCTCTGTTACCAAGTGAAAAAAAACTTAGCAAAAAAAACAAAATATTCACTTTTTGAAAATTTCCACCTTGGGATACCTCTACAGCATTGGCAGGATTCGAACCCAGGACTGTGAGGGCTGTCCCCACCAAAGGTACAAGACTTACCTTTGAGCTATAGCTCCTTGGTGGTCTAGAGGATTGCAGTAGTAACTATAAGCAACATACAGGCCTTGGTGTCCTTCCCTGCGGCTTCCATTGCACATGAAAAGGATGACCATGACATAAGGACAATTTGATAGGCTACTTACATGGAAACCAGTGTGGTCCAGTGGGTAAGTGCCTGCCTTCCATCCAGGCAACCAGGGTTCAAATCCCGGGTTCGGCACCAGGTGACTGATGGTGGCAGAGCAGAGGTAAGTTGGAGGTGGGCCTAAATGGCCAATTTGTAAGTAAAATGTGTCTGTGTGTTGTGTAAGAGTGGAATCATGCCTGGTGAATGAGGGATTGCAGATTGGTTGGTAAGTAAAATAGGTGTGGCCTGAACAGAGACAGGTGAAAGAAAGGGAACAGGTGTTGTGTGTAGGAGGAGGAGCCTAGTCAGATTGGGTGGGGTTAGAGAGGAGGGGTTCAGGAGAGCCTAGTCAGAGTGGGTGGGGTCAGAGAGGAGGAGTATAGGCAGAGCGGGTGGGGTTAGAGAGGAGGGGTTCAGGAGAGCCTAGTCAGATTGGGTGGGGTCAGAGAGGAGGAGTATAGGAGGAGCTAGTCAGAGTGGGTGGGGTCAGAGAGGAGGGGTATAGGCGGAGCCCGGGCAGAATGGGTGGGGTCAGAGAGCAGAGGAATAGGTGGAGGAGGATCCTGACTTATTGTGGGGTACTGCAAATACTTTTTTACTGCACCCCCCTATACTCTCTGATTTTTGTTGGGAGGGGGCAGTCAAAATTTGGGGGAGCAGTATTAAAAGGTGCTTGGGCGCAACGTGAAGGCGATGAGGTGCACACAATGGCATGGCTTCCAGGTACTTTTTGGGGGGCTACCATTAGTTTTTATTGCTCTGATCCTCCCTCATGGGGTGTACCCCAAATGGTTAGTGGCAACGGGGGGGGCAAGAAGCTGTTTGACACTTTCTATTACAAACAGGGGTCACCATACGATTCTGCTGCAGTTATGGTATTGAAAGGTAAAACAAGGATCATTTGGCTGTATTTTTGCAGGTGGGGTGCCCCACAATGTTACTGCCAGCAGCAGCAGCCCCATTCCTCCCCACCCTGCAGATTGGTATAGGTACCTTTAGGACATTTCTGTTGAAAACAGAGGCTTAAGCAAATCGCGCTACAAAACCCGAGAGCACTAACACTTGCTAAATAAAGGTGGCATCGGAGCATACAAATGAGGCTGGGAGAGGCTACTGTTGCAATTGGTTTGGTGGGTCATAGTGAATAACCTTGGCATGCAAATAGGCAGAAGTGTGAGGATTGGCAGTGTCTGTAGAGAATTTTGGCATGCTTTACAGTTGATTTTTCCCTCCTTACGTTGGCTATGAACTACAGAGGAAAGGCCTGGCCTTACTGTTGGGCAAAACATGTATTTATGATTTTAAGAAGTGTAGTCTGGCTGTACTGAGAGGGGCTTTACAGTTCGGTTAATGCCTGTATACCCCTGCAATGTGCATCCAACTGTCACTTGAGATTGAACAGCGAACGAAGCAGCTGGGTTACTGACTGAATGTAAACGGAAGGCACATAGGCAGGGTGTTTGTGGTCACTCAAATGGTTGAAACCTGGTTGATGCACTACAAAAGCTGGGGTACCAGGAGGGAACATTTGAGGGGTATTGAGATGGTGGTGTCCAGAGGTCAAAATATGTTTCGGAGACACAGAGGTACTGCAGTCCTGGTCCCACATTGGGGGTAGACAAAAGTCCCTGCTAAAGATTTCTGTCCAACTGTTACCACATTTTGTGCAGCCTGGCTCCCTCTGTAACGATTCCCCAGTGTCTTTCGATCCTACAGATGACTGTAGCAAACTTCCCAAATTTTTTCTTGGCCTCATACTCCCAAAGGAGTGCCTGACATTTGCCAGCCTAACGATACTCACATTCTGGGAAAAACCTCACTAACCATGCATATTTATGTACCACACATGGCAAATCCTTACAATTGCAGAACATCATATCGCACTTGTCATCTTTGAGGTACTGTAAGTATTTGGATTTGAGGGAAACATTCATCCTTGCTTGCTCTCTCCCATCTGAAGTCTATGGTACTGCTGTTCCTTTCTCACATGTCCCTTCAAAGAGACAAGTGACACACAGACTCAATCACTCAGCAAACATATATGCTTTGACGTTTTTATCTTGCTGTTTACCTTCCAAATATTCCCCCTTCACCACAAATACAGGCCTGCCATTCCTCATCCCCTCAGTCAAAGCAGTCCTTCACTCCTTAGGCCCTGCAAGACCACCATGAACAAGAATCATGTCAGCAAGCAGAAGAAAAGCCTCAGTGTGCTCTTTTGTTCATACTGCTGCCCTCTAGTAACACTTCATGGCAACTGCAGCATAAGAATGGGACTGAGAAGAGGGCTGTCCTATGCAAATAATATCCTCCCATGCATACTTTCTTCTGAGACGGTCGGCGGCTTGTGCCGTGATACCGCCTCCAACATATGGTCTTCAACCAAATTTTTAAAAAGCCCACCTGCCTTAAACGAAGGATTTTGCCACTCGAAGGAAGCACATGGGGACATCACCCTCATTTAGCAGGGTCCTAAATTGCCTGCTGTCAGCCTGTATACAGAACAAGGGCGTTCGTGGGCGTTCGTGAGCGTTCCTCAAAGGAAATAGGTGGGTGATTATTTCACAGTGCCAGGGCAGGCCCAGCCCAGCCCAGCCCAGCGCAGCCCAGCCCGGCACAGCGCACTGCTGTGGAGGTCCATTCCTTCACATCCTGCAGCAGGCATGATGCAGACCTACTAGAGCAAAGGCTTGACTCTGCCCTTGTCTGTCTCTTAAAGGAAATAATCTTTCTAGCTTCTTATTGCACCTAATAAATGGACTCTAGCTTGCCTCAAACTTGACCAATCATTTCATTAGCCAGAGCTCATACTTGACCTTTATTTCTATCCAAGCTCACTGGCACCAAACCACTGATTTGAACGAGTGGCTCACACCAAAATGAAAAATCACCATCATATAACCTATTTTACAATAAGTGTAGCACCTTCCTCGCATTCTTGTGCTCAGTTATAACCCCCAATACCACAATTGCACTCTGCAATTCACCAAACTTTAAGGACAAAGAATGAAGACATTGATAAAGGAAGATAAGGCCTTGTCCCTATTGCACCTACTTGAGAAATAGGGAGGTTGGTAGAAGGTCATGAGGGAAAACATTTGAAATTTTGGGACACACATGCCAAAAAGAGTGTCCACTTTTCTCCTCTGTTACCAAGTGAAAAAAAACTTAGCAAAAAAAACAAAATATTCACTTTTTGAAAATTTCCACCTTGGGATACCTCTACAGCATTGGCAGGATTCGAACCCAGGACTGTGAGGGCTGTCCCCACCAAAAGTACAAGACTTACCTTTGAGCTATAGCTCCTTGGTGGTCTAGAGGATTGCAGTAGTAACTATAAGCAACATACAGGCCTTGGTGTCCTTCCCTGCGGCTTCCATTGCACATGAAAAGGATGACCATGACATAAGGACAATTTGATAGGCTACTTACATGGAAACCAGTGTGGTCCAGTGGGTAAGTGCCTGCCTTCCATCCAGGCAACCAGGGTTCAAATCCCGGGTTCGGCACCAGGTGACTGATGGTGGCAGAGCAGAGGTAAGTTGGAGGTGGGCCTAAATGGCCAATTTGTAAGTAAAATGTGTCTGTGTGTTGTGTAAGAGTGGAATCATGCCTGGTGAATGAGGGATTGCAGATTGGTTGGTAAGTAAAATAGGTGTGGCCTGAACAGAGACAGGTGAAAGAAAGGGAACAGGTGTTGTGTGTAGGAGGAGGAGCCTAGTCAGATTGGGTGGGGTTAGAGAGGAGGGGTTCAGGAGAGCCTAGTCAGAGTGGGTGGGGTCAGAGAGGAGGAGTATAGGCAGAGCGGGTGGGGTCAGAGAGGAGGAGTATAGGAGGAGCTAGTCAGAGTGGGTGGGGTCAGAGAGGAGGGGTATAGGCGGAGCCCGGGCAGAATGGGTGGGGTCAGAGAGCAGAGGAATAGGTGGAGGAGGATCCTGACTTATTGTGGGGTACTGCAAATACTTTTTTACTGCACCCCCCTATACTCTCTGATTTTTGTTGGGAGGGGGCAGTCAAAATTTGGGGGAGCAGTATTAAAAGGTGCTTGGGCGCAACGTGAAGGCGATGAGGTGCACACAATGGCATGGCTTCCAGGTACTTTTTGGGGGGCTACCATTAGTTTTTATTGCTCTGATCCTCCCTCATGGGGTGTACCCCAAATGGTTAGTGGCAACGGGGGGGGCAAGAAGCTGTTTGACACTTTCTATTACAAACAGGGGTCACCATACGATTCTGCTGCAGTTATGGTATTGAAAGGTAAAACAAGGATCATTTGGCTGTATTTTTGCAGGTGGGGTGCCCCACAATGTTACTGCCAGCAGCAGCAGCCCCATTCCTCCCCACCCTGCAGATTGGTATAGGTACCTTTAGGACATTTCTGTTGAAAACAGAGGCTTAAGCAAATCGCGCTACAAAACCCGAGAGCACTAACACTTGCTAAATAAAGGTGGCATCGGAGCATACAAATGAGGCTGGGAGAGGCTACTGTTGCAATTGGTTTGGTGGGTCATAGTGAATAACCTTGGCATGCAAATAGGCAGAAGTGTGAGGATTGGCAGTGTCTGTAGAGAATTTTGGCATGCTTTACAGTTGATTTTTCCCTCCTTACGTTGGCTATGAACTACAGAGGAAAGGCCTGGCCTTACTGTTGGGCAAAACATGTATTTATGATTTTAAGAAGTGTAGTCTGGCTGTACTGAGAGGGGCTTTACAGTTCGGTTAATGCCTGTATACCCCTGCAATGTGCATCCAACTGTCACTTGAGATTGAACAGCGAACGAAGCAGCTGGGTTACTGACTGAATGTAAACGGAAGGCACATAGGCAGGGTGTTTGTGGTCACTCAAATGGTTGAAACCTGGTTGATGCACTACAAAAGCTGGGGTACCAGGAGGGAACATTTGAGGGGTATTGAGATGGTGGTGTCCAGAGGTCAAAATATGTTTCGGAGACACAGAGGTACTGCAGTCCTGGTCCCACATTGGGGGTAGACAAAAGTCCCTGCTAAAGATTTCTGTCCAACTGTTACCACATTTTGTGCAGCCTGGCTCCCTCTGTAACGATTCCCCAGTGTCTTTCGATCCTACAGATGACTGTAGCAAACTTCCCAAATTTTTTCTTGGCCTCATACTCCCAAAGGAGTGCCTGACATTTGCCAGCCTAACGATACTCACATTCTGGGAAAAACCTCACTAACCATGCATATTTATGTACCACACATGGCAAATCCTTACAATTGCAGAACATCATATCGCACTTGTCATCTTTGAGGTACTGTAAGTATTTGGATTTGAGGGAAACATTCATCCTTGCTTGCTCTCTCCCATCTGAAGTCTATGGTACTGCTGTTCCTTTCTCACATGTCCCTTCAAAGAGACAAGTGACACACAGACTCAATCACTCAGCAAACATATATGCTTTGACGTTTTTATCTTGCTGTTTACCTTCCAAATATTCCCCCTTCACCACAAATACAGGCCTGCCATTCCTCATCCCCTCAGTCAAAGCAGTCCTTCACTCCTTAGGCCCTGCAAGACCACCATGAACAAGAATCATGTCAGCAAGCAGAAGAAAAGCCTCAGTGTGCTCTTTTGTTCATACTGCTGCCCTCTAGTAACACTTCATGGCAACTGCAGCATAAGAATGGGACTGAGAAGAGGGCTGTCCTATGCAAATAATATCCTCCCATGCATACTTTCTTCTGAGACGGTCGGCGGCTTGTGCCGTGATACCGCCTCCAACATATGGTCTTCAACCAAATTTTTAAAAAGCCCACCTGCCTTAAACGAAGGATTTTGCCACTCGAAGGAAGCACATGGGGACATCACCCTCATTTAGCAGGGTCCTAAATTGCCTGCTGTCAGCCTGTATACAGAACAAGGGCGTTCGTGGGCGTTCGTGAGCGTTCCTCAAAGGAAATAGGTGGGTGATTATTTCACAGTGCCAGGGCAGGCCCAGCCCAGCCCAGCCCAGCCCAGCCCAGCCCGGCACAGCGCACTGCTGTGGAGGTCCATTCCTTCACATCCTGCAGCAGGCATGATGCAGACCTACTAGAGCAAAGGCTTGACTCTGCCCTTGTCTGTCTCTTAAAGGAAATAATCTTTCTAGCTTCTTATTGCACCTAATAAATGGACTCTAGCTTGCCTCAAACTTGACCAATCATTTCATTAGCCAGAGCTCATACTTGACCTTTATTTCTATCCAAGCTCACTGGCACCAAACCACTGATTTGAACGAGTGGCTCACACCAAAATGAAAAATCACCATCATATAACCTATTTTACAATAAGTGTAGCACCTTCCTCGCATTCTTGTGCTCAGTTATAACCCCCAATACCACAATTGCACTCTGCAATTCACCAAACTTTAAGGACAAAGAATGAAGACATTGATAAAGGAAGATAAGGCCTTGTCCCTATTGCACCTACTTGAGAAATAGGGAGGTTGGTAGAAGGTCATGAGGGAAAACATTTGAAATTTTGGGACACACATGCCAAAAAGAGTGTCCACTTTTCTCCTCTGTTACCAAGTGAAAAAAAACTTAGCAAAAAAAACAAAATATTCACTTTTTGAAAATTTCCACCTTGGGATACCTCTACAGCATTGGCAGGATTCGAACCCAGGACTGTGAGGGCTGTCCCCACCAAAGGTACAAGACTTACCTTTGAGCTATAGCTCCTTGGTGGTCTAGAGGATTGCAGTAGTAACTATAAGCAACATACAGGCCTTGGTGTCCTTCCCTGCGGCTTCCATTGCACATGAAAAGGATGACCATGACATAAGGACAATTTGATAGGCTACTTACATGGAAACCAGTGTGGTCCAGTGGGTAAGTGCCTGCCTTCCATCCAGGCAACCAGGGTTCAAATCCCGGGTTCGGCACCAGGTGACTGATGGTGGCAGAGCAGAGGTAAGTTGGAGGTGGGCCTAAATGGCCAATTTGTAAGTAAAATGTGTCTGTGTGTTGTGTAAGAGTGGAATCATGCCTGGTGAATGAGGGATTGCAGATTGGTTGGTAAGTAAAATAGGTGTGGCCTGAACAGAGACAGGTGAAAGAAAGGGAACAGGTGTTGTGTGTAGGAGGAGGAGCCTAGTCAGATTGGGTGGGGTTAGAGAGGAGGGGTTCAGGAGAGCCTAGTCAGAGTGGGTGGGGTCAGAGAGGAGGAGTATAGGCAGAGCGGGTGGGGTCAGAGAGGAGGAGTATAGGAGGAGCTAGTCAGAGTGGGTGGGGTCAGAGAGGAGGGGTATAGGCGGAGCCCGGGCAGAATGGGTGGGGTCAGAGAGCAGAGGAATAGGTGGAGGAGGATCCTGACTTATTGTGGGGTACTGCAAATACTTTTTTACTGCACCCCCCTATACTCTCTGATTTTTGTTGGGAGGGGGCAGTCAAAATTTGGGGGAGCAGTATTAAAAGGTGCTTGGGCGCAACGTGAAGGCGATGAGGTGCACACAATGGCATGGCTTCCAGGTACTTTTTGGGGGGCTACCATTAGTTTTTATTGCTCTGATCCTCCCTCATGGGGTGTACCCCAAATGGTTAGTGGCAACGGGGGGGGCAAGAAGCTGTTTGACACTTTCTATTACAAACAGGGGTCACCATACGATTCTGCTGCAGTTATGGTATTGAAAGGTAAAACAAGGATCATTTGGCTGTATTTTTGCAGGTGGGGTGCCCCACAATGTTACTGCCAGCAGCAGCAGCCCCATTCCTCCCCACCCTGCAGATTGGTATAGGTACCTTTAGGACATTTCTGTTGAAAACAGAGGCTTAAGCAAATCGCGCTACAAAACCCGAGAGCACTAACACTTGCTAAATAAAGGTGGCATCGGAGCATACAAATGAGGCTGGGAGAGGCTACTGTTGCAATTGGTTTGGTGGGTCATAGTGAATAACCTTGGCATGCAAATAGGCAGAAGTGTGAGGATTGGCAGTGTCTGTAGAGAATTTTGGCATGCTTTACAGTTGATTTTTCCCTCCTTACGTTGGCTATGAACTACAGAGGAAAGGCCTGGCCTTACTGTTGGGCAAAACATGTATTTATGATTTTAAGAAGTGTAGTCTGGCTGTACTGAGAGGGGCTTTACAGTTCGGTTAATGCCTGTATACCCCTGCAATGTGCATCCAACTGTCACTTGAGATTGAACAGCGAACGAAGCAGCTGGGTTACTGACTGAATGTAAACGGAAGGCACATAGGCAGGGTGTTTGTGGTCACTCAAATGGTTGAAACCTGGTTGATGCACTACAAAAGCTGGGGTACCAGGAGGGAACATTTGAGGGGTATTGAGATGGTGGTGTCCAGAGGTCAAAATATGTTTCGGAGACACAGAGGTACTGCAGTCCTGGTCCCACATTGGGGGTAGACAAAAGTCCCTGCTAAAGATTTCTGTCCAACTGTTACCACATTTTGTGCAGCCTGGCTCCCTCTGTAACGATTCCCCAGTGTCTTTCGATCCTACAGATGACTGTAGCAAACTTCCCAAATTTTTTCTTGGCCTCATACTCCCAAAGGAGTGCCTGACATTTGCCAGCCTAACGATACTCACATTCTGGGAAAAACCTCACTAACCATGCATATTTATGTACCACACATGGCAAATCCTTACAATTGCAGAACATCATATCGCACTTGTCATCTTTGAGGTACTGTAAGTATTTGGATTTGAGGGAAACATTCATCCTTGCTTGCTCTCTCCCATCTGAAGTCTATGGTACTGCTGTTCCTTTCTCACATGTCCCTTCAAAGAGACAAGTGACACACAGACTCAATCACTCAGCAAACATATATGCTTTGACGTTTTTATCTTGCTGTTTACCTTCCAAATATTCCCCCTTCACCACAAATACAGGCCTGCCATTCCTCATCCCCTCAGTCAAAGCAGTCCTTCACTCCTTAGGCCCTGCAAGACCACCATGAACAAGAATCATGTCAGCAAGCAGAAGAAAAGCCTCAGTGTGCTCTTTTGTTCATACTGCTGCCCTCTAGTAACACTTCATGGCAACTGCAGCATAAGAATGGGACTGAGAAGAGGGCTGTCCTATGCAAATAATATCCTCCCATGCATACTTTCTTCTGAGACGGTCGGCGGCTTGTGCCGTGATACCGCCTCCAACATATGGTCTTCAACCAAATTTTTAAAAAGCCCACCTGCCTTAAACGAAGGATTTTGCCACTCGAAGGAAGCACATGGGGACATCACCCTCATTTAGCAGGGTCCTAAATTGCCTGCTGTCAGCCTGTATACAGAACAAGGGCGTTCGTGGGCGTTCGTGAGCGTTCCTCAAAGGAAGGAGGTGGGTGATTATTTCACAGTGCCAGGGCAGGCCCAGCCCAGCCCAGCCCAGCGCAGCCCAGCCCGGCACAGCGCACTGCTGTGGAGGTCCATTCCTTCACATCCTGCAGCAGGCATGATGCAGACCTACTAGAGCAAAGGCTTGACTCTGCCCTTGTCTGTCTCTTAAAGGAAATAATCTTTCTAGCTTCTTATTGCACCTAATAAATGGACTCTAGCTTGCCTCAAACTTGACCAATCATTTCATTAGCCAGAGCTCATACTTGACCTTTATTTCTATCCAAGCTCACTGGCACCAAACCACTGATTTGAGCGAGTGGCTCACACCAAAATGAAAAATCACCATCATATAACCTATTTTACAATAAGTGTAGCACCTTCCTCGCATTCTTGTGCTCAGTTATAACCCCCAATACCACAATTGCACTCTGCAATTCACTAAACTTTAAGGACAAAGAATGAAGACATTGATAAAGGAAGATAAGGCCTTGTCCCTATTGCACCTACTTGAGAAATAGGGAGGTTGGTAGAAGGTCATGAGGGAAAACATTTGAAATTTTGGGACACACATGCCAAAAAGAGTGTCCACTTTTCTCCTCTGTTACCAAGTGAAAAAAAACTTAGCAAAAAAAACAAAATATTCACTTTTTGAAAATTTCCACCTTGGGATACCTCTACAGCATTGGCAGGATTCGAACCCAGGCCTGTGAGGGCTGTCCCCACCAAAGGTACAAGACTTACCTTTGAGCTATAGCTCCTTGGTGGTCTAGAGGATTGCAGTAGTAACTATAAGCAACATACAGGCCTTGGTGTCCTTCCCTGCGGCTTCCATTGCACATGAAAAGGATGACCATGACATAAGGACAATTTGATAAGCTATTTACATGGAAACCAGTGTGGTCCAGTGGGTAAGTGCCTGCCTTCCATCCAGGCAACCAGGGTTCAAATCCCGGGTTCGGCACCAGGTGACTGATGGTGGCAGAGCAGAGGTAAGTTGGAGGTGGGCCTAAATGGCCAATTGTTAAGTAAAATGTGTCTGTGTGTTGTGTAAGAGTGGAATCATGCCTGGTGAATGAGGGATTGCAGATTGGTTGGTAAGTAAAATAGGTGTGGCCTGAACAGAGACAGGTGAAAGAAAGGGAACAGGTGTTGTGTGTAGGAGGAGGAGCCTAGTCAGATTGGGTGGGGTTAGAGAGGAGGGGTTCAGGAGAGCCTAGTCAGAGTGGGTGGGGTCAGAGAGGAGGAGTATAGGCAGAGCGGGTGGGGTTAGAGAGGAGGGGTTCAGGAGAGCCTAGTCAGATTGGGTGGGGTCAGAGAGGAGGAGTATAGGAGGAGCTAGTCAGAGTGGGTGGGGTCAGAGAGGAGGGGTATAGGCGGAGCCTGGGCAGAATGGGTGGGGTCAGAGAGCAGAGGAATAGGTGGAGGAGGATCCTGACTTATTGTGGGGTACTGCAAATACTTTTTTACTGCACCCCCCTATACTCTCTGATTTTTGTTGGGAGGGGGCAGTCAAAATTTGGGGGAGCAGTATTAAAAGGTGCTTGGGCGCAACGTGAAGGCGATGAGGTGCACACAATGGCATGGCTTCCAGGTACTTTTTGGGGGGCTACCATTAGTTTTTATTGCTCTGATCCTCCCTCATGGGGTGTACCCCAAATGGTTAGTGGCAACGGGGGGGGCAAGAAGCTGTTTGACACTTTCTATTACAAACAGGGGTCACCATACGATTCTGCTGCAGTTATGGTATTGAAAGGTAAAACAAGGATCATTTGGCTGTATTTTTGCAGGTGGGGTGCCCCACAATGTTACTGCCAGCAGCAGCAGCCCCATTCCTCCCCACCCTGCAGATTGGTATAGGTACCTTTAGGACATTTCTGTTGAAAACAGAGGCTTAAGCAAATCGCGCTACAAAACCCGAGAGCACTAACACTTGCTAAATAAAGGTGGCATCGGAGCATACAAATGAGGCTGGGAGAGGCTACTGTTGCAATTGGTTTGGTGGGTCATAGTGAATAACCTTGGCATGCAAATAGGCAGAAGTGTGAGGATTGGCAGTGTCTGTAGAGAATTTTGGCATGCTTTACAGTTGATTTTTCCCTCCTTACGTTGGCTATGAACTACAGAGGAAAGGCCTGGCCTTACTGTTGGGCAAAACATGTATTTATGATTTTAAGAAGTGTAGTCTGGCTGTACTGAGAGGGGCTTTACAGTTCGGTTAATGCCTGTATACCCCTGCAATGTGCATCCAACTGTCACTTGAGATTGAACAGCGAACGAAGCAGCTGGGTTACTGACTGAATGTAAACGGAAGGCACATAGGCAGGGTGTTTGTGGTCACTCAAATGGTTGAAACCTGGTTGATGCACTACAAAAGCTGGGGTACCAGGAGGGAACATTTGAGGGGTATTGAGATGGTGGTGTCCAGAGGTCAAAATATGTTTCGGAGACACAGAGGTACTGCAGTCCTGGTCCCACATTGGGGGTAGACAAAAGTCCCTGCTAAAGATTTCTGTCCAACTGTTACCACATTTTGTGCAGCCTGGCTCCCTCTGTAACGATTCCCCAGTGTCTTTCGATCCTACAGATGACTGTAGCAAACTTCCCAAATTTTTTCTTGGCCTCATACTCCCAAAGGAGTGCCTGACATTTGCCAGCCTAACGATACTCACATTCTGGGAAAAACCTCACTAACCATGCATATTTATGTACCACACATGGCAAATCCTTACAATTGCAGAACATCATATCGCACTTGTCATCTTTGAGGTACTGTAAGTATTTGGATTTGAGGGAAACATTCATCCTTGCTTGCTCTCTCCCATCTGAAGTCTATGGTACTGCTGTTCCTTTCTCACATGTCCCTTCAAAGAGACAAGTGACACACAGACTCAATCACTCAGCAAACATATATGCTTTGACGTTTTTATCTTGCTGTTTACCTTCCAAATATTCCCCCTTCACCACAAATACAGGCCTGCCATTCCTCATCCCCTCAGTCAAAGCAGTCCTTCACTCCTTAGGCCCTGCAAGACCACCATGAACAAGAATCATGTCAGCAAGCAGAAGAAAAGCCTCAGTGTGCTCTTTTGTTCATACTGCTGCCCTCTAGTAACACTTCATGGCAACTGCAGCATAAGAATGGGACTGAGAAGAGGGCTGTCCTATGCAAATAATATCCTCCCATGCATACTTTCTTCTGAGACGGTCGGCGGCTTGTGCCGTGATACCGCCTCCAACATATGGTCTTCAACCAAATTTTTAAAAAGCCCACCTGCCTTAAACGAAGGATTTTGCCACTCGAAGGAAGCACATGGGGACATCACCCTCATTTAGCAGGGTCCTAAATTGCCTGCTGTCAGCCTGTATACAGAACAAGGGCGTTCGTGGGCGTTCGTGAGCGTTCCTCAAAGGAAATAGGTGGGTGATTATTTCACAGTGCCAGGGCAGGCCCAGCCCAGCCCAGCCCAGCCCAGCGCAGCCCAGCCCAGCCCGGCACAGCGCACTGCTGTGGAGGTCCATTCCTTCACATCCTGCAGCAGGCATGATGCAGACCTACTAGAGCAAAGGCTTGACTCTGCCCTTGTCTGTCTCTTAAAGGAAATAATCTTTCTAGCTTCTTATTGCACCTAATAAATGGACTCTAGCTTGCCTCAAACTTGACCAATCATTTCATTAGCCAGAGCTCATACTTGACCTTTATTTCTATCCAAGCTCACTGGCACCAAACCACTGATTTGAGCGAGTGGCTCACACCAAAATGAAAAATCACCATCATATAACCTATTTTACAATAAGTGTAGCACCTTCCTCGCATTCTTGTGCTCAGTTATAACCCCCAATACCACAATTGCACTCTGCAATTCACTAAACTTTAAGGACAAAGAATGAAGACATTGATAAAGGAAGATAAGGCCTTGTCCCTATTGCACCTACTTGAGAAATAGGGAGGTTGGTAGAAGGTCATGAGGGAAAACATTTGAAATTTTGGGACACAAATGCCAAAAAGAGTGTCCACTTTTCTCCTCTGTTACCAAGTGAAAAAAAACTTAGCAAAAAAAACAAAATATTCACTTTTTGAAAATTTCCACCTTGGGATAGCTCTACAGCATTGGCAGGATTCGAACCCAGGCCTGTGAGGGCTGTCCCCACCAAAGGTACAAGACTTACCTTTGAGCTATAGCTCCTTGGTGGTCTAGAGGATTGCAGTAGTAACTATAAGCAACATACAGGCCTTGGTGTCCTTCCCTGCGGCTTCCATTGCACATGAAAAGGATGACCATGACATAAGGACAATTTGATAGGCTACTTACATGGAAACCAGTGTGGTCCAGTGGGTAAGTGCCTGCCTTCCATCCAGGCAACCAGGGTTCAAATCCCGGGTTCGGCACCAGGTGACTGATGGTGGCAGAGCAGAGGTAAGTTGGAGGTGGGCCTAAATGGCCAATTGTTAAGTAAAATGTGTCTGTGTGTTGTGTAAGAGTGGAATCATGCCTGGTGAATGAGGGATTGCAGATTGGTTGGTAAGTAAAATAGGTGTGGCCTGAACAGAGACAGGTGAAAGAAAGGGAACAGGTGTTGTGTGTAGGAGGAGGAGCCTAGTCAGATTGGGTGGGGTTAGAGAGGAGGGGTTCAGGAGAGCCTAGTCAGAGTGGGTGGGGTCAGAGAGGAGGAGTATAGGCAGAGCGGGTGGGGTTAGAGAGGAGGGGTTCAGGAGAGCCTAGTCAGATTGGGTGGGGTCAGAGAGGAGGAGTATAGGAGGAGCTAGTCAGAGTGGGTGGGGTCAGAGAGGAGGGGTATAGGCGGAGCCTGGGCAGAATGGGTGGGGTCAGAGAGCAGAGGAATAGGTGGAGGAGGATCCTGACTTATTGTGGGGTACTGCAAATACTTTTTTACTGCACCCCCCTATACTCTCTGATTTTTGTTGGGAGGGGGCAGTCAAAATTTGGGGGAGCAGTATTAAAAGGTGCTTGGGCGCAACGTGAAGGCGATGAGGTGCACACAATGGCATGGCTTCCAGGTACTTTTTGGGGGGCTACCATTAGTTTTTATTGCTCTGATCCTCCCTCATGGGGTGTACCCCAAATGGTTAGTGGCAACGGGGGGGGCAAGAAGCTGTTTGACACTTTCTATTACAAACAGGGGTCACCATACGATTCTGCTGCAGTTATGGTATTGAAAGGTAAAACAAGGATCATTTGGCTGTATTTTTGCAGGTGGGGTGCCCCACAATGTTACTGCCAGCAGCAGCAGCCCCATTCCTCCCCACCCTGCAGATTGGTATAGGTACCTTTAGGACATTTCTGTTGAAAACAGAGGCTTAAGCAAATCGCGCTACAAAACCCGAGAGCACTAACACTTGCTAAATAAAGGTGGCATCGGAGCATACAAATGAGGCTGGGAGAGGCTACTGTTGCAATTGGTTTGGTGGGTCATAGTGAATAACCTTGGCATGCAAATAGGCAGAAGTGTGAGGATTGGCAGTGTCTGTAGAGAATTTTGGCATGCTTTACAGTTGATTTTTCCCTCCTTACGTTGGCTATGAACTACAGAGGAAAGGCCTGGCCTTACTGTTGGGCAAAACATGTATTTATGATTTTAAGAAGTGTAGTCTGGCTGTACTGAGAGGGGCTTTACAGTTCGGTTAATGCCTGTATACCCCTGCAATGTGCATCCAACTGTCACTTGAGATTGAACAGCGAACGAAGCAGCTGGGTTACTGACTGAATGTAAACGGAAGGCACATAGGCAGGGTGTTTGTGGTCACTCAAATGGTTGAAACCTGGTTGATGCACTACAAAAGCTGGGGTACCAGGAGGGAACATTTGAGGGGTATTGAGATGGTGGTGTCCAGAGGTCAAAATATGTTTCGGAGACACAGAGGTACTGCAGTCCTGGTCCCACATTGGGGGTAGACAAAAGTCCCTGCTAAAGATTTCTGTCCAACTGTTACCACATTTTGTGCAGCCTGGCTCCCTCTGTAACGATTCCCCAGTGTCTTTCGATCCTACAGATGACTGTAGCAAACTTCCCAAATTTTTTCTTGGCCTCATACTCCCAAAGGAGTGCCTGACATTTGCCAGCCTAACGATACTCACATTCTGGGAAAAACCTCACTAACCATGCATATTTATGTACCACACATGGCAAATCCTTACAATTGCAGAACATCATATCGCACTTGTCATCTTTGAGGTACTGTAAGTATTTGGATTTGAGGGAAACATTCATCCTTGCTTGCTCTCTCCCATCTGAAGTCTATGGTACTGCTGTTCCTTTCTCACATGTCCCTTCAAAGAGACAAGTGACACACAGACTCAATCACTCAGCAAACATATATGCTTTGACGTTTTTATCTTGCTGTTTACCTTCCAAATATTCCCCCTTCACCACAAATACAGGCCTGCCATTCCTCATCCCCTCAGTCAAAGCAGTCCTTCACTCCTTAGGCCCTGCAAGACCACCATGAACAAGAATCATGTCAGCAAGCAGAAGAAAAGCCTCAGTGTGCTCTTTTGTTCATACTGCTGCCCTCTAGTAACACTTCATGGCAACTGCAGCATAAGAATGGGACTGAGAAGAGGGCTGTCCTATGCAAATAATATCCTCCCATGCATACTTTCTTCTGAGACGGTCGGCGGCTTGTGCCGTGATACCGCCTCCAACATATGGTCTTCAACCAAATTTTTAAAAAGCCCACCTGCCTTAAACGAAGGATTTTGCCACTCGAAGGAAGCACATGGGGACATCACCCTCATTTAGCAGGGTCCTAAATTGCCTGCTGTCAGCCTGTATACAGAACAAGGGCGTTCGTGGGCGTTCGTGAGCGTTCCTCAAAGGAAATAGGTGGGTGATTATTTCACAGTGCCAGGGCAGGCCCAGCCCAGCCCAGCCCAGCCCAGCGCAGCCCAGCCCGGCACAGCGCACTGCTGTGGAGGTCCATTCCTTCACATCCTGCAGCAGGCATGATGCAGACCTACTAGAGCAAAGGCTTGACTCTGCCCTTGTCTGTCTCTTAAAGGAAATAATCTTTCTAGCTTCTTATTGCACCTAATAAATGGACTCTAGCTTGCCTCAAACTTGACCAATCATTTCATTAGCCAGAGCTCATACTTGACCTTTATTTCTATCCAAGCTCACTGGCACCAAACCACTGATTTGAGCGAGTGGCTCACACCAAAATGAAAAATCACCATCATATAACCTATTTTACAATAAGTGTAGCACCTTCCTCGCATTCTTGTGCTCAGTTATAACCCCCAATACCACAATTGCACTCTGCAATTCACTAAACTTTAAGGACAAAGAATGAAGACATTGATAAAGGAAGATAAGGCCTTGTCCCTATTGCACCTACTTGAGAAATAGGGAGGTTGGTAGAAGGTCATGAGGGAAAACATTTGAAATTTTGGGACACACATGCCAAAAAGAGTGTCCACTTTTCTCCTCTGTTACCAAGTGAAAAAAAACTTAGCAAAAAAAACAAAATATTCACTTTTTGAAAATTTCCACCTTGGGATACCTCTACAGCATTGGCAGGATTCGAACCCAGGCCTGTGAGGGCTGTCCCCACCAAAGGTACAAGACTTACCTTTGAGCTATAGCTCCTTGGTGGTCTAGAGGATTGCAGTAGTAACTATAAGCAACATACAGGCCTTGGTGTCCTTCCCTGCGGCTTCCATTGCACATGAAAAGGATGACCATGACATAAGGACAATTTGATAAGCTATTTACATGGAAACCAGTGTGGTCCAGTGGGTAAGTGCCTGCCTTCCATCCAGGCAACCAGGGTTCAAATCCCGGGTTCGGCACCAGGTGACTGATGGTGGCAGAGCAGAGGTAAGTTGGAGGTGGGCCTAAATGGCCAATTGTTAAGTAAAATGTGTCTGTGTGTTGTGTAAGAGTGGAATCATGCCTGGTGAATGAGGGATTGCAGATTGGTTGGTAAGTAAAATAGGTGTGGCCTGAACAGAGACAGGTGAAAGAAAGGGAACAGGTGTTGTGTGTAGGAGGAGGAGCCTAGTCAGATTGGGTGGGGTTAGAGAGGAGGGGTTCAGGAGAGCCTAGTCAGAGTGGGTGGGGTCAGAGAGGAGGAGTATAGGCAGAGCGGGTGGGGTTAGAGAGGAGGGGTTCAGGAGAGCCTAGTCAGATTGGGTGGGGTCAGAGAGGAGGAGTATAGGAGGAGCTAGTCAGAGTGGGTGGGGTCAGAGAGGAGGGGTATAGGCGGAGCCCGGGCAGAATGGGTGGGGTCAGAGAGCAGAGGAATAGGTGGAGGAGGATCCTGACTTATTGTGGGGTACTGCAAATACTTTTTTACTGCACCCCCCTATACTCTCTGATTTTTGTTGGGAGGGGGCAGTCAAAATTTGGGGGAGCAGTATTAAAAGGTGCTTGGGCGCAACGTGAAGGCGATGAGGTGCACACAATGGCATGGCTTCCAGGTACTTTTTGGGGGGCTACCATTAGTTTTTATTGCTCTGATCCTCCCTCATGGGGTGTACCCCAAATGGTTAGTGGCAACGGGGGGGCAAGAAGCTGTTTGACACTTTCTATTACAAACAGGGGTCACCATACGATTCTGCTGCAGTTATGGTATTGAAAGGTAAAACAAGGATCATTTGGCTGTATTTTTGCAGGTGGGGTGCCCCACAATGTTACTGCCAGCAGCAGCAGCCCCATTCCTCCCCACCCTGCAGATTGGTATAGGTACCTTTAGGACATTTCTGTTGAAAACAGAGGCTTAAGCAAATCGCGCTACAAAACCCGAGAGCACTAACACTTGCTAAATAAAGGTGGCATCGGAGTATACAAATGAGGCTGGGAGAGGCTACTGTTGCAATTGGTTTGGTGGGTCATAGTGAATAACCTTGGCATGCAAATAGGCAGAAGTGTGAGGATTGGCAGTGTCTGTAGAGAATTTTGGCATGCTTTACAGTTGATTTTTCCCTCCTTACGTTGGCTATGAACTACAGAGGAAAGGCCTGGCCTTACTGTTGGGCAAAACATGTATTTATGATTTTAAGAAGTGTAGTCTGGCTGTACTGAGAGGGGCTTTACAGTTCGGTTAATGCCTGTATACCCCTGCAATGTGCATCCAACTGTCACTTGAGATTGAACAGCGAACGAAGCAGCTGGGTTACTGACTGAATGTAAACGGAAGGCACATAGGCAGGGTGTTTGTGGTCACTCAAATGGTTGAAACCTGGTTGATGCACTACAAAAGCTGGGGTACCAGGAGGGAACATTTGAGGGGTATTGAGATGGTGGTGTCCAGAGGTCAAAATATGTTTCGGAGACACAGAGGTACTGCAGTCCTGGTCCCACATTGGGGGTAGACAAAAGTCCCTGCTAAAGATTTCTGTCCAACTGTTACCACATTTTGTGCAGCCTGGCTCCCTCTGTAACGATTCCCCAGTGTCTTTCGATCCTACAGATGACTGTAGCAAACTTCCCAAATTTTTTCTTGGCCTCATACTCCCAAAGGAGTGCCTGACATTTGCCAGCCTAACGATACTCACATTCTGGGAAAAACCTCACTAACCATGCATATTTATGTACCACACATGGCAAATCCTTACAATTGCAGAACATCATATCGCACTTGTCATCTTTGAGGTACTGTAAGTATTTGGATTTGAGGGAAACATTCATCCTTGCTTGCTCTCTCCCATCTGAAGTCTATGGTACTGCTGTTCCTTTCTCACATGTCCCTTCAAAGAGACAAGTGACACACAGACTCAATCACTCAGCAAACATATATGCTTTGACGTTTTTATCTTGCTGTTTACCTTCCAAATATTCCCCCTTCACCACAAATACAGGCCTGCCATTCCTCATCCCCTCAGTCAAAGCAGTCCTTCACTCCTTAGGCCCTGCAAGACCACCATGAACAAGAATCATGTCAGCAAGCAGAAGAAAAGCCTCAGTGTGCTCTTTTGTTCATACTGCTGCCCTCTAGTAACACTTCATGGCAACTGCAGCATAAGAATGGGACTGAGAAGAGGGCTGTCCTATGCAAATAATATCCTCCCATGCATACTTTCTTCTGAGACGGTCGGCGGCTTGTATCGTGATACCGCCTCCAACATATGGTCTTCAACCAAATTTTTAAAAAGCCCACCTGCCTTAAACGAAGGATTTTGCCACTCGAAGGAAGCACATGGGGACATCACCCTCATTTAGCAGGGTCCTAAATTGCCTGCTGTCAGCCTGTATACAGAACAAGGGCGTTCGTGGGCGTTCGTGAGCGTTCCTCAAAGGAAGGAGGTGGGTGATTATTTCACAGTGCCAGGGCAGGCCCAGCCCAGCCCAGCCCAGCCCAGCGCAGCCCAGCCCGGCACAGCGCACTGCTGTGGAGGTCCATTCCTTCACATCCTGCAGCAGGCATGATGCAGACCTACTAGAGCAAAGGCTTGACTCTGCCCTTGTCTGTCTCTTAAAGGAAATAATCTTTCTAGCTTCTTATTGCACCTAATAAATGGACTCTAGCTTGCCTCAAACTTGACCAATCATTTCATTAGCCAGAGCTCATACTTGACCTTTATTTCTATCCAAGCTCACTGGCACCAAACCACTGATTTGAGCGAGTGGCTCACACCAAAATGAAAAATCACCATCATATAACCTATTTTACAATAAGTGTAGCACCTTCCTCGCATTCTTGTGCTCAGTTATAACCCCCAATACCACAATTGCACTCTGCAATTCACTAAACTTTAAGGACAAAGAATGAAGACATTGATAAAGGAAGATAAGGCCTTGTCCCTATTGCACCTACTTGAGAAATAGGGAGGTTGGTAGAAGGTCATGAGGGAAAACATTTGAAATTTTGGGACACACATGCCAAAAAGAGTGTCCACTTTTCTCCTCTGTTACCAAGTGAAAAAAAACTTAGCAAAAAAAACAAAATATTCACTTTTTGAAAATTTCCACCTTGGGATACCTCTACAGCATTGGCAGGATTCGAACCCAGGCCTGTGAGGGCTGTCCCCACCAAAGGTACAAGACTTACCTTTGAGCTATAGCTCCTTGGTGGTCTAGAGGATTGCAGTAGTAACTATAAGCAACATACAGGCCTTGGTGTCCTTCCCTGCGGCTTCCATTGCACATGAAAAGGATGACCATGACATAAGGACAATTTGATAAGCTATTTACATGGAAACCAGTGTGGTCCAGTGGGTAAGTGCCTGCCTTCCATCCAGGCAACCAGGGTTCAAATCCCGGGTTCGGCACCAGGTGACTGATGGTGGCAGAGCAGAGGTAAGTTGGAGGTGGGCCTAAATGGCCAATTGTTAAGTAAAATGTGTCTGTGTGTTGTGTAAGAGTGGAATCATGCCTGGTGAATGAGGGATTGCAGATTGGTTGGTAAGTAAAATAGGTGTGGCCTGAACAGAGACAGGTGAAAGAAAGGGAACAGGTGTTGTGTGTAGGAGGAGGAGCCTAGTCAGATTGGGTGGGGTTAGAGAGGAGGGGTTCAGGAGAGCCTAGTCAGAGTGGGTGGGGTCAGAGAGGAGGAGTATAGGCAGAGCGGGTGGGGTTAGAGAGGAGGGGTTCAGGAGAGCCTAGTCAGATTGGGTGGGGTCAGAGAGGAGGAGTATAGGAGGAGCTAGTCAGAGTGGGTGGGGTCAGAGAGGAGGGGTATAGGCGGAGCCCGGGCAGAATGGGTGGGGTCAGAGAGCAGAGGAATAGGTGGAGGAGGATCCTGACTTATTGTGGGGTACTGCAAATACTTTTTTACTGCACCCCCCTATACTCTCTGATTTTTGTTGGGAGGGGGCAGTCAAAATTTGGGGGAGCAGTATTAAAAGGTGCTTGGGCGCAACGTGAAGGCGATGAGGTGCACACAATGGCATGGCTTCCAGGTACTTTTTGGGGGGCTACCATTAGTTTTTATTGCTCTGATCCTCCCTCATGGGGTGTACCCCAAATGGTTAGTGGCAACGGGGGGGGCAAGAAGCTGTTTGACACTTTCTATTACAAACAGGGGTCACCATACGATTCTGCTGCAGTTATGGTATTGAAAGGTAAAACAAGGATCATTTGGCTGTATTTTTGCAGGTGGGGTGCCCCACAATGTTACTGCCAGCAGCAGCAGCCCCATTCCTCCCCACCCTGCAGATTGGTATAGGTACCTTTAGGACATTTCTGTTGAAAACAGAGGCTTAAGCAAATCGCGCTACAAAACCCGAGAGCACTAACACTTGCTAAATAAAGGTGGCATCGGAGCATACAAATGAGGCTGGGAGAGGCTACTGTTGCAATTGGTTTGGTGGGTCATAGTGAATAACCTTGGCATGCAAATAGGCAGAAGTGTGAGGATTGGCAGTGTCTGTAGAGAATTTTGGCATGCTTTACAGTTGATTTTTCCCTCCTTACGTTGGCTATGAACTACAGAGGAAAGGCCTGGCCTTACTGTTGGGCAAAACATGTATTTATGATTTTAAGAAGTGTAGTCTGGCTGTACTGAGAGGGGCTTTACAGTTCGGTTAATGCCTGTATACCCCTGCAATGTGCATCCAACTGTCACTTGAGATTGAACAGCGAACGAAGCAGCTGGGTTACTGACTGAATGTAAACGGAAGGCACATAGGCAGGGTGTTTGTGGTCACTCAAATGGTTGAAACCTGGTTGATGCACTACAAAAGCTGGGGTACCAGGAGGGAACATTTGAGGGGTATTGAGATGGTGGTGTCCAGAGGTCAAAATATGTTTCGGAGACACAGAGGTACTGCAGTCCTGGTCCCACATTGGGGGTAGACAAAAGTCCCTGCTAAAGATTTCTGTCCAACTGTTACCACATTTTGTGCAGCCTGGCTCCCTCTGTAACGATTCCCCAGTGTCTTTCGATCCTACAGATGACTGTAGCAAACTTCCCAAATTTTTTCTTGGCCTCATACTCCCAAAGGAGTGCCTGACATTTGCCAGCCTAACGATACTCACATTCTGGGAAAAACCTCACTAACCATGCATATTTATGTACCACACATGGCAAATCCTTACAATTGCAGAACATCATATCGCACTTGTCATCTTTGAGGTACTGTAAGTATTTGGATTTGAGGGAAACATTCATCCTTGCTTGCTCTCTCCCATCTGAAGTCTATGGTACTGCTGTTCCTTTCTCACATGTCCCTTCAAAGAGACAAGTGACACACAGACTCAATCACTCAGCAAACATATATGCTTTGACGTTTTTATCTTGCTGTTTACCTTCCAAATATTCCCCCTTCACCACAAATACAGGCCTGCCATTCCTCATCCCCTCAGTCAAAGCAGTCCTTCACTCCTTAGGCCCTGCAAGACCACCATGAACAAGAATCATGTCAGCAAGCAGAAGAAAAGCCTCAGTGTGCTCTTTTGTTCATACTGCTGCCCTCTAGTAACACTTCATGGCAACTGCAGCATAAGAATGGGACTGAGAAGAGGGCTGTCCTATGCAAATAATATCCTCCCATGCATACTTTCTTCTGAGACGGTCGGCGGCTTGTGCCGTGATACCGCCTCCAACATATGGTCTTCAACCAAATTTTTAAAAAGCCCACCTGCCTTAAACGAAGGATTTTGCCACTCGAAGGAAGCACATGGGGACATCACCCTCATTTAGCAGGGTCCTAAATTGCCTGCTGTCAGCCTGTATACAGAACAAGGGCGTTCGTGGGCGTTCGTGAGCGTTCCTCAAAGGAAATAGGTGGGTGATTATTTCACAGTGCCAGGGCAGGCCCAGCCCAGCCCAGCCCAGCCCAGCGCAGCCCAGCCCGGCACAGCGCACTGCTGTGGAGGTCCATTCCTTCACATCCTGCAGCAGGCATGATGCAGACCTACTAGAGCAAAGGCTTGACTCTGCCCTTGTCTGTCTCTTAAAGGAAATAATCTTTCTAGCTTCTTATTGCACCTAATAAATGGACTCTAGCTTGCCTCAAACTTGACCAATCATTTCATTAGCCAGAGCTCATACTTGACCTTTATTTCTATCCAAGCTCACTGGCACCAAACCACTGATTTGAGCGAGTGGCTCACACCAAAATGAAAAATCACCATCATATAACCTATTTTACAATAAGTGTAGCACCTTCCTCGCATTCTTGTGCTCAGTTATAACCCCCAATACCACAATTGCACTCTGCAATTCACTAAACTTTAAGGACAAAGAATGAAGACATTGATAAAGGAAGATAAGGCCTTGTCCCTATTGCACCTACTTGAGAAATAGGGAGGTTGGTAGAAGGTCATGAGGGAAAACATTTGAAATTTTGGGACACAAATGCCAAAAAGAGTGTCCACTTTTCTCCTCTGTTACCAAGTGAAAAAAAACTTAGCAAAAAAAACAAAATATTCACTTTTTGAAAATTTCCACCTTGGGATACCTCTACAGCATTGGCAGGATTCGAACCCAGGCCTGTGAGGGCTGTCCCCACCAAAGGTACAAGACTTACCTTTGAGCTATAGCTCCTTGGTGGTCTAGAGGATTGCAGTAGTAACTATAAGCAACATACAGGCCTTGGTGTCCTTCCCTGCGGCTTCCATTGCACATGAAAAGGATGACCATGACATAAGGACAATTTGATAGGCTACTTACATGGAAACCAGTGTGGTCCAGTGGGTAAGTGCCTGCCTTCCATCCAGGCAACCAGGGTTCAAATCCCGGGTTCGGCACCAGGTGACTGATGGTGGCAGAGCAGAGGTAAGTTGGAGGTGGGCCTAAATGGCCAATTGTTAAGTAAAATGTGTCTGTGTGTTGTGTAAGAGTGGAATCATGCCTGGTGAATGAGGGATTGCAGATTGGTTGGTAAGTAAAATAGGTGTGGCCTGAACAGAGACAGGTGAAAGAAAGGGAACAGGTGTTGTGTGTAGGAGGAGGAGCCTAGTCAGATTGGGTGGGGTTAGAGAGGAGGGGTTCAGGAGAGCCTAGTCAGAGTGGGTGGGGTCAGAGAGGAGGAGTATAGGCAGAGCGGGTGGGGTTAGAGAGGAGGGGTTCAGGAGAGCCTAGTCAGATTGGGTGGGGTCAGAGAGGAGGAGTATAGGAGGAGCTAGTCAGAGTGGGTGGGGTCAGAGAGGAGGGGTATAGGCGGAGCCTGGGCAGAATGGGTGGGGTCAGAGAGCAGAGGAATAGGTGGAGGAGGATCCTGACTTATTGTGGGGTACTGCAAATACTTTTTTACTGCACCCCCCTATACTCTCTGATTTTTGTTGGGAGGGGGCAGTCAAAATTTGGGGGAGCAGTATTAAAAGGTGCTTGGGCGCAACGTGAAGGCGATGAGGTGCACACAATGGCATGGCTTCCAGGTACTTTTTGGGGGGCTACCATTAGTTTTTATTGCTCTGATCCTCCCTCATGGGGTGTACCCCAAATGGTTAGTGGCAACGGGGGGGGCAAGAAGCTGTTTGACACTTTCTATTACAAACAGGGGTCACCATACGATTCTGCTGCAGTTATGGTATTGAAAGGTAAAACAAGGATCATTTGGCTGTATTTTTGCAGGTGGGGTGCCCCACAATGTTACTGCCAGCAGCAGCAGCCCCATTCCTCCCCACCCTGCAGATTGGTATAGGTACCTTTAGGACATTTCTGTTGAAAACAGAGGCTTAAGCAAATCGCGCTACAAAACCCGAGAGCACTAACACTTGCTAAATAAAGGTGGCATCGGAGCATACAAATGAGGCTGGGAGAGGCTACTGTTGCAATTGGTTTGGTGGGTCATAGTGAATAACCTTGGCATGCAAATAGGCAGAAGTGTGAGGATTGGCAGTGTCTGTAGAGAATTTTGGCATGCTTTACAGTTGATTTTTCCCTCCTTACGTTGGCTATGAACTACAGAGGAAAGGCCTGGCCTTACTGTTGGGCAAAACATGTATTTATGATTTTAAGAAGTGTAGTCTGGCTGTACTGAGAGGGGCTTTACAGTTCGGTTAATGCCTGTATACCCCTGCAATGTGCATCCAACTGTCACTTGAGATTGAACAGCGAACGAAGCAGCTGGGTTACTGACTGAATGTAAACGGAAGGCACATAGGCAGGGTGTTTGTGGTCACTCAAATGGTTGAAACCTGGTTGATGCACTACAAAAGCTGGGGTACCAGGAGGGAACATTTGAGGGGTATTGAGATGGTGGTGTCCAGAGGTCAAAATATGTTTCGGAGACACAGAGGTACTGCAGTCCTGGTCCCACATTGGGGGTAGACAAAAGTCCCTGCTAAAGATTTCTGTCCAACTGTTACCACATTTTGTGCAGCCTGGCTCCCTCTGTAACGATTCCCCAGTGTCTTTCGATCCTACAGATGACTGTAGCAAACTTCCCAAATTTTTTCTTGGCCTCATACTCCCAAAGGAGTGCCTGACATTTGCCAGCCTAACGATACTCACATTCTGGGAAAAACCTCACTAACCATGCATATTTATGTACCACACATGGCAAATCCTTACAATTGCAGAACATCATATCGCACTTGTCATCTTTGAGGTACTGTAAGTATTTGGATTTGAGGGAAACATTCATCCTTGCTTGCTCTCTCCCATCTGAAGTCTATGGTACTGCTGTTCCTTTCTCACATGTCCCTTCAAAGAGACAAGTGACACACAGACTCAATCACTCAGCAAACATATATGCTTTGACGTTTTTATCTTGCTGTTTACCTTCCAAATATTCCCCCTTCACCACAAATACAGGCCTGCCATTCCTCATCCCCTCAGTCAAAGCAGTCCTTCACTCCTTAGGCCCTGCAAGACCACCATGAACAAGAATCATGTCAGCAAGCAGAAGAAAAGCCTCAGTGTGCTCTTTTGTTCATACTGCTGCCCTCTAGTAACACTTCATGGCAACTGCAGCATAAGAATGGGACTGAGAAGAGGGCTGTCCTATGCAAATAATATCCTCCCATGCATACTTTCTTCTGAGACGGTCGGCGGCTTGTGCCGTGATACCGCCTCCAACATATGGTCTTCAACCAAATTTTTAAAAAGCCCACCTGCCTTAAACGAAGGATTTTGCCACTCGAAGGAAGCACATGGGGACATCACCCTCATTTAGCAGGGTCCTAAATTGCCTGCTGTCAGCCTGTATACAGAACAAGGGCGTTCGTGGGCGTTCGTGAGCGTTCCTCAAAGGAAATAGGTGGGTGATTATTTCACAGTGCCAGGGCAGGCCCAGCCCAGCCCAGCCCAGCCCAGCGCAGCCCAGCCCGGCACAGCGCACTGCTGTGGAGGTCCATTCCTTCACATCCTGCAGCAGGCATGATGCAGACCTACTAGAGCAAAGGCTTGACTCTGCCCTTGTCTGTCTCTTAAAGGAAATAATCTTTCTAGCTTCTTATTGCACCTAATAAATGGACTCTAGCTTGCCTCAAACTTGACCAATCATTTCATTAGCCAGAGCTCATACTTGACCTTTATTTCTATCCAAGCTCACTGGCACCAAACCACTGATTTGAGCGAGTGGCTCACACCAAAATGAAAAATCACCATCATATAACCTATTTTACAATAAGTGTAGCACCTTCCTCGCATTCTTGTGCTCAGTTATAACCCCCAATACCACAATTGCACTCTGCAATTCACTAAACTTTAAGGACAAAGAATGAAGACATTGATAAAGGAAGATAAGGCCTTGTCCCTATTGCACCTACTTGAGAAATAGGGAGGTTGGTAGAAGGTCATGAGGGAAAACATTTGAAATTTTGGGACACAAATGCCAAAAAGAGTGTCCACTTTTCTCCTCTGTTACCAAGTGAAAAAAAACTTAGCAAAAAAAACAAAATATTCACTTTTTGAAAATTTCCACCTTGGGATACCTCTACAGCATTGGCAGGATTCGAACCCAGGCCTGTGAGGGCTGTCCCCACCAAAGGTACAAGACTTACCTTTGAGCTATAGCTCCTTGGTGGTCTAGAGGATTGCAGTAGTAACTATAAGCAACATACAGGCCTTGGTGTCCTTCCCTGCGGCTTCCATTGCACATGAAAAGGATGACCATGACATAAGGACAATTTGATAGGCTACTTACATGGAAACCAGTGTGGTCCAGTGGGTAAGTGCCTGCCTTACATCCAGGCAACCAGGGTTCAAATCCCAGGTTCGGCACCAGGTGACTGATGGTGGCAGAGCAGAGGTAAGTTGGAGGTGGGCCTAAATGGCCAATTGTTAAGTAAAATGTGTCTGTGTGTTGTGTAAGAGTGGAATCATGCCTGGTGAATGAGGGATTGCAGATTGGTTGGTAAGTAAAATAGGTGTGGCCTGAACAGAGACAGGTGAAAGAAAGGGAACAGGTGTTGTGTGTAGGAGGAGGAGCCTAGTCAGATTGGGTGGGGTTAGAGAGGAGGGGTTCAGGAGAGCCTAGTCAGAGTGGGTGGGGTCAGAGAGGAGGAGTATAGGCAGAGCGGGTGGGGTTAGAGAGGAGGGGTTCAGGAGAGCCTAGTCAGATTGGGTGGGGTCAGAGAGGAGGAGTATAGGAGGAGCTAGTCAGAGTGGGTGGGGTCAGAGAGGAGGGGTATAGGCGGAGCCTGGGCAGAATGGGTGGGGTCAGAGAGCAGAGGAATAGGTGGAGGAGGATCCTGACTTATTGTGGGGTACTGCAAATACTTTTTTACTGCACCCCCCTATACTCTCTGATTTTTGTTGGGAGGGGGCAGTCAAAATTTGGGGGAGCAGTATTAAAAGGTGCTTGGGCGCAACGTGAAGGCGATGAGGTGCACACAATGGCATGGCTTCCAGGTACTTTTTGGGGGGCTACCATTAGTTTTTATTGCTCTGATCCTCCCTCATGGGGTGTACCCCAAATGGTTAGTGGCAACGGGGGGGGCAAGAAGCTGTTTGACACTTTCTATTACAAACAGGGGTCACCATACGATTCTGCTGCAGTTATGGTATTGAAAGGTAAAACAAGGATCATTTGGCTGTATTTTTGCAGGTGGGGTGCCCCACAATGTTACTGCCAGCAGCAGCAGCCCCATTCCTCCCCACCCTGCAGATTGGTATAGGTACCTTTAGGACATTTCTGTTGAAAACAGAGGCTTAAGCAAATCGCGCTACAAAACCCGAGAGCACTAACACTTGCTAAATAAAGGTGGCATCGGAGCATACAAATGAGGCTGGGAGAGGCTACTGTTGCAATTGGTTTGGTGGGTCATAGTGAATAACCTTGGCATGCAAATAGGCAGAAGTGTGAGGATTGGCAGTGTCTGTAGAGAATTTTGGCATGCTTTACAGTTGATTTTTCCCTCCTTACGTTGGCTATGAACTACAGAGGAAAGGCCTGGCCTTACTGTTGGGCAAAACATGTATTTATGATTTTAAGAAGTGTAGTCTGGCTGTACTGAGAGGGGCTTTACAGTTCGGTTAATGCCTGTATACCCCTGCAATGTGCATCCAACTGTCACTTGAGATTGAACAGCGAACGAAGCAGCTGGGTTACTGACTGAATGTAAACGGAAGGCACATAGGCAGGGTGTTTGTGGTCACTCAAATGGTTGAAACCTGGTTGATGCACTACAAAAGCTGGGGTACCAGGAGGGAACATTTGAGGGGTATTGAGATGGTGGTGTCCAGAGGTCAAAATATGTTTCGGAGACACAGAGGTACTGCAGTCCTGGTCCCACATTGGGGGTAGACAAAAGTCCCTGCTAAAGATTTCTGTCCAACTGTTACCACATTTTGTGCAGCCTGGCTCCCTCTGTAACGATTCCCCAGTGTCTTTCGATCCTACAGATGACTGTAGCAAACTTCCCAAATTTTTTCTTGGCCTCATACTCCCAAAGGAGTGCCTGACATTTGCCAGCCTAACGATACTCACATTCTGGGAAAAACCTCACTAACCATGCATATTTATGTACCACACATGGCAAATCCTTACAATTGCAGAACATCATATCGCACTTGTCATCTTTGAGGTACTGTAAGTATTTGGATTTGAGGGAAACATTCATCCTTGCTTGCTCTCTCCCATCTGAAGTCTATGGTACTGCTGTTCCTTTCTCACATGTCCCTTCAAAGAGACAAGTGACACACAGACTCAATCACTCAGCAAACATATATGCTTTGACGTTTTTATCTTGCTGTTTACCTTCCAAATATTCCCCCTTCACCACAAATACAGGCCTGCCATTCCTCATCCCCTCAGTCAAAGCAGTCCTTCACTCCTTAGGCCCTGCAAGACCACCATGAACAAGAATCATGTCAGCAAGCAGAAGAAAAGCCTCAGTGTGCTCTTTTGTTCATACTGCTGCCCTCTAGTAACACTTCATGGCAACTGCAGCATAAGAATGGGACTGAGAAGAGGGCTGTCCTATGCAAATAATATCCTCCCATGCATACTTTCTTCTGAGACGGTCGGCGGCTTGTGCCGTGATACCGCCTCCAACATATGGTCTTCAACCAAATTTTTAAAAAGCCCACCTGCCTTAAACGAAGGATTTTGCCACTCGAAGGAAGCACATGGGGACATCACCCTCATTTAGCAGGGTCCTAAATTGCCTGCTGTCAGCCTGTATACAGAACAAGGGCGTTCGTGGGCGTTCGTGAGCGTTCCTCAAAGGAAGGAGGTGGGTGATTATTTCACAGTGCCAGGGCAGGCCCAGCCCAGCCCAGCCCAGCGCAGCCCAGCCCGGCACAGCGCACTGCTGTGGAGGTCCATTCCTTCACATCCTGCAGCAGGCATGATGCAGACCTACTAGAGCAAAGGCTTGACTCTGCCCTTGTCTGTCTCTTAAAGGAAATAATCTTTCTAGCTTCTTATTGCACCTAATAAATGGACTCTAGCTTGCCTCAAACTTGACCAATCATTTCATTAGCCAGAGCTCATACTTGACCTTTATTTCTATCCAAGCTCACTGGCACCAAACCACTGATTTGAGCGAGTGGCTCACACCAAAATGAAAAATCACCATCATATAACCTATTTTACAATAAGTGTAGCACCTTCCTCGCATTCTTGTGCTCAGTTATAACCCCCAATACCACAATTGCACTCTGCAATTCACTAAACTTTAAGGACAAAGAATGAAGACATTGATAAAGGAAGATAAGGCCTTGTCCCTATTGCACCTACTTGAGAAATAGGGAGGTTGGTAGAAGGTCATGAGGGAAAACATTTGAAATTTTGGGACACACATGCCAAAAAGAGTGTCCACTTTTCTCCTCTGTTACCAAGTGAAAAAAAACTTAGCAAAAAAAACAAAATATTCACTTTTTGAAAATTTCCACCTTGGGATACCTCTACAGCATTGGCAGGATTCGAACCCAGGCCTGTGAGGGCTGTCCCCACCAAAGGTACAAGACTTACCTTTGAGCTATAGCTCCTTGGTGGTCTAGAGGATTGCAGTAGTAACTATAAGCAACATACAGGCCTTGGTGTCCTTCCCTGCGGCTTCCATTGCACATGAAAAGGATGACCATGACATAAGGACAATTTGATAAGCTATTTACATGGAAACCAGTGTGGTCCAGTGGGTAAGTGCCTGCCTTCCATCCAGGCAACCAGGGTTCAAATCCCGGGTTCGGCACCAGGTGACTGATGGTGGCAGAGCATAGGTAAGTTGGAGGTGGGCCTAAATGGCCAATTGTTAAGTAAAATGTGTCTGTGTGTTGTGTAAGAGTGGAATCATGCCTGGTGAATGAGGGATTGCAGATTGGTTGGTAAGTAAAATAGGTGTGGCCTGAACAGAGACAGGTGAAAGAAAGGGAACAGGTGTTGTGTGTAGGAGGAGGAGCCTAGTCAGATTGGGTGGGGTTAGAGAGGAGGGGTTCAGGAGAGCCTAGTCAGAGTGGGTGGGGTCAGAGAGGAGGAGTATAGGCAGAGCGGGTGGGGTTAGAGAGGAGGGGTTCAGGAGAGCCTAGTCAGATTGGGTGGGGTCAGAGAGGAGGAGTATAGGAGGAGCTAGTCAGAGTGGGTGGGGTCAGAGAGGAGGGGTATAGGCGGAGCCCGGGCAGAATGGGTGGGGTCAGAGAGCAGAGGAATAGGTGGAGGAGGATCCTGACTTATTGTGGGGTACTGCAAATACTTTTTTACTGCACCCCCCTATACTCTCTGATTTTTGTTGGGAGGGGGCAGTCAAAATTTGGGGGAGCAGTATTAAAAGGTGCTTGGGCGCAACGTGAAGGCGATGAGGTGCACACAATGGCATGGCTTCCAGGTACTTTTTGGGGGGCTACCATTAGTTTTTATTGCTCTGATCCTCCCTCATGGGGTGTACCCCAAATGGTTAGTGGCAACGGGGGGGGCAAGAAGCTGTTTGACACTTTCTATTACAAACAGGGGTCACCATACGATTCTGCTGCAGTTATGGTATTGAAAGGTAAAACAAGGATCATTTGGCTGTATTTTTGCAGGTGGGGTGCCCCACAATGTTACTGCCAGCAGCAGCAGCCCCATTCCTCCCCACCCTGCAGATTGGTATAGGTACCTTTAGGACATTTCTGTTGAAAACAGAGGCTTAAGCAAATCGCGCTACAAAACCCGAGAGCACTAACACTTGCTAAATAAAGGTGGCATCGGAGCATACAAATGAGGCTGGGAGAGGCTACTGTTGCAATTGGTTTGGTGGGTCATAGTGAATAACCTTGGCATGCAAATAGGCAGAAGTGTGAGGATTGGCAGTGTCTGTAGAGAATTTTGGCATGCTTTACAGTTGATTTTTCCCTCCTTACGTTGGCTATGAACTACAGAGGAAAGGCCTGGCCTTACTGTTGGGCAAAACATGTATTTATGATTTTAAGAAGTGTAGTCTGGCTGTACTGAGAGGGGCTTTACAGTTCGGTTAATGCCTGTATACCCCTGCAATGTGCATCCAACTGTCACTTGAGATTGAACAGCGAACGAAGCAGCTGGGTTACTGACTGAATGTAAACGGAAGGCACATAGGCAGGGTGTTTGTGGTCACTCAAATGGTTGAAACCTGGTTGATGCACTACAAAAGCTGGGGTACCAGGAGGGAACATTTGAGGGGTATTGAGATGGTGGTGTCCAGAGGTCAAAATATGTTTCGGAGACACAGAGGTACTGCAGTCCTGGTCCCACATTGGGGGTAGACAAAAGTCCCTGCTAAAGATTTCTGTCCAACTGTTACCACATTTTGTGCAGCCTGGCTCCCTCTGTAACGATTCCCCAGTGTCTTTCGATCCTACAGATGACTGTAGCAAACTTCCCAAATTTTTTCTTGGCCTCATACTCCCAAAGGAGTGCCTGACATTTGCCAGCCTAACGATACTCACATTCTGGGAAAAACCTCACTAACCATGCATATTTATGTACCACACATGGCAAATCCTTACAATTGCAGAACATCATATCGCACTTGTCATCTTTGAGATACTGTAAGTATTTGGATTTGAGGGAAACATTCATCCTTGCTTGCTCTCTCCCATCTGAAGTCTATGGTACTGCTGTTCCTTTCTCACATGTCCCTTCAAAGAGACAAGTGACACACAGACTCAATCACTCAGCAAACATATATGCTTTGACGTTTTTATCTTGCTGTTTACCTTCCAAATATTCCCCCTTCACCACAAATACAGGCCTGCCATTCCTCATCCCCTCAGTCAAAGCAGTCCTTCACTCCTTAGGCCCTGCAAGACCACCATGAACAAGAATCATGTCAGCAAGCAGAAGAAAAGCCTCAGTGTGCTCTTTTGTTCATACTGCTGCCCTCTAGTAACACTTCATGGCAACTGCAGCATAAGAATGGGACTGAGAAGAGGGCTGTCCTATGCAAATAATATCCTCCCATGCATACTTTCTTCTGAGACGGTCGGCGGCTTGTGCCGTGATACCGCCTCCAACATATGGTCTTCAACCAAATTTTTAAAAAGCCCACCTGCCTTAAACGAAGGATTTTGCCACTCGAAGGAAGCACATGGGGACATCACCCTCATTTAGCAGGGTCCTAAATTGCCTGCTGTCAGCCTGTATACAGAACAAGGGCGTTCGTGGGCGATCGTGAGCGTTCCTCAAAGGAAATAGGTGGGTGATTATTTCACAGTGCCAGGGCAGGCCCAGCCCAGCCCAGCCCAGCCCAGCCCAGCCCAGCCCGGCACAGCGCACTGCTGTGGAGGTCCATTCCTTCACATCCTGCAGCAGGCATGATGCAGACCTACTAGAGCAAAGGCTTGACTCTGCCCTTGTCTGTCTCTTAAAGGAAATAATCTTTCTAGCTTCTTATTGCACCTAATAAATGGACTCTAGCTTGCCTCAAACTTGACCAATCATTTCATTAGCCAGAGCTCATACTTGACCTTTATTTCTATCCAAGCTCACTGGCACCAAACCACTGATTTGAGCGAGTGGCTCACACCAAAATGAAAAATCACCATCATATAACCTATTTTACAATAAGTGTAGCACCTTCCTCGCATTCTTGTGCTCAGTTATAACCCCCAATACCACAATTGCACTCTGCAATTCACTAAACTTTAAGGACAAAGAATGAAGACATTGATAAAGGAAGATAAGGCCTTGTCCCTATTGCACCTACTTGAGAAATAGGGAGGTTGGTAGAAGGTCATGAGGGAAAACATTTGAAATTTTGGGACACACATGCCAAAAAGAGTGTCCACTTTTCTCCTCTGTTACCAAGTGAAAAAAAACTTAGCAAAAAAAACAAAATATTCACTTTTTGAAAATTTCCACCTTGGGATACCTCTACAGCATTGGCAGGATTCGAACCCAGGCCTGTGAGGGCTGTCCCCACCAAAGGTACAAGACTTACCTTTGAGCTATAGCTCCTTGGTGGTCTAGAGGATTGCAGTAGTAACTATAAGCAACATACAGGCCTTGGTGTCCTTCCCTGCGGCTTCCATTGCACATGAAAAGGATGACCATGACATAAGGACAATTTGATAAGCTATTTACATGGAAACCAGTGTGGTCCAGTGGGTAAGTGCCTGCCTTCCATCCAGGCAACCAGGGTTCAAATCCCGGGTTCGGCACCAGGTGACTGATGGTGGCAGAGCAGAGGTAAGTTGGAGGTGGGCCTAAATGGCCAATTGTTAAGTAAAATGTGTCTGTGTGTTGTGTAAGAGTGGAATCATGCCTGGTGAATGAGGGATTGCAGATTGGTTGGTAAGTAAAATAGGTGTGGCCTGAACAGAGACAGGTGAAAGAAAGGGAACAGGTGTTGTGTGTAGGAGGAGGAGCCTAGTCAGATTGGGTGGGGTTAGAGAGGAGGGGTTCAGGAGAGCCTAGTCAGAGTGGGTGGGGTCAGAGAGGAGGAGTATAGGCAGAGCGGGTGGGGTTAGAGAGGAGGGGTTCAGGAGAGCCTAGTCAGATTGGGTGGGGTCAGAGAGGAGGAGTATAGGAGGAGCTAGTCAGAGTGGGTGGGGTCAGAGAGGAGGGGTATAGGCGGAGCCCGGGCAGAATGGGTGGGGTCAGAGAGCAGAGGAATAGGTGGAGGAGGATCCTGACTTATTGTGGGGTACTGCAAATACTTTTTTACTGCACCCCCCTATACTCTCTGATTTTTGTTGGGAGGGGGCAGTCAAAATTTGGGGGAGCAGTATTAAAAGGTGCTTGGGCGCAACGTGAAGGCGATGAGGTGCACAAAATGGCATGGCTTCCAGGTACTTTTTGGGGGGCTACCATTAGTTTTTATTGCTCTGATCCTCCCTCATGGGGTGTACCCCAAATGGTTAGTGGCAACGGGGGGGGCAAGAAGCTGTTTGACACTTTCTATTACAAACAGGGGTCACCATACGATTCTGCTGCAGTTATGGTATTGAAAGGTAAAACAAGGATCATTTGGCTGTATTTTTGCAGGTGGGGTGCCCCACAATGTTACTGCCAGCAGCAGCAGCCCCATTCCTCCCCACCCTGCAGATTGGTATAGGTACCTTTAGGACATTTCTGTTGAAAACAGAGGCTTAAGCAAATCGCGCTACAAAACCCGAGAGCACTAACACTTGCTAAATAAAGGTGGCATCGGAGCATACAAATGAGGCTGGGAGAGGCTACTGTTGCAATTGGTTTGGTGGGTCATAGTGAATAACCTTGGCATGCAAATAGGCAGAAGTGTGAGGATTGGCAGTGTCTGTAGAGAATTTTGGCATGCTTTACAGTTGATTTTTCCCTCCTTACGTTGGCTATGAACTACAGAGGAAAGGCCTGGCCTTACTGTTGGGCAAAACATGTATTTATGATTTTAAGAAGTGTAGTCTGGCTGTACTGAGAGGGGCTTTACAGTTCGGTTAATGCCTGTATACCCCTGCAATGTGCATCCAACTGTCACTTGAGATTGAACAGCGAACGAAGCAGCTGGGTTACTGACTGAATGTAAACGGAAGGCACATAGGCAGGGTGTTTGTGGTCACTCAAATGGTTGAAACCTGGTTGATGCACTACAAAAGCTGGGGTACCAGGAGGGAACATTTGAGGGGTATTGAGATGGTGGTGTCCAGAGGTCAAAATATGTTTCGGAGACACAGAGGTACTGCAGTCCTGGTCCCACATTGGGGGTAGACAAAAGTCCCTGCTAAAGATTTCTGTCCAACTGTTACCACATTTTGTGCAGCCTGGCTCCCTCTGTAACGATTCCCCAGTGTCTTTCGATCCTACAGATGACTGTAGCAAACTTCCCAAATTTTTTCTTGGCCTCATACTCCCAAAGGAGTGCCTGACATTTGCCAGCCTAACGATACTCACATTCTGGGAAAAACCTCACTAACCATGCATATTTATGTACCACACATGGCAAATCCTTACAATTGCAGAACATCATATCGCACTTGTCATCTTTGAGATACTGTAAGTATTTGGATTTGAGGGAAACATTCATCCTTGCTTGCTCTCTCCCATCTGAAGTCTATGGTACTGCTGTTCCTTTCTCACATGTCCCTTCAAAGAGACAAGTGACACACAGACTCAATCACTCAGCAAACATATATGCTTTGACGTTTTTATCTTGCTGTTTACCTTCCAAATATTCCCCCTTCACCACAAATACAGGCCTGCCATTCCTCATCCCCTCAGTCAAAGCAGTCCTTCACTCCTTAGGCCCTGCAAGACCACCATGAACAAGAATCATGTCAGCAAGCAGAAGAAAAGCCTCAGTGTGCTCTTTTGTTCATACTGCTGCCCTCTAGTAACACTTCATGGCAACTGCAGCATAAGAATGGGACTGAGAAGAGGGCTGTCCTATGCAAATAATATCCTCCCATGCATACTTTCTTCTGAGACGGTCGGCGGCTTGTGCCGTGATACCGCCTCCAACATATGGTCTTCAACCAAATTTTTAAAAAGCCCACCTGCCTTAAACGAAGGATTTTGCCACTCGAAGGAAGCACATGGGAACATCACCCTCATTTAGCAGGGTCCTAAATTGCCTGCTGTCAGCCTGTATACAGAACAAGGGCGTTCGTGGGCGATCGTGAGCGTTCCTCAAAGGAAATAGGTGGGTGATTATTTCACAGTGCCAGGGCAGGCCCAGCCCAGCCCAGCCCAGCCCAGCGCAGCCCAGCCCGGCACAGCGCACTGCTGTGGAGGTCCATTCCTTCACATCCTGCAGCAGGCATGATGCAGACCTACTAGAGCAAAGGCTTGACTCTGCCCTTGTCTGTCTCTTAAAGGAAATAATCTTTCTAGCTTCTTATTGCACCTAATAAATGGACTCTAGCTTGCCTCAAACTTGACCAATCATTTCATTAGCCAGAGCTCATACTTGACCTTTATTTCTATCCAAGCTCACTGGCACCAAACCACTGATTTGAGCGAGTGGCTCACACCAAAATGAAAAATCACCATCATATAACCTATTTTACAATAAGTGTAGCACCTTCCTCGCATTCTTGTGCTCAGTTATAACCCCCAATACCACAATTGCACTCTGCAATTCACTAAACTTTAAGGACAAAGAATGAAGACATTGATAAAGGAAGATAAGGCCTTGTCCCTATTGCACCTACTTGAGAAATAGGGAGGTTGGTAGAAGGTCATGAGGGAAAACATTTGAAATTTTGGGACACACATGCCAAAAAGAGTGTCCACTTTTCTCCTCTGTTACCAAGTGAAAAAAAACTTAGCAAAAAAAACAAAATATTCACTTTTTGAAAATTTCCACCTTGGGATACCTCTACAGCATTGGCAGGATTCGAACCCAGGCCTGTGAGGGCTGTCCCCACCAAAGGTACAAGACTTACCTTTGAGCTATAGCTCCTTGGTGGTCTAGAGGATTGCAGTAGTAACTATAAGCAACATACAGGCCTTGGTGTCCTTCCCTGCGGCTTCCATTGCACATGAAAAGGATGACCATGACATAAGGACAATTTGATAAGCTATTTACATGGAAACCAGTGTGGTCCAGTGGGTAAGTGCCTGCCTTCCATCCAGGCAACCAGGGTTCAAATCCCGGGTTCGGCACCAGGTGACTGATGGTGGCAGAGCAGAGGTAAGTTGGAGGTGGGCCTAAATGGCCAATTGTTAAGTAAAATGTGTCTGTGTGTTGTGTAAGAGTGGAATCATGCCTGGTGAATGAGGGATTGCAGATTGGTTGGTAAGTAAAATAGGTGTGGCCTGAACAGAGACAGGTGAAAGAAAGGGAACAGGTGTTGTGTGTAGGAGGAGGAGCCTAGTCAGATTGGGTGGGGTTAGAGAGGAGGGGTTCAGGAGAGCCTAGTCAGAGTGGGTGGGGTCAGAGAGGAGGAGTATAGGCAGAGCGGGTGGGGTTAGAGAGGAGGGGTTCAGGAGAGCCTAGTCAGATTGGGTGGGGTCAGAGAGGAGGAGTATAGGAGGAGCTAGTCAGAGTGGGTGGGGTCAGAGAGGAGGGGTATAGGCGGAGCCCGGGCAGAATGGGTGGGGTCAGAGAGCAGAGGAATAGGTGGAGGAGGATCCTGACTTATTGTGGGGTACTGCAAATACTTTTTTACTGCACCCCCCTATACTCTCTGATTTTTGTTGGGAGGGGGCAGTCAAAATTTGGGGGAGCAGTATTAAAAGGTGCTTGGGCGCAACGTGAAGGCGATGAGGTGCACAAAATGGCATGGCTTCCAGGTACTTTTTGGGGGGCTACCATTAGTTTTTATTGCTCTGATCCTCCCTCATGGGGTGTACCCCAAATGGTTAGTGGCAACGGGGGGGGCAAGAAGCTGTTTGACACTTTCTATTACAAACAGGGGTCACCATACGATTCTGCTGCAGTTATGGTATTGAAAGGTAAAACAAGGATCATTTGGCTGTATTTTTGCAGGTGGGGTGCCCCACAATGTTACTGCCAGCAGCAGCAGCCCCATTCCTCCCCACCCTGCAGATTGGTATAGGTACCTTTAGGACATTTCTGTTGAAAACAGAGGCTTAAGCAAATCGCGCTACAAAACCCGAGAGCACTAACACTTGCTAAATAAAGGTGGCATCGGAGCATACAAATGAGGCTGGGAGAGGCTACTGTTGCAATTGGTTTGGTGGGTCATAGTGAATAACCTTGGCATGCAAATAGGCAGAAGTGTGAGGATTGGCAGTGTCTGTAGAGAATTTTGGCATGCTTTACAGTTGATTTTTCCCTCCTTACGTTGGCTATGAACTACAGAGGAAAGGCCTGGCCTTACTGTTGGGCAAAACATGTATTTATGATTTTAAGAAGTGTAGTCTGGCTGTACTGAGAGGGGCTTTACAGTTCGGTTAATGCCTGTATACCCCTGCAATGTGCATCCAACTGTCACTTGAGATTGAACAGCGAACGAAGCAGCTGGGTTACTGACTGAATGTAAACGGAAGGCACATAGGCAGGGTGTTTGTGGTCACTCAAATGGTTGAAACCTGGTTGATGCACTACAAAAGCTGGGGTACCAGGAGGGAACATTTGAGGGGTATTGAGATGGTGGTGTCCAGAGGTCAAAATATGTTTCGGAGACACAGAGGTACTGCAGTCCTGGTCCCACATTGGGGGTAGACAAAAGTCCCTGCTAAAGATTTCTGTCCAACTGTTACCACATTTTGTGCAGCCTGGCTCCCTCTGTAACGATTCCCCAGTGTCTTTCGATCCTACAGATGACTGTAGCAAACTTCCCAAATTTTTTCTTGGCCTCATACTCCCAAAGGAGTGCCTGACATTTGCCAGCCTAACGATACTCACATTCTGGGAAAAACCTCACTAACCATGCATATTTATGTACCACACATGGCAAATCCTTACAATTGCAGAACATCATATCGCACTTGTCATCTTTGAGGTACTGTAAGTATTTGGATTTGAGGGAAACATTCATCCTTGCTTGCTCTCTCCCATCTGAAGTCTATGGTACTGCTGTTCCTTTCTCACATGTCCCTTCAAAGAGACAAGTGACACACAGACTCAATCACTCAGCAAACATATATGCTTTGACGTTTTTATCTTGCTGTTTACCTTCCAAATATTCCCCCTTCACCACAAATACAGGCCTGCCATTCCTCATCCCCTCAGTCAAAGCAGTCCTTCACTCCTTAGGCCCTGCAAGACCACCATGAACAAGAATCATGTCAGCAAGCAGAAGAAAAGCCTCAGTGTGCTCTTTTGTTCATACTGCTGCCCTCTAGTAACACTTCATGGCAACTGCAGCATAAGAATGGGACTGAGAAGAGGGCTGTCCTATGCAAATAATATCCTCCCATGCATACTTTCTTCTGAGACGGTCGGCGGCTTGTGCCGTGATACCGCCTCCAACATATGGTCTTCAACCAAATTTTTAAAAAGCCCACCTGCCTTAAACGAAGGATTTTGCCACTCGAAGGAAGCACATGGGGACATCACCCTCATTTAGCAGGGTCCTAAATTGCCTGCTGTCAGCCTGTATACAGAACAAGGGCGTTCGTGGGCGTTCGTGAGCGTTCCTCAAAGGAAATAGGTGGGTGATTATTTCACAGTGCCAGGGCAGGCCCAGCCCAGCCCAGCCCAGCCCAGCGCAGCCCAGCCCGGCACAGCGCACTGCTGTGGAGGTCCATTCCTTCACATCCTGCAGCAGGCATGATGCAGACCTACTAGAGCAAAGGCTTGACTCTGCCCTTGTCTGTCTCTTAAAGGAAATAATCTTTCTAGCTTCTTATTGCACCTAATAAATGGACTCTAGCTTGCCTCAAACTTGACCAATCATTTCATTAGCCAGAGCTCATACTTGACCTTTATTTCTATCCAAGCTCACTGGCACCAAACCACTGATTTGAGCGAGTGGCTCACACCAAAATGAAAAATCACCATCATATAACCTATTTTACAATAAGTGTAGCACCTTCCTCGCATTCTTGTGCTCAGTTATAACCCCCAATACCACAATTGCACTCTGCAATTCACTAAACTTTAAGGACAAAGAATGAAGACATTGATAAAGGAAGATAAGGCCTTGTCCCTATTGCACCTACTTGAGAAATAGGGAGGTTGGTAGAAGGTCATGAGGGAAAACATTTGAAATTTTGGGACACAAATGCCAAAAAGAGTGTCCACTTTTCTCCTCTGTTACCAAGTGAAAAAAAACTTAGCAAAAAAAACAAAATATTCACTTTTTGAAAATTTCCACCTTGGGATACCTCTACAGCATTGGCAGGATTCGAACCCAGGCCTGTGAGGGCTGTCCCCACCAAAGGTACAAGACTTACCTTTGAGCTATAGCTCCTTGGTGGTCTAGAGGATTGCAGTAGTAACTATAAGCAACATACAGGCCTTGGTGTCCTTCCCTGCGGCTTCCATTGCACATGAAAAGGATGACCATGACATAAGGACAATTTGATAGGCTACTTACATGGAAACCAGTGTGGTCCAGTGGGTAAGTGCCTGCCTTCCATCCAGGCAACCAGGGTTCAAATCCCGGGTTCGGCACCAGGTGACTGATGGTGGCAGAGCAGAGGTAAGTTGGAGGTGGGCCTAAATGGCCAATTGTTAAGTAAAATGTGTCTGTGTGTTGTGTAAGAGTGGAATCATGCCTGGTGAATGAGGGATTGCAGATTGGTTGGTAAGTAAAATAGGTGTGGCCTGAACAGAGACAGGTGAAAGAAAGGGAACAGGTGTTGTGTGTAGGAGGAGGAGCCTAGTCAGATTGGGTGGGGTTAGAGAGGAGGGGTTCAGGAGAGCCTAGTCAGAGTGGGTGGGGTCAGAGAGGAGGAGTATAGGCAGAGCGGGTGGGGTTAGAGAGGAGGGGTTCAGGAGAGCCTAGTCAGATTGGTTGGGGTCAGAGAGGAGGAGTATAGGAGGAGCTAGTCAGAGTGGGTGGGGTCAGAGAGGAGGGGTATAGGCGGAGCCTGGGCAGAATGGGTGGGGTCAGAGAGCAGAGGAATAGGTGGAGGAGGATCCTGACTTATTGTGGGGTACTGCAAATACTTTTTTACTGCACCCCCCTATACTCTCTGATTTTTGTTGGGAGGGGGCAGTCAAAATTTGGGGGAGCAGTATTAAAAGGTGCTTGGGCGCAACGTGAAGGCGATGAGGTGCACACAATGGCATGGCTTCCAGGTACTTTTTGGGGGGCTACCATTAGTTTTTATTGCTCTGATCCTCCCTCATGGGGTGTACCCCAAATGGTTAGTGGCAACGGGGGGGGCAAGAAGCTGTTTGACACTTTCTATTACAAACAGGGGTCACCATACGATTCTGCTGCAGTTATGGTATTGAAAGGTAAAACAAGGATCATTTGGCTGTATTTTTGCAGGTGGGGTGCCCCACAATGTTACTGCCAGCAGCAGCAGCCCCATTCCTCCCCACCCTGCAGATTGGTATAGGTACCTTTAGGACATTTCTGTTGAAAACAGAGGCTTAAGCAAATCGCGCTACAAAACCCGAGAGCACTAACACTTGCTAAATAAAGGTGGCATCGGAGCATACAAATGAGGCTGGGAGAGGCTACTGTTGCAATTGGTTTGGTGGGTCATAGTGAATAACCTTGGCATGCAAATAGGCAGAAGTGTGAGGATTGGCAGTGTCTGTAGAGAATTTTGGCATGCTCTACAGTTGATTTTTCCCTCCTTACGTTGGCTATGAACTACAGAGGAAAGGCCTGGCCTTACTGTTGGGCAAAACATGTATTTATGATTTTAAGAAGTGTAGTCTGGCTGTACTGAGAGGGGCTTTACAGTTCGGTTAATGCCTGTATACCCCTGCAATGTGCATCCAACTGTCACTTGAGATTGAACAGCGAACGAAGCAGCTGGGTTACTGACTGAATGTAAACGGAAGGCACATAGGCAGGGTGTTTGTGGTCACTCAAATGGTTGAAACCTGGTTGATGCACTACAAAAGCTGGGGTACCAGGAGGGAACATTTGAGGGGTATTGAGATGGTGGTGTCCAGAGGTCAAAATATGTTTCGGAGACACAGAGGTACTGCAGTCCTGGTCCCACATTGGGGGTAGACAAAAGTCCCTGCTAAAGATTTCTGTCCAACTGTTACCACATTTTGTGCAGCCTGGCTCCCTCTGTAACGATTCCCCAGTGTCTTTCGATCCTACAGATGACTGTAGCAAACTTCCCAAATTTTTTCTTGGCCTCATACTCCCAAAGGAGTGCCTGACATTTGCCAGCCTAACGATACTCACATTCTGGGAAAAACCTCACTAACCATGCATATTTATGTACCACACATGGCAAATCCTTACAATTGCAGAACATCATATCGCACTTGTCATCTTTGAGATACTGTAAGTATTTGGATTTGAGGGAAACATTCATCCTTGCTTGCTCTCTCCCATCTGAAGTCTATGGTACTGCTGTTCCTTTCTCACATGTCCCTTCAAAGAGACAAGTGACACACAGACTCAATCACTCAGCAAACATATATGCTTTGACGTTTTTATCTTGCTGTTTACCTTCCAAATATTCCCCCTTCACCACAAATACAGGCCTGCCATTCCTCATCCCCTCAGTCAAAGCAGTCCTTCACTCCTTAGGCCCTGCAAGACCACCATGAACAAGAATCATGTCAGCAAGCAGAAGAAAAGCCTCAGTGTGCTCTTTTGTTCATACTGCTGCCCTCTAGTAACACTTCATGGCAACTGCAGCATAAGAATGGGACTGAGAAGAGGGCTGTCCTATGCAAATAATATCCTCCCATGCATACTTTCTTCTGAGACGGTCGGCGGCTTGTGCCGTGATACCGCCTCCAACATATGGTCTTCAACCAAATTTTTAAAAAGCCCACCTGCCTTAAACGAAGGATTTTGCCACTCGAAGGAAGCACATGGGGACATCACCCTCATTTAGCAGGGTCCTAAATTGCCTGCTGTCAGCCTGTATACAGAACAAGGGCGTTCGTGGGCGTTCGTGAGCGTTCCTCAAAGGAAATAGGTGGGTGATTATTTCACAGTGCCAGGGCAGGCCCAGCCCAGCCCAGCCCAGCCCAGCCCAGCCCAGCCCAGCCCAGCCCAGCCCAGCCCAGCCCAGCGCAGCCCAGCCCGGCACAGCGCACTGCTGTGGAGGTCCATTCCTTCACATCCTGCAGCAGGCATGATGCAGACCTACTAGAGCAAAGGCTTGACTCTGCCCTTGTCTGTCTCTTAAAGGAAATAATCTTTCTAGCTTCTTATTGCACCTAATAAATGGACTCTAGCTTGCCTCAAACTTGACCAATCATTTCATTAGCCAGAGCTCATACTTGACCTTTATTTCTATCCAAGCTCACTGGCACCAAACCACTGATTTGAGCGAGTGGCTCACACCAAAATGAAAAATCACCATCATATAACCTATTTTACAATAAGTGTAGCACCTTCCTCGCATTCTTGTGCTCAGTTATAACCCCCAATACCACAATTGCACTCTGCAATTCACTAAACTTTAAGGACAAAGAATGAAGACATTGATAAAGGAAGATAAGGCCTTGTCCCTATTGCACCTACTTGAGAAATAGGGAGGTTGGTAGAAGGTCATGAGGGAAAACATTTGAAATTTTGGGACACACATGCCAAAAAGAGTGTCCACTTTTCTCCTCTGTTACCAAGTGAAAAAAAACTTAGCAAAAAAAACAAAATATTCACTTTTTGAAAATTTCCACCTTGGGATACCTCTACAGGATTGGCAGGATTCGAACCCAGGCCTGTGAGGGCTGTCCCCACCAAAGGTACAAGACTTACCTTTGAGCTATAGCTCCTTGGTGGTCTAGAGGATTGCAGTAGTAACTATAAGCAACATACAGGCCTTGGTGTCCTTCCCTGCGGCTTCCATTGCACATGAAAAGGATGACCATGACATAAGGACAATTTGATAGGCTATTTACATGGAAACCAGTGTGGTCCAGTGGGTAAGTGCCTGCCTTCCATCCAGGCAACCAGGGTTCAAATCCCGGGTTCGGCACCAGGTGACTGATGGTGGCAGAGCAGAGGTAAGTTGGAGGTGGGCCTAAATGGCCAATTGTTAAGTAAAATGTGTCTGTGTGTTGTGTAAGAGTGGAATCATGCCTGGTGAATGAGGGATTGCAGATTGGTTGGTAAGTAAAATAGGTGTGGCCTGAACAGAGACAGGTGAAAGAAAGGGAACAGGTGTTGTGTGTAGGAGGAGGAGCCTAGTCAGATTGGGTGGGGTTAGAGAGGAGGGGTTCAGGAGAGCCTAGTCAGAGTGGGTGGGGTCAGAGAGGAGGAGTATAGGCAGAGCGGGTGGGGTTAGAGAGGAGGGGTTCAGGAGAGCCTAGTCAGATTGGGTGGGGTCAGAGAGGAGGAGTATAGGAGGAGCTAGTCAGAGTGGGTGGGGTCAGAGAGGTGGAGTATAGGCAGAGCCTGGGCAGAATGGGTGGGGTCAGAGAGCAGAGGAAAAGGTGGAGGAGGATCCTGACTTATTGTGGGGTACTGCAAATACTTTTTTACTGCACCCCCCTATACTCTCTGATTTTTGTTGGGAGGGGGCAGTCAAAATTTGGGGGAGCAGTATTAAAAGGTGCTTGGGCGCAACGTGAAGGCGATGAGGTGCACACAATGGCATGGCTTCCAGGTACTTTTTGGGGGGCTACCATTAGTTTTTATTGCTCTGATCCTCCCTCATGGGGTGTACCCCAAATGGTTAGTGGCAACGGGGGGGGGCAAGAAGCTGTTTGACACTTTCTATTACAAACAGGGGTCACCATACGATTCTGCTGCAGTTATGGTATTGAAAGGTAAAACAAGGATCATTTGGCTGTATTTTTGCAGGTGGGGTGCCCCACAATGTTACTGCCAGCAGCAGCAGCCCCATTCCTCCCCACCCTGCAGATTGGTATAGGTACCTTTAGGACATTTCTGTTGAAAACAGAGGCTTAAGCAAATCGCGCTACAAAACCCGAGAGCACTAACACTTGCTAAATAAAGGTGGCATCGGAGCATACAAATGAGGCTGGGAGAGGCTACTGTTGCAATTGGTTTGGTGGGTCATAGTGAATAACCTTGGCATGCAAATAGGCAGAAGTGTGAGGATTGGCAGTGTCTGTAGAGAATTTTGGCATGCTCTACAGTTGATTTTTCCCTCCTTACGTTGGCTATGAACTACAGAGGAAAGGCCTGGCCTTACTGTTGGGCAAAACATGTATTTATGATTTTAAGAAGTGTAGTCTGGCTGTACTGAGAGGGGCTTTACAGTTCGGTTAATGCCTGTATACCCCTGCAATGTGCATCCAACTGTCACTTGAGATTGAACAGCGAACGAAGCAGCTGGGTTACTGACTGAATGTAAATGGAAGGCACATAGGCCGGGTGTTTGTGGTCACTCAAATGGTTGAAACCTGGTTGATGCACTACCAAAGCTGGGGTACCAGGAGGGAACATTTGAGGGGTATTGAGATGGTGGTGTCCAGAGGTCAAAATATGTTTCAGAGACACAGAGGTACTGCAGTCCTGGTCCACATTGGGGGTAGACAAAAGTCCCTGCTAAAGATTTCTGTCCAACTGTTACCACATTTTGTGCAGCCTGGCTCCCTCTGTAACGATTCCCCAGTGTCTTTCGATCCTACAGATGACTGTAGCAAACTTCCCAAATTTTTTCTTGGCCTCATACTCCCAAAGGAGTGCCTGACATTTGCCAGCCTAACGATACTCACATTCTGGGAAAAACCTCACTAACCATGCATATTTATGTACCACACATGGCAAATCCTTACAATTGCAGAACATCATATCGCACTTGTCATCTTTGAGGTACTGTAAGTATTTGGATTTGAGGGAAACATTCATCCTTGCTTGCTCTCTCCCATCTGAAGTCTATGGTACTGCTGTTCCTTTCTCACATGTCCCTTCAAAGAGACAAGTGACACACAGACTCAATCACTCAGCAAACATATATGCTTTGACGTTTTTATCTTGCTGTTTACCTTCCAAATATTCCCCCTTCACCACAAATACAGGCCTGCCATTCCTCATCCCCTCAGTCAAAGCAGTCCTTCACTCCTTAGGCCCTGCAAGACCACCATGAACAAGAATCATGTCAGCAAGCAGAAGAAAAGCCTCAGTGTGCTCTTTTGTTCATACTGCTGCCCTCTAGTAACACTTCATGGCAACTGCAGCATAAGAATGGGACTGAGAAGAGGGCTGTCCTATGCAAATAATATCCTCCCATGCATACTTTCTTCTGAGACGGTCGGCGGCTTGTGCCGTGATACCGCCTCCAACATATGGTCTTCAACCAAATTTTTAAAAAGCCCACCTGCCTTAAACGAAGGATTTTGCCACTCGAAGGAAGCACATGGGGACATCACCCTCATTTAGCAGGGTCCTAAATTGCCTGCTGTCAGCCTGTATACAGAACAAGGGCGTTCGTGGGCGTTCGTGAGCGTTCCTCAAAGGAAGGAGGTGGGTGATTATTTCACAGTGCCAGGGCAGGCCCAGCCCAGCCCAGCCCAGCGCAGCCCAGCCCGGCACAGCGCACTGCTGTGGAGGTCCATTCCTTCACATCCTGCAGCAGGCATGATGCAGACCTACTAGAGCAAAGGCTTGACTCTGCCCTTGTCTGTCTCTTAAAGGAAATAATCTTTCTAGCTTCTTATTGCACCTAATAAATGGACTCTAGCTTGCCTCAAACTTGACCAATCATTTCATTAGCCAGAGCTCATACTTGACCTTTATTTCTATCCAAGCTCACTGGCACCAAACCACTGATTTGAGCGAGTGGCTCACACCAAAATGAAAAATCACCATCATATAACCTATTTTACAATAAGTGTAGCACCTTCCTCGCATTCTTGTGCTCAGTTATAACCCCCAATACCACAATTGCACTCTGCAATTCACTAAACTTTAAGGACAAAGAATGAAGACATTGATAAAGGAAGATAAGGCCTTGTCCCTATTGCACCTACTTGAGAAATAGGGAGGTTGGTAGAAGGTCATGAGGGAAAACATTTGAAATTTTGGGACACAAATGCCAAAAAGAGTGTCCACTTTTCTCCTCTGTTACCAAGTGAAAAAAAACTTAGCAAAAAAAACAAAATATTCACTTTTTGAAAATTTCCACCTTGGGATACCTCTACAGCATTGGCAGGATTCGAACCCAGGCCTGTGAGGGCTGTCCCCACCAAAGGTACAAGACTTACCTTTGAGCTATAGCTCCTTGGTGGTCTAGAGGATTGCAGTAGTAACTATAAGCAACATACAGGCCTTGGTGTCCTTCCCTGCGGCTTCCATTGCACATGAAAAGGATGACCATGACATAAGGACAATTTGATAGGCTACTTACATGGAAACCAGTGTGGTCCAGTGGGTAAGTGCCTGCCTTCCATCCAGGCAACCAGGGTTCAAATCCCGGGTTCGGCACCAGGTGACTGATGGTGGCAGAGCAGAGGTAAGTTGGAGGTGGGCCTGAATGGCCAATTGTTAAGTAAAATGTGTCTGTGTGTTGTGTAAGAGTGGAATCATGCCTGGTGAATGAGGGATTGCAGATTGGTTGGTAAGTAAAATAGGTGTGGCCTGAACAGAGACAGGTGAAAGAAAGGGAACAGGTGTTGTGTGTAGGAGGAGGAGCCTAGTCAGATTGGGTGGGGTTAGAGAGGAGGGGTTCAGGAGAGCCTAGTCAGAGTGGGTGGGGTCAGAGAGGAGGAGTATAGGCAGAGCAGGTGGGGTTAGAGAGGAGGGGTTCAGGAGAGCCTAGTCAGATTGGGTGGGGTCAGAGAGGAGGAGTATAGGAGGAGCTAGTCAGAGTGGGTGGGGTCAGAGAGGAGGGGTATAGGCGGAGCCTGGGCAGAATGGGTGGGGTCAGAGAGCAGAGGAATAGGTGGAGGAGGATCCTGACTTATTGTGGGGTACTGCAAATACTTTTTTACTGCACCCCCCTATACTCTCTGATTTTTGTTGGGAGGGGGCAGTCAAAATTTGGGGGAGCAGTATTAAAAGGTGCTTGGGCGCAACGTGAAGGCGATGAGGTGCACACAATGGCATGGCTTCCAGGTACTTTTTGGGGGGCTACCATTAGTTTTTATTGCTCTGATCCTCCCTCATGGGGTGTACCCCAAATGGTTAGTGGCAACGGGGGGGGCAAGAAGCTGTTTGACACTTTCTATTACAAACAGGGGTCACCATACGATTCTGCTGCAGTTATGGTATTGAAAGGTAAAACAAGGATCATTTGGCTGTATTTTTGCAGGTGGGGTGCCCCACAATGTTACTGCCAGCAGCAGCAGCCCCATTCCTCCCCACCCTGCAGATTGGTATAGGTACCTTTAGGACATTTCTGTTGAAAACAGAGGCTTAAGCAAATCGCGCTACAAAACCCGAGAGCACTAACACTTGCTAAATAAAGGTGGCATCGGAGCATACAAATGAGGCTGGGAGAGGCTACTGTTGCAATTGGTTTGGTGGGTCATAGTGAATAACCTTGGCATGCAAATAGGCAGAAGTGTGAGGATTGGCAGTGTCTGTAGAGAATTTTGGCATGCTCTACAGTTGATTTTTCCCTCCTTACGTTGGCTATGAACTACAGAGGAAAGGCCTGGCCTTACTGTTGGGCAAAACATGTATTTATGATTTTAAGAAGTGTAGTCTGGCTGTACTGAGAGGGGCTTTACAGTTCGGTTAATGCCTGTATACCCCTGCAATGTGCATCCAACTGTCACTTGAGATTGAACAGCGAACGAAGCAGCTGGGTTACTGACTGAATGTAAACGGAAGGCACATAGGCAGGGTGTTTGTGGTCACTCAAATGGTTGAAACCTGGTTGATGCACTACAAAAGCTGGGGTACCAGGAGGGAACATTTGAGGGGTATTGAGATGGTGGTGTCCAGAGGTCAAAATATGTTTCGGAGACACAGAGGTACTGCAGTCCTGGTCCCACATTGGGGGTAGACAAAAGTCCCTGCTAAAGATTTCTGTCCAACTGTTACCACATTTTGTGCAGCCTGGCTCCCTCTGTAACGATTCCCCAGTGTCTTTCGATCCTACAGATGACTGTAGCAAACTTCCCAAATTTTTTCTTGGCCTCATACTCCCAAAGGAGTGCCTGACATTTGCCAGCCTAACGATACTCACATTCTGGGAAAAACCTCACTAACCATGCATATTTATGTACCACACATGGCAAATCCTTACAATTGCAGAACATCATATCGCACTTGTCATCTTTGAGATACTGTAAGTATTTGGATTTGAGGGAAACATTCATCCTTGCTTGCTCTCTCCCATCTGAAGTCTATGGTACTGCTGTTCCTTTCTCACATGTCCCTTCAAAGAGACAAGTGACACACAGACTCAATCACTCAGCAAACATATATGCTTTGACGTTTTTATCTTGCTGTTTACCTTCCAAATATTCCCCCTTCACCACAAATACAGGCCTGCCATTCCTCATCCCCTCAGTCAAAGCAGTCCTTCACTCCTTAGGCCCTGCAAGACCACCATGAACAAGAATCATGTCAGCAAGCAGAAGAAAAGCCTCAGTGTGCTCTTTTGTTCATACTGCTGCCCTCTAGTAACACTTCATGGCAACTGCAGCATAAGAATGGGACTGAGAAGAGGGCTGTCCTATGCAAATAATATCCTCCCATGCATACTTTCTTCTGAGACGGTCGGCGGCTTGTGCCGTGATACCGCCTCCAACATATGGTCTTCAACCAAATTTTTAAAAAGCCCACCTGCCTTAAACGAAGGATTTTGCCACTCGAAGGAAGCACATGGGGACATCACCCTCATTTAGCAGGGTCCTAAATTGCCTGCTGTCAGCCTGTATACAGAACAAGGGCGTTCGTGGGCGATCGTGAGCGTTCCTCAAAGGAAATAGGTGGGTGATTATTTCACAGTGCCAGGGCAGGCCCAGCCCAGCCCAGCCCAGCCCAGCGCAGCCCAGCCCGGCACAGCGCACTGCTGTGGAGGTCCATTCCTTCACATCCTGCAGCAGGCATGATGCAGACCTACTAGAGCAAAGGCTTGACTCTGCCCTTGTCTGTCTCTTAAAGGAAATAATCTTTCTAGCTTCTTATTGCACCTAATAAATGGACTCTAGCTTGCCTCAAACTTGACCAATCATTTCATTAGCCAGAGCTCATACTTGACCTTTATTTCTATCCAAGCTCACTGGCACCAAACCACTGATTTGAGCGAGTGGCTCACACCAAAATGAAAAATCACCATCATATAACCTATTTTACAATAAGTGTAGCACCTTCCTCGCATTCTTGTGCTCAGTTATAACCCCCAATACCACAATTGCACTCTGCAATTCACTAAACTTTAAGGACAAAGAATGAAGACATTGATAAAGGAAGATAAGGCCTTGTCCCTATTGCACCTACTTGAGAAATAGGGAGGTTGGTAGAAGGTCATGAGGGAAAACATTTGAAATTTTGGGACACACATGCCAAAAAGAGTGTCCACTTTTCTCCTCTGTTACCAAGTGAAAAAAAACTTAGCAAAAAAAACAAAATATTCACTTTTTGAAAATTTCCACCTTGGGATACCTCTACAGCATTGGCAGGATTCGAACCCAGGCCTGTGAGGGCTGTCCCCACCAAAGGTACAAGACTTACCTTTGAGCTATAGCTCCTTGGTGGTCTAGAGGATTGCAGTAGTAACTATAAGCAACATACAGGCCTTGGTGTCCTTCCCTGCGGCTTCCATTGCACATGAAAAGGATGACCATGACATAAGGACAATTTGATAGGCTACTTACATGGAAACCAGTGTGGTCCAGTGGGTAAGTGCCTGCCTTCCATCCAGGCAACCAGGGTTCAAATCCCGGGTTCGGCACCAGGTGACTGATGGTGGCAGAGCAGAGGTAAGTTGGAGGTGGGCCTAAATGGCCAATTGTTAAGTAAAATGTGTCTGTGTGTTGTGTAAGAGTGGAATCATGCCTGGTGAATGAGGGATTGCAGATTGGTTGGTAAGTAAAATAGGTGTGGCCTGAACAGAGACAGGTGAAAGAAAGGGAACAGGTGTTGTGTGTAGGAGGAGGAGCCTAGTCAGATTGGGTGGGGTTAGAGAGGAGGGGTTCAGGAGAGCCTAGTCAGAGTGGGTGGGGTCAGAGAGGAGGAGTATAGGCAGAGCGGGTGGGGTTAGAGAGGAGGGGTTCAGGAGAGCCTAGTCAGATTGGGTGGGGTCAGAGAGGAGGAGTATAGGAGGAGCTAGTCAGAGTGGGTGGGGTCAGAGAGGTGGAGTATAGGCAGAGCCTGGGCAGAATGGGTGGGGTCAGAGAGCAGAGGAAAAGGTGGAGGAGGATCCTGACTTATTGTGGGGTACTGCAAATACTTTTTTACTGCACCCCCCTATACTCTCTGATTTTTGTTGGGAGGGGGCAGTCAAAATTTGGGGGAGCAGTATTAAAAGGTGCTTGGGCGCAACGTGAAGGCGATGAGGTGCACACAATGGCATGGCTTCCAGGTACTTTTTGGGGGGCTACCATTAGTTTTTATTGCTCTGATCCTCCCTCATGGGGTGTACCCCAAATGGTTAGTGGCAACGGGGGGGGCAAGAAGCTGTTTGACACTTTCTATTACAAACAGGGGTCACCATACGATTCTGCTGCAGTTATGGTATTGAAAGGTAAAACAAGGATCATTTGGCTGTATTTTTGCAGGTGGGGTGCCCCACAATGTTACTGCCAGCAGCAGCAGCCCCATTCCTCCCCACCCTGCAGATTGGTATAGGTACCTTTAGGACATTTCTGTTGAAAACAGAGGCTTAAGCAAATCGCGCTACAAAACCCGAGAGCACTAACACTTGCTAAATAAAGGTGGCATCGGAGCATACAAATGAGGCTGGGAGAGGCTACTGTTGCAATTGGTTTGGTGGGTCATAGTGAATAACCTTGGCATGCAAATAGGCAGAAGTGTGAGGATTGGCAGTGTCTGTAGAGAATTTTGGCATGCTCTACAGTTGATTTTTCCCTCCTTACGTTGGCTATGAACTACAGAGGAAAGGCCTGGCCTTACTGTTGGGCAAAACATGTATTTATGATTTTAAGAAGTGTAGTCTGGCTGTACTGAGAGGGGCTTTACAGTTCGGTTAATGCCTGTATACCCCTGCAATGTGCATCCAACTGTCACTTGAGATTGAACAGCGAACGAAGCAGCTGGGTTACTGACTGAATGTAAATGGAAGGCACATAGGCCGGGTGTTTGTGGTCACTCAAATGGTTGAAACCTGGTTGATGCACTACCAAAGCTGGGGTACCAGGAGGGAACATTTGAGGGGTATTGAGATGGTGGTGTCCAGAGGTCAAAATATGTTTCAGAGACACAGAGGTACTGCAGTCCTGGTCCACATTGGGGGTAGACAAAAGTCCCTGCTAAAGATTTCTGTCCAACTGTTACCACATTTTGTGCAGCCTGGCTCCCTCTGTAACGATTCCCCAGTGTCTTTCGATCCTACAGATGACTGTAGCAAACTTCCCAAATTTTTTCTTGGCCTCATACTCCCAAAGGAGTGCCTGACATTTGCCAGCCTAACGATACTCACATTCTGGGAAAAACCTCACTAACCATGCATATTTATGTACCACACATGGCAAATCCTTACAATTGCAGAACATCATATCGCACTTGTCATCTTTGAGGTACTGTAAGTATTTGGATTTGAGGGAAACATTCATCCTTGCTTGCTCTCTCCCATCTGAAGTCTATGGTACTGCTGTTCCTTTCTCACATGTCCCTTCAAAGAGACAAGTGACACACAGACTCAATCACTCAGCAAACATATATGCTTTGACGTTTTTATCTTGCTGTTTACCTTCCAAATATTCCCCCTTCACCACAAATACAGGCCTGCCATTCCTCATCCCCTCAGTCAAAGCAGTCCTTCACTCCTTAGGCCCTGCAAGACCACCATGAACAAGAATCATGTCAGCAAGCAGAAGAAAAGCCTCAGTGTGCTCTTTTGTTCATACTGCTGCCCTCTAGTAACACTTCATGGCAACTGCAGCATAAGAATGGGACTGAGAAGAGGGCTGTCCTATGCAAATAATATCCTCCCATGCATACTTTCTTCTGAGACGGTCGGCGGCTTGTGCCGTGATACCGCCTCCAACATATGGTCTTCAACCAAATTTTTAAAAAGCCCACCTGCCTTAAACGAAGGATTTTGCCACTCGAAGGAAGCACATGGGGACATCACCCTCATTTAGCAGGGTCCTAAATTGCCTGCTGTCAGCCTGTATACAGAACAAGGGCGTTCGTGGGCGTTCGTGAGCGTTCCTCAAAGGAAATAGGTGGGTGATTATTTCACAGTGCCAGGGCAGGCCCAGCCCAGCCCAGCGCAGCCCAGCCCGGCACAGCGCACTGCTGTGGAGGTCCATTCCTTCACATCCTGCAGCAGGCATGATGCAGACCTACTAGAGCAAAGGCTTGACTCTGCCCTTGTCTGTCTCTTAAAGGAAATAATCTTTCTAGCTTCTTATTGCACCTAATAAATGGACTCTAGCTTGCCTCAAACTTGACCAATCATTTCATTAGCCAGAGCTCATACTTGACCTTTATTTCTATCCAAGCTCACTGGCACCAAACCACTGATTTGAGCGAGTGGCTCACACCAAAATGAAAAATCACCATCATATAACCTATTTTACAATAAGTGTAGCACCTTCCTCGCATTCTTGTGCTCAGTTATAACCCCCAATACCACAATTGCACTCTGCAATTCACTAAACTTTAAGGACAAAGAATGAAGACATTGATAAAGGAAGATAAGGCCTTGTCCCTATTGCACCTACTTGAGAAATAGGGAGGTTGGTAGAAGGTCATGAGGGAAAACATTTGAAATTTTGGGACACAAATGCCAAAAAGAGTGTCCACTTTTCTCCTCTGTTACCAAGTGAAAAAAAACTTAGCAAAAAAAACAAAATATTCACTTTTTGAAAATTTCCACCTTGGGATACCTCTACAGCATTGGCAGGATTCGAACCCAGGCCTGTGAGGGCTGTCCCCACCAAAGGTACAAGACTTACCTTTGAGCTATAGCTCCTTGGTGGTCTAGAGGATTGCAGTAGTAACTATAAGCAACATACAGGCCTTGGTGTCCTTCCCTGCGGCTTCCATTGCACATGAAAAGGATGACCATGACATAAGGACAATTTGATAGGCTACTTACATGGAAACCAGTGTGGTCCAGTGGGTAAGTGCCTGCCTTCCATCCAGGCAACCAGGGTTCAAATCCCGGGTTCGGCACCAGGTGACTGATGGTGGCAGAGCAGAGGTAAGTTGGAGGTGGGCCTGAATGGCCAATTGTTAAGTAAAATGTGTCTGTGTGTTGTGTAAGAGTGGAATCATGCCTGGTGAATGAGGGATTGCAGATTGGTTGGTAAGTAAAATAGGTGTGGCCTGAACAGAGACAGGTGAAAGAAAGGGAACAGGTGTTGTGTGTAGGAGGAGGAGCCTAGTCAGATTGGGTGGGGTTAGAGAGGAGGGGTTCAGGAGAGCCTAGTCAGAGTGGGTGGGGTCAGAGAGGAGGAGTATAGGCAGAGCAGGTAGGGTTAGAGAGGAGGGGTTCAGGAGAGCCTAGTCAGATTGGGTGGGGTCAGAGAGGAGGAGTATAGGAGGAGCTAGTCAGAGTGGGTGGGGTCAGAGAGGAGGGGTATAGGCGGAGCCTGGGCAGAATGGGTGGGGTCAGAGAGCAGAGGAATAGGTGGAGGAGGATCCTGACTTATTGTGGGGTACTGCAAATACTTTTTTACTGCACCCCCCTATACTCTCTGATTTTTGTTGGGAGGGGGCAGTCAAAATTTGGGGGAGCAGTATTAAAAGGTGCTTGGGCGCAACGTGAAGGCGATGAGGTGCACACAATGGCATGGCTTCCAGGTACTTTTTGGGGGGCTACCATTAGTTTTTATTGCTCTGATCCTCCCTCATGGGGTGTACCCCAAATGGTTAGTGGCAACGGGGGGGGCAAGAAGCTGTTTGACACTTTCTATTACAAACAGGGGTCACCATACGATTCTGCTGCAGTTATGGTATTGAAAGGTAAAACAAGGATCATTTGGCTGTATTTTTGCAGGTGGGGTGCCCCACAATGTTACTGCCAGCAGCAGCAGCCCCATTCCTCCCCACCCTGCAGATTGGTATAGGTACCTTTAGGACATTTCTGTTGAAAACAGAGGCTTAAGCAAATCGCGCTACAAAACCCGAGAGCACTAACACTTGCTAAATAAAGGTGGCATCGGAGCATACAAATGAGGCTGGGAGAGGCTACTGTTGCAATTGGTTTGGTGGGTCATAGTGAATAACCTTGGCATGCAAATAGGCAGAAGTGTGAGGATTGGCAGTGTCTGTAGAGAATTTTGGCATGCTCTACAGTTGATTTTTCCCTCCTTACGTTGGCTATGAACTACAGAGGAAAGGCCTGGCCTTACTGTTGGGCAAAACATGTATTTATGATTTTAAGAAGTGTAGTCTGGCTGTACTGAGAGGGGCTTTACAGTTCGGTTAATGCCTGTATACCCCTGCAATGTGCATCCAACTGTCACTTGAGATTGAACAGCGAACGAAGCAGCTGGGTTACTGACTGAATGTAAATGGAAGGCACATAGGCCGGGTGTTTGTGGTCACTCAAATGGTTGAAACCTGGTTGATGCACTACCAAAGCTGGGGTACCAGGAGGGAACATTTGAGGGGTATTGAGATGGTGGTGTCCAGAGGTCAAAATATGTTTCAGAGACACAGAGGTACTGCAGTCCTGGTCCACATTGGGGGTAGACAAAAGTCCCTGCTAAAGATTTCTGTCCAACTGTTACCACATTTTGTGCAGCCTGGCTCCCTCTGTAACGATTCCCCAGTGTCTTTCGATCCTACAGATGACTGTAGCAAACTTCCCAAATTTTTTCTTGGCCTCATACTCCCAAAGGAGTGCCTGACATTTGCCAGCCTAACGATACTCACATTCTGGGAAAAACCTCACTAACCATGCATATTTATGTACCACACATGGCAAATCCTTACAATTGCAGAACATCATATCGCACTTGTCATCTTTGAGGTACTGTAAGTATTTGGATTTGAGGGAAACATTCACCCTTGCTTGCTCTCTCCCATCTGAAGTCTATGGTACTGCTGTTCCTTTCTCACATGTCCCTTCAAAGAGACAAGTGACACACAGACTCAATCACTCAGCAAACATATATGCTTTGACGTTTTTATCTTGCTGTTTACCTTCCAAATATTCCCCCTTCACCACAAATACAGGCCTGCCATTCCTCATCCCCTCAGTCAAAGCAGTCCTTCACTCCTTAGGCCCTGCAAGACCACCATGAACAAGAATCATGTCAGCAAGCAGAAGAAAAGCCTCAGTGTGCTCTTTTGTTCATACTGCTGCCCTCTAGTAACACTTCATGGCAACTGCAGCATAAGAATGGGACTGAGAAGAGGGCTGTCCTATGCAAATAATATCCTCCCATGCATACTTTCTTCTGAGACGGTCGGCGGCTTGTGCCGTGATACCGCCTCCAACATATGGTCTTCAACCAAATTTTTAAAAAGCCCACCTGCCTTAAACGAAGGATTTTGCCACTCGAAGGAAGCACATGGGGACATCACCCTCATTTAGCAGGGTCCTAAATTGCCTGCTGTCAGCCTGTATACAGAACAAGGGCGTTCGTGGGCGTTCGTGAGCGTTCCTCAAAGGAAATAGGTGGGTGATTATTTCACAGTGCCAGGGCAGGCCCAGCCCAGCCCAGCGCAGCCCAGCCCGGCACAGCGCACTGCTGTGGAGGTCCATTCCTTCACATCCTGCAGCAGGCATGATGCAGACCTACTAGAGCAAAGGCTTGACTCTGCCCTTGTCTGTCTCTTAAAGGAAATAATCTTTCTAGCTTCTTATTGCACCTAATAAATGGACTCTAGCTTGCCTCAAACTTGACCAATCATTTCATTAGCCAGAGCTCATACTTGACCTTTATTTCTATCCAACCTCACTGGCACCAAACCACTGATTTGAGCGAGTGGCTCACACCAAAATGAAAAATCACCATCATATAACCTATTTTACAATAAGTGTAGCACCTTCCTCGCATTCTTGTGCTCAGTTATAACCCCCAATACCACAATTGCACTCTGCAATTCACCAAACTTTAAGGACAAAGAATGAAGACATTGATAAAGGAAGATAAGGCCTTGTCCCTATTGCACCTACTTGAGAAATAGGGAGGTTGGTAGAAGGTCATGAGGGAAAACATTTGAAATTTTGGGACACACATGCCAAAAAGAGTGTCCACTTTTCTCCTCTGTTACCAAGTGAAAAAAAACGTAGCAAAAAAATGCAAAATATTCACTTTTTGAAAATTTCCACCTTGGGATACCTCTACAGCATTGGCAGGATTCGAACCCAGGCCTGTGAGGGCTGTCCCCACCAAAGGTACAAGACTTACCTTTGAGCTATAGCTCCTTGGTGGTCTAGAGGATTGCAGTAGTAACTATAAGCAACATACAGGCCTGGGTGTCCTTCCCTGCGGCTTCCATTGCACATGAAAAGGATGACCATGACATAAGGACAATTTGATAGGCTACTTACATGGAAACCAGTGTGGTCCAGTGGGTAAGTGCCTGCCTTCCATCCAGGCAACCAGGGTTCAAATCCCGGGTTCGGCACCAGGTGACTGATGGTGGCAGAGCAGAGGTAAGTTGGAGGTGGGCCTAAATGGCCAATTGGTAAGTAAAATGTGTCTGTGTGTTGTGTAAGAGTGGAATCATGCCTGGTGAATGAGGGATTGCAGATTGGTTGGTAAGTAAAATGGGTGTGGCCTGAACAGAGACAGGTGAAAGAAAAGGAACAGGTGTTGTGTGTAGGAGGAGGAGCCTAGTCAGATTGGGTGGGGTTAGAGAGGAGGGGTTCAGGAGAGCCAAGTCAGAGTGGGTGGGGTCAGAGAGGAGGAGTATAGGCAGAGCGGGTGGGGTTAGAGAGGAGGGGTTCAGGAGACCCTAGTCAGATTGGGTGGGGTCAGAGAGGAGGAGTATAGGAGGAGCTAGTCAGAGTGGGTGGGGTCAGAGAGGAGGGGTATAGGCGGAGCCTGGGTAGAATGGGTGGGGTCAGAGAGCAGAGGAATAGGTGGAAGAGGATCCTGACTTATTGTGGGGTACTGCAAATACTTTTTTACTGCACCCCCCTATACTCTCTGATTTTTGTTGGGAGGGGGCAGTCAAAATTTGGGGGAGCAGTATTAAAAGGTGCTTGGGCGCAACGTGAAGGCGATGAGGTGCACACAATGGCATGGCTTCCAGGTACTTTTTGGGGGGCTACCATTAGTTTTTATTGCTCTGATCCTCCCTCATGGGGTGTACCCCAAATGGTTAGTGGCAACGGGGGGGGGCAAGAAGCTGTTTGACACTTTCTATTACAAACAGGGGTCACCATACGATTCTGCTGCAGTTATGGTATTGAAAGGTAAAACAAGGATCATTTGGCTGTATTTTTGCAGGTGGGGTGCCCCACAATGTTACTGCCAGCAGCAGCAGCCCCATTCCTCCCCACCCTGCAGATTGGTATAGGTACCTTTAGGACATTTCTGTTGAAAACAGAGGCTATAGCGAATCGCGCTACAAAACCCGAGAGCACTAACACTTGCTAAATAAAGGTGGCATCGGAGCATACGAATGAGGCTGGGAGAGGCTACTGTTGCAATTGGTTTGGTGGGTCATAGTGAATAACCTTGGCATGCAAATAGGCAGAAGTGTGAGGATTGGCAGTGTCTGTAGAGAATTTTGGCATGCTCTACAGTTGATTTTTCCCTCCTTACGTTGGCTATGAACTACAGAGGAAAGGCCTGGCCTTACTGTTGGGCAAAACATGTATTTATGATTTTAAGAAGTGTAGTCTGGCTGTACTGAGGAAATATAAATTTTATGGTCAAGTTGTGTTCCCTAGCGCGTACCCCACCGACTCCATGTACCAGCTTAAAGTGCATGTAACTTCCCTCCTGTGCCAGCTATGAAGACGCAAATACATTTGCGTCCAACGTTAACTTGTCCTCTTTCAGACCCACCCTGAATGGGTTAAATAGTCCGTTCCTAAGTATGCTATGCCAACGTCTTTTTGTAGTGTACTTTACATGTTTTTCCTGCTCTGGCAAAGTAGGCCCTGAATTTCTGCCATCGAGCCTCTTTTTCTGGCTTCTGACTATGACGGCCTCAGCCCAGGCTGCTTTTGTACCCGTGAACTCTGACTTACTTCCAGCGCGGCCCCTCGCGCTCAGCTCAGCCTGCTTTCTGCCAAGACTGACTATAACCTTCGAGTTATCTGTTCTGCTCCTCGAAAATGCATTCCTGCCTACTAGCTTCAGTAAACATCCTCCCCAGCTGCAGAGCCAAAGGGCCGACCTGTCTCCGTGCAAGTAATTCATAGCCTCTGTTACCATGTTTCCATGGAAGGCCCCTTGCCCCCACGCTTCTCATGCAGACACTTAGGCGCTTATACACGCATCCACAGTTAGCATAGAATAGCTTTCTGCCCTAGAGACCTTTCCGCCCAGATAATATGGTTCCTAAACATCAGATATCAGATATGATAGAAGTACAAGTTGATCTGACATGCCAGACTTCTGTCTCTTTCCGTCAGTGTAAATGTCAAGTCCCCTGCACCCCTCCAATCACACGTCATGCAGCTGCGCGCGCATCCAAGCTTCCGATTTCTGCTGACATTGCAACATTTCTGTTAACGCCACCCTTGGTGACACCTATCAGTGACGTTTCTAGCACACACCTCCAGTTCACGCCTCTTGATTACGTACTAGTACCACGTGTATACTGTTATCTTGTCTTCTCTCAACTGTTACGCCTCCTGCACTGTTGCTTGTGATATGAATTAAGTATATAAGCTATGTATTGTCAATAAAATGTAGCGCGCTCTATCCCTTCTGACACCCCTGTGGTGGTCAGAATCCGATATCCTGGTCATGACCATTCCTTTTTGAGGAATAAACCCCTTAGAAACTCTAACACCACGGACTCTGGTTTTTTCTTCCGATCTGAGTTATTATTGATTAAGTACTTACCTGCATAGAAAATAAGAGAGTAAATTAATTATTTACGTCATTTTGGCGCCCGAATAGGGACCCCTCCCCCACCTCACGCGCCGGTTGGCGCATTGCAAGCTCTGTCCCCTGCCATCAGTTAGATGGAACCAACGCGTACCGGCAGGATTTCCTGCATCTCCCTCTGACCCACGGAGGTGACGAAGACTGCGATCAGTGCCCAGACGAGGCGGTGAGGAGTGCGGAGGATCCCGACCAGAGCCTGGCCGAAAGAAGCAAGGTCCGAGGTGTCAAGAGGCCCACCAGTTTTCCGAAGTTTTCCGAAGTCGAGCCGAGTCGAGTCCAGTCCAGTCGAGTTTTCCGAGGCCTTCTGTTTCCGTGCTTCCCGGTGAGTACCATTGCTGGGACGTATCTACACGGGTTTGGGTACACAAGTCCGGTCTGCACTGTTTTTAGGCAGTGTATCTGTACTGTTTAGCAGTATATCTAGTATTCTGAATTTCTGCACTGTTACACCAGTGTATCTGTACTGTTGAGCAGTACATCCAGTATAGAGGGTAGTCATCTATGTCTCAAATGTTTTCTTGTGTGATTAATGTCGTGGTATGAATGTGACCGTTTAATGTGCATTATTGTGTTTCTTGTATAAACTAGCTGTAACCAGTATTAAGTAGTAAGGATCGAGTATTCAGTAATAAGTGAACAAGATGCCGTTTTTCAACAAGTTAAAGCAGATAGGAACTAGGAAAGGGATACTGGAGGAAGAAATTCCTATTCCCCCTAGGGACACTCCAGGTAACTTTATGTATCATAAACATGGCATAGATGCCATATTGTATCTAGACTTATGGGCCGATTATACCAAGCATCTAGACGAAAGACACAGATGGCCCACTACCGGAACATGGGATGCCGAGTGCATCATGAAGGTAGAAGAAGCATTATGGAAAAAGAAAGCTAGACAATCTCAGAAAGACGCCATAGAATTCTGGCGTAAGGAATCACATAAGCGTGCTGAGAAAGCACTCCGTAGAGAAGACAGACTTAAAGAATCAGACAAGGCCCAAGAAAACAAGTTAGTTACTGAAGGGATCCGAGTAAAAACAGAACAAATAGACCGTGCCCGAAACAATCTTGTAAACGGTATGTATCTCGCGGCCGAGGGTACACCTGAGGCCCTATCAGAAATACCGAAAAACTTACCGCCACCATTAGTTCCAACTAAAGTAATGCATAAGACTACTAAAGACATATTCCTAAATTCTTATCTAGAGGATGCAGCACCAGCTTACACCAATCTGCCTGTTCGTGCCTTGCCTACTGACAGGGGCGAAGGTGGCACCCCGCCCCCGGATCATGTCCCGCCAGTACCACGACAGACCTCCCCCGTTCCGCCAGCCCCGCCACTTCCCGCACTCAAAGCTGACCTACCGAAACCACTTCTACCAGATCTTACTAAACGACAAACTCAAGTTCAGATCCAGACTCCGCAGGGAGATAATGCTCAAGCGTCCGCCTCAGGAGGTGCGACCGCGGGTCTTCGGACCCCACCATTAACACACAGATTCACTCTCAGGGATATGCAGAGTCCTCTCACGTTCAGGTCACCCCGCCTTGACGCATTAAAGGAAAACATTTCAGTTTGCAGATATGATCCAGTACCCGGAAAAAACGATCTAATGATATTGGCATCACTACGGTTAAGATCTGCTACTGATATCTTGCTATGCTATGTAGGGATGAAGGACCGTCTAGATAGAATATATGAGTTTTTTCAGACAGGGAAAGACCCTGACAGTATCAAGGATGCCATGGAGAAACAGAAAGTTGCCATTCAAGCACAAATACTACGATTTTTCATAAATTGCCTAATAAGAGAACGAGACAGGCCCGGAACAGATCAAAGTGAATTAGATGCACTAAACAAGTGGGGTCAAAATATAGCTGAAGGAAAACATGACAAGGGGGCTTGCATAGCCAGTATGTACAAGAAAATTAGAAAAGCAGTGATAACAGCACACCAGAAAGAAAAAGCTTCCTCCGAGGAGGAAGAAGAACTTGAAGAACCAGAACGAGCTACAGATACTATAGCGTATGTAGGTAAGGGAACTTACCTTAGGAAGGGCATCCGTCCGGAAAACAAGAGAGTTTTTCTCTCTGCTTTAACAAACCCGAATTCTTCTGAACACCAGTTCCAGGAGACTGATAAAAGACTACGAGAAAGAATGGGGTACCATGTACTCAATTCGATGGATGAACAAGAACTAGCCCGGTCAGCCATTTTATGGGCCGAAAATCCGGACATATATAATGATGATACCTTAGCACAGACGTTTCTAAACCTTTCCCCAGACGAACAGAAATTAGCAAGTGTATACATGATTCAGCACCTCCTCACGAAATACAGAAATAAACATTCCGATCCAGGTCCCTTACACGAAACATTAGAAGCACTACTCATGGATAGATGGAGAGGTTTCAGTACTAAGTTAATACAAATAATTCTAGAACAACGACATAAATATAACACTTTCATAAGTTCTGAATATGTTCCGGCCCCGCCTCCAGAAAGGAAAATGTACCACATGCAATGCGGAAGTGGCATTGAAAGCCAGAACCCCTTACGAGAAGTACACCCAGTTATGGGTGCGGATCACGCCTTGAAACGTGTATATGTACACACGCCACTGACTAAGTTAGAACTGTTAGAAATGAAGAAACTAGTTCCGTGTCATGATAAAGACCCTGCAGGTTTTCACAGAGAGCTTAAAGACATGTTACTAATGGGGGATTACACGTATGATGATATTATGAAAATGTTAAAAGTACTGTTGCCCACGGGCATTTACGAGAAATTAAAGGAAAAAGAATGGGAGGTGGGGGACACAAAGATTGCATGGGCAGAAATAGAAGACGAAGAAAGCAAACGGGTCCCAGGGGTAGGCCTTGGGGACAAGACTAAAGCATTACCTGGATTAATAGTACAGGTCCTGCCAAGATTATTGACAACTAGAAAGGAAGATTGGGACGCCATCTCGTCCTGTAAACAGAAACATGATGAAGATACTAGTGACTTCTATTCCAGATTTGAGAAATGTTTCATTATAAATAGTGGCCTAAAACCTAGCAGCGAATCATATCCACACCTTTTTGTATCAAAATTAGTCGAGAACTCCCTACCATTAGTTAAAAATAGAGTGTATAAAGTTGAAAGTACTTGGCAGGCGAATACGCCATCCCAGATGTTACAAATGCTACAATATCATCAGAACAGAATTAGAGAAGAACAAGATCAGGAACAGAAACGTATGAAAGACACCAAGATGAAAATGTTAGTAGCTCAGACGGTCCCAGCCGACGGTCAGAGAAAAGGTGGGACCCAGACAAGTCACACTACAGCTCCCGTCAAAGGGACATGTAATTACTGTAAACAGCTAGGTCATTACGTACATGAATGCCCAGTCCTGAAACATAACATAGCAACAGGTAAAACTAAAGAAAGACCGCATCCGCCTAGACAAGACCAGGTCCAGCAACAGACTTCACAAAATGTACAGCCAATGCAGAATACACAGCCTATGCATGCTCCATCTCATACAGCACAGACAGTAGCAGGACCACAGCCCATTGCCGCGACTCAGCAAGTTTCGCAACAGATGTACCAGTATGCCCAATCTGCATATCCAGATTACCCCCGATATACATGAAACAGCCTAGAGAGGGAAGGTGGTTTGCCTCTTATTGAAATTCCTGTAGATCAAGAAGGTCCTTATGTACACAGTCACGTATTGGGAAAAGACAGAAAGTTTTTAATTGACACAGGGGCAAGCCGCACCACAATCAGCCATAATGAAGTCCCAGGGGCACCCCTCTCAGGCTCACAGAATGTTTCCCTTGGTTTTTCAGGACAGCCTATTGTAAATGAAGTATCGGAACCAGTACCCTTGGCTGTGGGTCCATTATCACGAGTTACAGATTTGTTACTTACGAACTCATGCCCAGAAAATCTGTTAGGAATTAAAACATTGAAGGCTCTAGGAGCTATAATATGCTGTTCCCCGGAGGGAGTTAGACTCTTTCTACGGGATTTCAAGGGTCATTATGTTTTACGAGAATTTGATGTCAGATTGAAAAATGTACCAGATCACCTATGGGCAAAAGGCCCAGCTGACGTAGGTTGTATGCATATCACTCCATACCGTGTTTCACTCAAGACAGGAGTTGTTCTACCCAGAATCAGACAATACAAGTTACCACCCGATGCTGTAGTGGCTTTACTGAAAATTGTTGAAGAGCTTATTGCCCAGGGAGTGGTCGTAGAGACCGACTCCAATATCTGTAATTCACCCATCATTCCAATTCTTAAACGTACTGACCCCAATGCACCGCCAGTATATAGGCTGGTGATTGATCTTCGAGAATTGAACAAATGCATTGTACCACAGTACCCTGTGGTCCCCGATATCTCTTCCCTATTGACTGCTATTGATTCAGAAGCAACGTTCTTTACTGTAATTGATCTCAAGAACGCTTTCTTCAGTGTACCTATTGATCCGGAGAGCCAATATCTCTTCGGATTCAGTTTAAATGGACGAAGTTTCAAATTTTCCCGCGCACCTCAAGGATTCACAGAAAGCCCCAGCATCTATAGTCAAGCACTGAAAAGACAACTAGATTGTATTCAAATGCCAGTTAACACCGCTTTACTGCAATACGTCGATGATCTACTGATCACCGCACGAAGTGAGCCCGAATGTGAACAAGCATCATTGACAGTTTTACACTTTCTGGCAGACAAGGGACACAAGGTGTCTCCTTCGAAGCTGCAATTCTGTGTTCAGCAAGTTGTATACTTGGGTCACTTGCTGTCCAAAGTGGGGAGACAGCTCACTCCCGATCGCATTCAGTTAATTGTAAATATGCCACGACCCCAGACACAAAAGGAAGTGCGGGCCTTCATAGGCCTCACCTCGTACTGCAGACAATGGATTCCTCAATATGCATTTCTAGCTAAACCACTCATCCAGTTAACGATGCAGGAGGCAGCAACTTCGACTGTCCTCCCTTGGACTCAGGAACATACACAAGCCTTTGAGGAATTAAAGAAAGCATTATGCCAAGCACCAGTTTTAGCGACACCATGTTACAGCAAACCATTTACACTTTTTGTTACAGAACGTGATGGTACAGCATTGTCTGTCCTCACTCAAGATCAAGCAGGTTCACATAAGCCTTGCGCTTATTTTTCAAGTACATTGGATTCAGTAGCCCAGGCACTCCCTGCGTGCTTAAAGTCAGTAGCAGCAACAGCGTTAGCAATAAGACAGAGCGATTCAATTGTTTTAGGCCATCAGTTAACAGTACAAGTTCCACATTCTGTAGAGGTTCTTTTAAACAGAACTCAGACTCAACACTTGACCATAGCACGACTGACAGGTTACGAATTGACACTATTTCAGCCACACATAGAAATCAGACGCTGCAGTATCCTGAACCCAGCAACACTGTTACCTACCATTATGACAGATCCAGCTCCGCATGATTGCATAGAGATCATTAATGCAGTAACAAAGCCCCGACGAGACTTAGCAGATGTTCCATTGACAAATCCTGACCTGACACTTTATGTGGATGGTTCATGTATGAGAACAAGTACAGGAGAATTAGTGGCCGCGTATGCAGTGACCACTGAAACTGAAGTTAAAGAAACACATCGTATTGATACACTGTCTGCTCAAGCGGCAGAGCTCATCGCTCTGACCCGAGCCTGTATTCTAGCCAAGAACAGAAATGTCAACATATACACTGATTCCCGTTATGCGTTCGGAGTTGTACACGACTTCGGCATGTTATGGCAAGAACGAGGTTTTCTGACCTCTCACGGTGCCAAGATCCAACATGGTCCCCTCATTCAAGCATTGTTAGAAGCAATACATCTGCCTTCAGGCATATCCGTCATGAAGTGTAAAGCACATACTAAAGTCACAGATTCTGTTTCCCAGGGTAACGACCTGGCAGACCAGACAGCAAAACGTACAGCATTGACTAACACTCAGACAACTGACATGACAAAGACAATAGGACCGACAAATTGCATGACAGTCAGGGATCCCGCACTAGATGTTATCGATATTCAGACACACGCTACCTCAGAAGAAATAAAGAAATGGATTGAACTAGGAGGGATCCAGACAGATCAAGGTTGGATGACGAAGGGAAAATCTACATGGTTTCTCCCTGACTCTATGGTTCAAGTTATGATAAATACAGCACATAGCCCAGCACACCTAGGAGAGAAAGCGATGTTAGACAGTTTACAAAATCTTTGGAACAATAAACACTTACGAGCAGCAGCGAAACAGAAAGTGCGTACTTGCATGATCTGTTGTCAGTTCAATCCAGGTAAAAGCGTCCCTGTAGAGCAAGGTGGATTTCATCCTCCCGATCACCCTTTTGAAGTCCTCCAGATGGATTATATCCAGATGGACCGTTGTCGAGGATTTAAATATGTTCTCGTAGTTGTCTGTGCTCTGTCCCGCTGGACCGAAGCATACCCAGTCCCAGATTACACTGCTCCGACCACTGCCAAGCAGCTGGTTCGTGAATTCTTCCCACGATACGGCTTGCCTCGTGTCGTGTACTCAGATAACGGTCAGCCATTCTCATCTGCACTAATGAAAGAAGTTTCTTTATTACTGGGATACCAGTGGAAATTCCATTGTATCCGACATCCTGAAGCCGCAGGCCTGGTAGAAAGGCATAACCAGACACTAAAGATCCGCCTTGCCAAAATATGTCAGGAGAAAGGGGTCGACTGGATAGTCGCCCTGCCAGTGGCACTATTCTACATGAGAATGGTTGCCCATTCGAGATCAGGGCTATCTCCGTACGAGGTGGTCTTTGGCAGACCACCGAATATGTGGGGGACGCCCATTCCGAAAAAGATTACTGATGTTGATTGTAACATGTTGACAGATTACCTTGCCTCCTTGATGTCTGCACTCCAATCATGTCGTTCACAGGTTGCCGCAGCCTTCCCTGACAACACTGATGTAAAGCCGCATGACGTCCGTCCCGGGGACCTCGTCTTAGTGCGCAATATTGATAGAAAGAGTCCGTTGGAGCCCCGCTGGAAATCGCCGAAGACCGTCCTTCTCACCACGAGGACCGCCGTGAAGATCGAAGGGAGAAAGGGGTGGGTTCACACGAGTCATGTGAAAAGATTTTTTGAACTGAAACCTCCCCCACCAAAGACTGTGTTGAGCCAAAAGACTTTACAGAATCTGAACGAGATAAAACTCCCCAAGAAGAGTATCGCATGAAACTCCGATCTAGCAAGTCAGACAGTTTAATTGTTTAAGTCCTCCCCTAGGTGAATCGGTTAAATAGTTTCTGACATGTATCCCCCAGATCGAGATAGAGAGAGAGAGAGGCGAATTAAGAAGCATGTATATTGTAAATCACTCCGTAGTCACTGTATAGTGACACTATTAATCATGTTTATTCTGAGTATTCTAATTATTGTTGCTAGCATCCTTTTACCTATCTACTACCCTATTTTCAAGCGTGAACAATCTGTTTACAATGTCTCTGCTGAACACACTTTTAGCAAGTTACCTCCACATGAACTCTCCTACAGACTTGCGCTGCGCAACAATACGTTCATCAGTATGCTACACCATTCCCATCAAACTAACAATGCTACAGACTGCTGGATATGTGGCCGACTCCCTCCCTACCAGAATTACAAGGGAGCTCTGCCCCTCTTTCCGTACCCATTCACTCACAATGGCTCCTGCGGTGCATGGTTTAAAATAATTAATTCCTTAGATCCCGATATTGCTGTTTTCGACGGGGGCTGGGTTTGGGGAAACCTGAACTTGGTCCTGCTCGACGTCTGTTACCCTGATAAGGAGGGACTCCCCACTAGAATAGGAACTGATCTAGAAAATGAAGTGTATGGATTAGGTAACTATACAATTAGCCTTATGATTCTTACTGTTGAATCCGAAGACGCACCTGTTATACCCACTATGCCAGTACTGCCAGTTACTGGCGAATTATGTATCAGGAAGAAAGGTTCAGTACACTTAGGTCATAGTAAATGTACTACTGTGGTCGAATTCAGCGATCATGGAAAATCGTCCTTTAAAGCTATTAGTCATTCTTACTTTGTTTGTGGTCATACCGCATACATACGTCTACCTCCAGATTGGGATGGTACCTGTTACATTGCATTCCTTCTGCCACCTGTTTTCCTAGCTCCCCCTGATTACCATAGAAATACCAATCTAGTAAAGAATAGACCCAGAAGAGATATCCCACTTGTCGACTACACAGAAACGGCATGGGAACAGTACACCGATTTTAATAAAGGATTCTTTTTCTTTTTAGGACCTGTTCAGAATAGTAAATTAATACGCAGATTAACTAGAACGCTTGAAGCAGTAGTGAATGAAACTGCCTCCGCCTTAGGTAACCTAACAGAAGAACAGTCCGCCATGCGGGTTGTTGTCCTTCAGAATCGTCTTGTTATTGACGTCATCTTGGAAGATAGAGGCGGAGCTTGTAAGGTCATCGGGTCAAGTTGCTGTGTTTTCATACCACAAAACGCACCATCTGTATATCAAGCTATTACACGTCTCCATAAAATTGCAAATCAGATACATCAGGATCCAGGCACCTGGACTTGGTCCGGTTGGTTCTGGACAACGTTAACCGCTTGGGGATGGAAGATCCTATCCTTCCTAGGCATTGGCCTAGTCCTAGTATTCAGTTGCTGCCTGTGCCTGCAGTGTGGGCCAGCGATTTGTGGACTATGTGCCACTTCTTGTATTGAACGTTCCAGTTTTTTCTCAAAACGTAAAAGAAAGAAAGAAGAACAAATGATGTTACAAGAACAAACTGATCGATTCATGAGGATCGATATATCATGAAGGGTCCGTAGGGAACAAGGAGGGAATGAGGAAATATAAATTTTATGGTCAAGTTGTGTTCCCTAGCGCGTACCCCACCGACTCCATGTACCAGCTTAAAGTGCATGTAACTTCCCTCCTGTGCCAGCTATGAAGACGCAAATACATTTGCGTCCAACGTTAACTTGTCCTCTTTCAGACCCACCCTGAATGGGTTAAATAGTCCGTTCCTAAGTATGCTATGCCAACGTCTTTTTGTAGTGTACTTTACATGTTTTTCCTGCTCTGGCAAAGTAGGCCCTGAATTTCTGCCATCGAGCCTCTTTTTCTGGCTTCTGACTATGACGGCCTCAGCCCAGGCTGCTTCTGTACCCGTGAACTCTGACTTACTTCCAGCGCGGCCCCTCGCGCTCAGCTCAGCCTGCTTTCTGCCAAGACTGACTATAACCTTCGAGTTATCTGTTCTGCTCCTCGAAAATGCATTCCTGCCTACTAGCTTCAGTAAACATCCTCCCCAGCTGCAGAGCCAAAGGGCCGACCTGTCTCCGTGCAAGTAATTCATAGCCTCTGTTACCATGTTTCCATGGAAGGCCCCTTGCCCCCACGCTTCTCATGCAGACACTTAGGCGCTTATACACGCATCCACAGTTAGCATAGAATAGCTTTCTGCCCTAGAGACCTTTCCGCCCAGATAATATGGTTCCTAAACATCAGATATCAGATATGATAGAAGTACAAGTTGATCTGACATGCCAGACTTCTGTCTCTTTCCGTCAGTGTAAATGTCAAGTCCCCTGCACCCCTCCAATCACACGTCATGCAGCTGCGCGCGCATCCAAGCTTCCGATTTCTGCTGACATTGCAACATTTCTGTTAACGCCACCCCTTGGTGACACCTATCAGTGACGTTTCTAGCACACACCTCCAGTTCACGCCTCTTGATTACGTACTAGTACCACGTGTATACTGTTATCTTGTCTTCTCTCAACTGTTACGCCTCCTGCACTGTTGCTTATGATATGAATTAAGTATATAAGCTATGTATTGTCAATAAAATGTAGCGCGCTCTATCCCTTCTGACACCCCTGTGGTGGTCAGAATCCGATATCCTGGTCATGACCATTCCTTTTTGAGGAATAAACCCCTTAGAAACTCTAACACCACGGACTCTGTTTTTTTCTTCCGATCTGAGTTATTATTGATTAAGTACTTACCTGCATAGAAATTAAGAGAGTAAATTAATTATTTACGTCAGTACTGAAAGGGGCTTTACAGTTCGGTTAATGCCTGTATACCCCTGCAATGTGCATCCAACTGTCACTTGAGATTTAACAGCGAACGAAGCAGCTGGGTTACTGACTGAATGTAAACGGAAGGCACATAGGCAGGGTGTTTGTGGTCACTCAAATGGTTGAAACCTGGTTGATGCACTACCAAAGCTGGGGTACCAGGAGGGAACATTTGAGGGGTATTGAGATGGTGGTGTCCAGAGGTCAAAATATGTTTCAGAGACACAGAGGTACTGCAGTCCTGGTCCCACATTGGGGGTAGACAAAAGTCCCTGCTAAAGATTTCTGTCCAACTGTTACCACATTTTGTGCAGCCTGGCTCCCTCTGTAACGATTCCCCAGTGTCTTTCGATCCTACAGATGACTGTAGCAAACTTCCCAAATTTTTTCTTGGCCTCATACTCCCAAAGGAGTGCCTGACATTTGCCAGCCTAACGATACTCACATTCTGGGAAAAACCTCACTAACCATGCATATTTATGTACCACACATGGCAAATCCTTACAATTGCAGAAAATCATATTGCACTTGTCATCTTTGAGGTACTGTAAGTATTTGTATTTGAGGGAAACATTCATCCTTGCTTGCTCTCTCCCATCTGTAGTCTATGGTACTGCTGTTCCTTTCTCACATGTCCCTTCAAAGAGACAAGTGACACACAGACTCAATCACTCAGCAAACATATATGCTTTGACGTTTTTATCTTGCTGTTTACCTTCCAAATATTCCCCCTTCACCACAAATACAGGCCTGCCATTCCTCATCCCCTCAGTCAAAGCAGTCCTTCACTCCTTAGGCCCTGCAAGACCACCATGAACAAGAATCATGTCAGCAAGCAGAAGAAAAGCCTCAGTGTGCTCTTTTGTTCATACTGCTGCCCTCTAGTAACACTTCATGGCAACTGCAGCATAAGAATGGGACTGAGAAGAGGGCTGTCCTATGCAAATAATATCCACCCATGCATACTTTCTTCTGAGACGGTCGGCGGCTTGTGCCGTAATACCGCCTCCAACATATGGTCTTCAACCAAATTTTAAAAAACCCACCTGCCTTAGACGAAGGATTTTGCCACTCGAAGAAAGCACATGGGGACATCACCCTCATTTAGCAGGGTCCTAAATTGCCTGCTGTCAGCCTGTATACAGAACAAGGGCGTTCGTGGGCGTTCGTGAGCGTTCCTCAAAGGAAGGAGGTGGGTGATTATTTCACAGTGCCAGGGCAGGCCCAGCCCAGCCCAGCGCAGCCCAGCCCGGCACAGCGCACTGCTGTGGAGGTCCATTCCTTCACATCCTGCAGCAGGCATGATGCAGACCTACTAGAACAAAGGCTTGACTCTGCCCTTGTCTGTCTCTTAAAGGAAATAATCTTTCTAGCTTCTTATTGCACCTAATAAATGGACTCTAGCTTGCCTCAAACATGTCCAATCATTTCATTAGCCAGAGCTCATACTTGACCTTTATTTCTATCCAAGCTCACTGGCACCAAACCACTGATTTGAGCGAGTGGCTCACACCAAAATGAAAAATCACCATCATATAACCTATTTTACAATAAGTGTAGCACCTTCCTCGCATTCTTGTGCTCAGTTATAACCCCCAATACCACAATTGCGCTCTGCAATTCACCAAACTTAAAGGACAAAGAATGAAGACATTGATAAAGGAAGATAAGGCCTTGTCCCTATTGCACCTACTTGAGAAATAGGGAGGTTGGTAGAAGGTCATGAGGGAAATCATTTGAAATTTTGGGACACACATGCCAAAAAGAGTGTCCACTTTTCTCCTCTGTTACCAAGTGAAAAAAAACTTAGCAAAAAAAAAAATATATATTCTCTTTTTGAAAATTTCCACCTTGGGATACCTCTACAGCATTGGCAGGATTCGAACCGAGGCCTGTGAGGGCTGTCCCTACCAAAGGTACAAGACTTACCTTTGAGCTATAGCTCCTTGGTGGTCTAGAGGATTGCAGTAGTAACTATAAGCAACATACAGGCCTTGGTGTCCTTCCCTGCGGCTTCCATTGCACATGAAAAGGATGACCATGACATAAGGACAATTTGATAGGCTGATTACATGGAAACCAGTGTGGTCCAGTGGGTAAGTGCCTGCCTTCCATCCAGGCAACCAGGGTTCAAATCCCGGGTTCGGCACCAGGTGACTGATGGTGGCAGAGCAGAGGTAAGTTGGAGGTGGGCCTAAATGGCCAATTGGTAAGTAAAATGTGTCTGTGTGTTGTGTAAGAGTGGAATCATGCCTAGTGAATGAGGGATTGCAGATTGGTTGGTAAGTAAAATAGCTGTGGCTTGAACAGAGACAGGTGAAAGAAAGGGAACAGGTGTTGTGTGTAGGAGGAGCCTAGTCAGATTGGGTGTGGTTAGAGAGGAGGGGTTCAGGAGGAGCCTAGTCAGAGTGGCTGGGGTTAGAGAGGAGGGGTTCAGGAGAGCCTAGTCAGAGTGGGTGGGTCAGAGAGGAGGAGTATAGGAGGAGCCAAGTCAGGGTGGGTGGGGTTAGGGAGGAGCCTAGTCATTGTGGGTGGGGTCAGGGAGGAGGAGTATAGGAGGAGCTAGTCAGAGTGGTTGGGGTCAGAGAGAAGGGGTATAGGCTGAGCCTAGGCAGAATGGGTGGGGTCAGAGAGCAGAGGAATAGGTGGAGGAGGATCCTGACTTATTGTGGGGTACTGCAAATACTTTTTTACTGCACCCCCCTATACTCTCTGATTTTTGTTGGGAGGGGGCAATCAAAATTTGGGGGAGCAGTATTAAAAGGTGCTTGGGCGCAACGTGAAGGCGATGAGGTGCACACAATGGCATGGCTTCCAGGTACTTTTTGGGAGGCTACCATTAGTTTTTATTGCTCTGATCCTCCCTCATGGGGTGTACCCCAAATGGTTAGTGGCAACGGGGGGGGCAAGAAGCTGTTTGACACTTTCTATTACAAACAGGGGTCACCATACGATTCTGCTGCAGTTATGGTATTGAAAGGTAAAACAAGGATCATTTGACTGTATTTTTGCAGGTGGGGTGCCCCACAATGTTACTGCCAGCAGCAGCAGCCCCATTCCTCCCCACCCTGCAGATTGGTATAGGTACCTTTAGGACATTTCTGTTGAAAACAGAGGCTATAGCGAATCGCGCTACAAAATCCGAGAGCACTAACACTTGCTAAATAAAGGTGGCATCGGAGCATACGAATGAGGCTGGGAGAGGCTACTGTTGCAATTAGTTTGGTGGGTCATAGTGAACAACCTTGGCATGCAAATAGGCAGAAGTGTGAGGATTGGCAGTGTCTGTAGAGAATTTTGGCATGCTCTACAGTTGATTTTTCCCTCCTTACGTTGGCTATGAACTACAGAGGAAAGGCCTGGCCTTACTGTTGGGCAAAACATGTATTTATGATTTTAAGAAGTGTAGTCTGGCTGTACTGAGAGGGGCTTTACAGTTCGGTTAATGCCTGTATACCGCTGCAATGTGCATCCAACTGTCACTTGAGATTGAACAGCGAACGAAGCAGCTGGGTTACTGACTGAATGTAAATGGAAGGCACATAGGCAGGGTGTTTGTGGTCACTCAAATGGTTGAAACCTGGTTGATGCACTACCAAAGCTGGGGTACCAGGAGGGAACATTTGAGGGGTATTGAGATGGTGGTGTCCAGAGGTCAAAATATGTTTCAGAGACACAGAGGTACTGCAGTCCTGGTCCCACATTGGGGGTAGACAAAAGTCCCTGCTAAAGATTTCTGTCCAACTGTTACCACATTTTGTGCAGCCTGGCTCCCTCTGTAACGATTCCCCAGTGTCTTTCGATCCTACAGATGACTGTAGCAAACTTCCCAAATTTTTTCTTGGCCTCATACTCCCAAAGGAGTCCCTGACATTTGCCAGCCTAACGATACTCACATTCTGGGAAAAACCTCACTAACCATGCATATTTATGTACCACACATGGCAAATCCTTACAATTGCAGAACATCATATCGCACTTGTCATCTTTATGGTACTGTAAGTATTTGGATTTGAGGGAAACATTCATCCTTGCTTGCTCTCTCCCATCTGAAGTCTATGGTACTGCTGTTCCTTTCTCACATGTCCCTTCAAAGAGACAAGTGACACACAGACTCAATCACTCAGCAAACATATATGCTTTGACGTTTTTATCTTGCTGTTTACCTTCCAAATATTCCCCCTTCACCACAAATACAGGCCTGCCATTCCTCATCCCCTCAGTCAAAGCAGTCCTTCACTCCTTAGGCCCTGCAAGACCACCATGAACAAGAATCATGTCAGCAAGCAGAAGAAAAGCCTCAGTGTGCTCTTTTGTTCGTACTGCTGCCCTCTAGTAACACTTCATGGCGACTGCAGCATAAGAATGGGACTGAGAAGAGCTCTGTCCTATGCAAATAATATCCTCCCATGCATACTTTCTTCTGAGACGGTCGGCGGCTTGTGCCGTGATACCGCCTCCAACATATGGTCTTCAACCAAATTTTAAAAAAGCCCACCTGCCTTAGACGAAGGATGTTGCCACTCGAAGGAAGCACATGGGACATCACCCTCATTTAGCAGGGTCCTAAATTGCCTGCTGTCAGCCTGTATACAGAACAAGGGCGTTCGTGTGCGTTCGTGAGCGTTCCTCAAAGGAAGGAGGTAGGTGATTATTTCACAGTGCCAGGGCAGGCCCAGCCCAGCCCAGCACAGCCCAGCCCGGCACAGCGCACTGCTGTGGAGGTCCATTCCTTCACATCCTGCAGCAGGCATGATGCAGACCTACTAGAGCAAAGGCTTGACTCTGCCCTTGTCTGTCTCTTAAAGGAAACAATCTTTCTAGCTTCTTATTGCACCTAATAAATGGACTCTAGCTTGCCTCAAACTTGACCCATCATTTCATTAGCCAGAGCTCATACTTGACCTTTATTTCTATCCAAGCTCACTGGCACCAAACCCCTGATTTGAGCGAGTGGCTCACACCAAAATGAAAAATCACCATCATATAACCTATTTTACAATAAGTGTAGCACCTTCCTCGCATTCTTGTGCTCAGTTATAACCCCCAATACCACAATTGCACTCTGCAATTCACCAAACTTAAAGGACAAAGAATGAAGACATTGATAAAGGAAGATAAGGCCTTGTCCCTATTGCACCTACTTGAGAAATAGGGAGGTTGGTAGAAGGTCATGAGGGAAAACATTTGAAATTTTGGGACACACATGCCAAAAAGAGTGTCCACTTTTCTCCTCTGTTACCAAGTGAAAAAAAAACTTAGCAAAAAAAAAAAAATTCACTTTTTGAAAATTTCCACCTTGGGATACCTCTACAGCATTGGCAGGATTCGAACCCAGGCCTGTGAGGGCTGTCCCCACCAAAGGTACTAGACTTACCTTTGAGCTATAGCTCCTTGGTGGTCTAGAGGATTGCAGTAGTAACTATAAGCAACATACAGGCCTTGGTGTCCTTCCCTGCGGCTTCCATTGCACATGAAAAGGATGACCATGACATAAGGACAATTTGATAGGCTACTTACATGGAAACCAGTGTGGTCCAGTGGGTAAGTGCCTGCCTTCCAACCAGGGTTCAAATCCCAGGTTCGGCACCAGGTGACTGATGGTGGCAGAGCAGAGGTAAGTTGGAGGTGGGCCTAAATGGCCAATTGGTAAGTAAAATGTGTCTGTGTGTTGTGTAAGAGTGGAATCATGCCTAGTGAATGAGGGATTGCAGATTGGTTGGTAAGTAAAATAGCTGTGGCTTGAACAGAGACAGGTGAAAGAAAGGGAACAGGTGTTGTGTGTAGGAGGAGGAGCCTAGTCAGATTGGGTGTGGTCAGAGAGGAGGGGTTCAGGAGCAGCCTTGTCAGAGTGGGTGGGGTCAGAGAGGAGGAGCCTAGTCAGAGTGGGTGGGGTCAGAGAGAAGGGGTATAGGCGGAGCCTAGGCAGAATGGGTGGGGTCAGAGAGCAGAGGAATAGGTGGAGGAGGATCCTGACTTATTGTGGGGTACTGCAAATACTTTTTTACTGCACCCCCCTATACTCTCTGATTTTTGTTGGGAGGGGGCAGTCAAAATTTGGGGGAGCAGTATTAAAAGGTGCTTGGGCGCAACGTGAAGGCGATGAGGTGCACACAATGGCATGGCTTCCAGGTACTTTTTGGGGGGCTACCATTAGTTTTTATTGCTCTGATCCTCCCTCATGGGGTGTACCCCAAATGGTTAGTGGCAACGGGGGGGGCAAGAAGCTGTTTGACACTTTCTATTACAAACAGGGGTCACCATACGATTCTGCTGCAGTTATGGTATTGAAAGGTAAAACAAGGATCATTTGACTGTATTTTTGCAGGTGGGGTGCCCCACAATGTTACTGCCAGCAGCAGCAGCCCCATTCCTCCCCACCCTGCAGATTGGTATAGGTACCTTTAGGACATTTCTGTTGAAAACAGAGGCTATAGCGAATCGCGCTACAAAATCCGAGAGCACTAACACTTGCTAAATAAAGGTGGCATCGGAGCATACGAATGAGGCTGGGAGAGGCTACTGTTGCAATTAGTTTGGTGGGTCATAGTGAACAACCTTGGCATGCAAATAGGCAGAAGTGTGAGGATTGGCAGTGTCTGTAGAGAATTTTGGCATGCTCTACAGTTGATTTTTCCCTCCTTACGTTGGCTATGAACTACAGAGGAAAGGCCTGGCCTTACTGTTGGGCAAAACATGTATTTATGATTTTAAGAAGTGTAGTCTGGCTGTACTGAGAGGGGCTTTACAGTTCGGTTAATGCCTGTATACCGCTGCAATGTGCATCCAACTGTCACTTGAGATTGAACAGCGAACGAAGCAGCTGGGTTACTGACTGAATGTAAATGGAAGGCACATAGGCAGGGTGTTTGTGGTCACTCAAATGGTTGAAACCTGGTTGATGCACTACCAAAGCTGGGGTACCAGGAGGGAACATTTGAGGGGTATTGAGATGGTGGTGTCCAGAGGTCAAAATATGTTTCAGAGACACAGAGGTACTGCAGTCCTGGTCCCACATTGGGGGTAGACAAAAGTCCCTGCTAAAGATTTCTGTCCAACTGTTACCACATTTTGTGCAGCCTGGCTCCCTCTGTAACGATTCCCCAGTGTCTTTCGATCCTACAGATGACTGTAGCAAACTTCCCAAATTTTTTCTTGGCCTCATACTCCCAAAGGAGTCCCTGACATTTGCCAGCCTAACGATACTCACATTCTGGGAAAAACCTCACTAACCATGCATATTTATGTACCACACATGGCAAATCCTTACAATTGCAGAACATCATATCGCACTTGTCATCTTTATGGTACTGTAAGTATTTGGATTTGAGGGAAACATTCATCCTTGCTTGCTCTCTCCCATCTGAAGTCTATGGTACTGCTGTTCCTTTCTCACATGTCCCTTCAAAGAGACAAGTGACACACAGACTCAATCACTCAGCAAACATATATGCTTTGACGTTTTTATCTTGCTGTTTACCTTCCAAATATTCCCCCTTCACCACAAATACAGGCCTGCCATTCCTCATCCCCTCAGTCAAAGCAGTCCTTCACTCCTTAGGCCCTGCAAGACCACCATGAACAAGAATCATGTCAGCAAGCAGAAGAAAAGCCTCAGTGTGCTCTTTTGTTCGTACTGCTGCCCTCTAGTAACACTTCATGGCAACTGCAGCATAAGAATGGGACTGAGAAGAGCTCTGTCCTATGCAAATAATATCCTCCCATGCATACTTTCTTCTGAGACGGTCGGCGGCTTGCGCCGTGATACCGCCTCCAACATATGGTCTTCAACCAAATTTTAAAAAAGCCCACCTGCCTTAGACGAAGGATGTTGCCACTCGAAGGAAGCACATGGGACATCACCCTCATTTAGCAGGGTCCTAAATTGCCTGCTGTCAGCCTGTATACAGAACAAGGGCGTTCGTGGGCGTTCGTGAGCGTTCCTCAAAGGAAGGAGGTAGGTGATTATTTCACAGTGCCAGGGCAGGCCCAGCCCAGCCCGGCACAGCGCACTGCTGTGGAGGTCCATTCCTTCACATCCTGCAGCAGGCATGATGCAGACCTACTAGAGCAAAGGCTTGACTCTGCCCTTGTCTGTCTCTTAAAGGAAACAATCTTTCTAGCTTCTTATTGCACCTAATAAATGGACTCTAGCTTGCCTCAAACTTGACCCATCATTTCATTAGCCAGAGCTCATACTTGACCTTTATTTCTATCCAAGCTCACTGGCACCAAACCCCTGATTTGAGCGAGTGGCTCACACCAAAATGAAAAATCACCATCATATAACCTATTTTACAATAAGTGTAGCACCTTCCTCGCATTCTTGTGCTCAGTTATAACCCCCAATACCACAATTGCACTCTGCAATTCACCAAACTTAAAGGACAAAGAATGAAAACATTGATAAAGGAAGATAAGGCCTTGTCCCTATTGCACCTACTTGAGAAATAGGGAGGTTGGTAGAAGGTCATGAGGGAAAACATTTGAAATTTTGGGACACACATGCCAAAAAGAGTGTCCACTTTTCTCCTCTGTTACCAAGTGAAAAAAAAACTTAGCAAAAAAAAAAAATTCACTTTTTGAAAATTTCCACCTTGGGATACCTCTACAGCATTGGCAGGATTCGAACCCAGGCCTGTGAGGGCTGTCCCCACCAAAGGTACTAGACTTACCTTTGAGCTATAGCTCCTTGGTGGTCTAGAGGATTGCAGTAGTAACTATAAGCAACATACAGGCCTTGGTGTCCTTCCCTGCGGCTTCCATTGCACATGAAAAGGATGACCATGACATAAGGACAATTTGATAGGCTACTTACATGGAAACCAGTGTGGTCCAGTGGGTAAGTGCCTGCCTTCCAACCAGGGTTCAAATCCCAGGTTCGGCACCAGGTGACTGATGGTGGCAGAGCAGAGGTAAGTTGGAGGTGGGCCTAAATGGCCAATTGGTAAGTAAAATGTGTCTGTGTGTTGTGTAAGAGTGGAATCATGCCTAGTGAATGAGGGATTGCAGATTGGTTGGTAAGTAAAATAGCTGTGGCTTGAACAGAGACAGGTGAAAGAAAGGGAACAGGTGTTGTGTGTAGGAGGAGGAGCCTAGTCAGATTGGGTGTGGTCAGAGAGGAGGGGTTCAGGAGCAGCCTTGTCAGAGTGGGTGGGGTCAGAGAGGAGGAGTATAGGAGGAGCCTAGTCAGAGTGGGTGGGGTCAGAGAGAAGGGGTATAGGCGGAGCCTAGGCAGAATGGGTGGGGTCAGAGAGCAGAGGAATAGGTGGAGGAGGATCCTGACTTATTGTGGGGTACTGCAAATACTTTTTTACTGCACCCCCCTATACTCTCTGATTTTTGTTAGGAGGGGGCAATCAAAATTTGGGGGAGCAGTATTAAAAGGTGCTTGGGCGCAACGTGAAGGCGATGAGGTGCACACAATGGCATGGCTTCCAGGTACTTTTTGGGGGGCTACCATTAGTTTTTATTGCTCTGATCCTCCCTCATGGGGTGTACCCCAAATGGTTAGTGGCAACGGGGGGGGCAAGAAGCTGTTTGACACTTTCTATTACAAACAGGGGTCACCATACGATTCTGCTGCAGTTATGGTATTGAAAGGTAAAACAAGGATCATTTGACTGTATTTTTTCAGGTGGGGTGCCCCACAATGTTACTGCCAGCAGCAGCAGCCCCATTCCTCCCCACCCTGCAGATTGGTATAGGTACCTTTAGGACATTTCTGTTGAAAACAGAGGCTATAGCGAATCGCGCTACAAAATCCGAGAGCACTAACACTTGCTAAATAAAGGTGGCATCGGAGCATACGAATGAGGCTGGGAGAGGCTACTGTTGCAATTAGTTTGGTGGGTCATAGTGAACAACCTTGGCATGCAAATAGGCAGAAGTGTGAGGATTGGCAGTGTCTGTAGAGAATTTTGGCATGCTCTACAGTTGATTTTTCCCTCCTTACGTTGGCTATGAACTACAGAGGAAAGGCCTGGCCTTACTGTTGGGCAAAACATGTATTTATGATTTTAAGAAGTGTAGTCTGGCTGTACTGAGAGGGGCTTTACAGTTCGGTTAATGCCTGTATACCGCTGCAATGTGCATCCAACTGTCACTTGAGATTGAACAGCGAACGAAGCAGCTGGGTTACTGACTGAATGTAAATGGAAGGCACATAGGCAGGGTGTTTGTGGTCACTCAAATGGTTGAAACCTGGTTGATGCACTACCAAAGCTGGGGTACCAGGAGGGAACATTTGAGGGGTATTGAGATGGTGGTGTCCAGAGGTCAAAATATGTTTCAGAGACACAGAGGTACTGCAGTCCTGGTCCCACATTGGGGGTAGACAAAAGTCCCTGCTAAAGATTTCTGTCCAACTGTTACCACATTTTGTGCAGCCTGGCTCCCTCTGTAACGATTCCCCAGTGTCTTTCGATCCTACAGATGACTGTAGCAAACTTCCCAAATTTTTTCTTGGCCTCATACTCCCAAAGGAGTCCCTGACATTTGCCAGCCTAACGATACTCACATTCTGGGAAAAACCTCACTAACCATGCATATTTATGTACCACACATGGCAAATCCTTACAATTGCAGAACATCATATCGCACTTGTCATCTTTATGGTACTGTAAGTATTTGGATTTGAGGGAAACATTCATCCTTGCTTGCTCTCTCCCATCTGAAGTCTATGGTACTGCTGTTCCTTTCTCACATGTCCCTTCAAAGAGACAAGTGACACACAGACTCAATCACTCAGCAAACATATATGCTTTGACGTTTTTATCTTGCTGTTTACCTTCCAAATATTCCCCCTTCACCACAAATACAGGCCTGCCATTCCTCATCCCCTCAGTCAAAGCAGTCCTTCACTCCTTAGGCCCTGCAAGACCACCATGAACAAGAATCATGTCAGCAAGCAGAAGAAAAGCCTCAGTGTGCTCTTTTGTTCGTACTGCTGCCCTCTAGTAACACTTCATGGCAACTGCAGCATAAGAATGGGACTGAGAAGAGCTCTGTCCTATGCAAATAATATCCTCCCATGCATACTTTCTTCTGAGACGGTCGGCGGCTTGCGCCGTGATACCGCCTCCAACATATGGTCTTCAACCAAATTTTAAAAAAGCCCACCTGCCTTAGACGAAGGATGTTGCCACTCGAAGGAAGCACATGGGACATCACCCTCATTTAGCAGGGTCCTAAATTGCCTGCTGTCAGCCTGTATACAGAACAAGGGCGTTCGTGGGCGTTCGTGAGCGTTCCTCAAAGGAAGGAGGTAGGTGATTATTTCACAGTGCCAGGGCAGGCCCAGCCCAGCCCAGCACAGCCCAGCCCGGCACAGCGCACTGCTGTGGAGGTCCATTCCTTCACATCCTGCAGCAGGCATGATGCAGACCTACTAGAGCAAAGGCTTGACTCTGCCCTTGTCTGTCTCTTAAAGGAAACAATCTTTCTAGCTTCTTATTTCACCTAATAAATGGACTCTAGCTTGCCTCAAACTTGACCCATCATTTCATTAGCCAGAGCTCATACTTGACCTTTATTTCTATCCAAGCTCACTGGCACCAAACCCCTGATTTGAGCGAGTGGCTCACACCAAAATGAAAAATCACCATCATATAACCTATTTTACAATAAGTGTAGCACCTTCCTCGCATTCTTGTGCTCAGTTATAACCCCCAATACCACAATTGCACTCTGCAATTCACCAAACTTAAAGGACAAAGAATGAAGACATTGATAAAGGAAGATAAGGCCTTGTCCCTATTGCACCTACTTGAGAAATAGGGAGGTTGGTAGAAGGTCATGAGGGAAAACATTTGAAATTTTGGGACACACATGCCAAAAAGAGTGTCCACTTTTCTCCTCTGTTACCAAGTGAAAAAAAAACTTAGCAAAAAAAAAAAAATTCTTTTTTTGAAAATTTCCACCTTGGGATACCTCTACAGCATTGGCAGGATTCGAACCCAGGCCTGTGAGGGCTGTCCCCACCAAAGGTACTAGACTTACCTTTGAGCTATAGCTCCTTGGTGGTCTAGAGGATTGCAGTAGTAACTATAAGCAACATACAGGCCTTGGTGTCCTTCCCTGCGGCTTCCATTGCACATGAAAAGGATGACCATGACATAAGGACAATTTGATAGGCTACTTACATGGAAACCAGTGTGGTCCAGTGGGTAAGTGCCTGCCTTCCAACCAGGGTTCAAATCCCAGGTTCGGCACCAGGTGACTGATGGTGGCAGAGCAGAGGTAAGTTGGAGGTGGGCCTAAATGGCCAATTGGTAAGTAAAATGTGTCTGTGTGTTGTGTAAGAGTGGAATCATGCCTAGTGAATGAGGGATTGCAGATTGGTTGGTAAGTAAAATAGCTGTGGCTTGAACAGAGACAGGTGAAAGAAAGGGAACAGGTGTTGTGTGTAGGAGGAGGAGCCTAGTCAGATTGGGTGTGGTCAGAGAGGAGGGGTTCAGGAGCAGCCTTGTCAGAGTGGGTGGGGTCAGAGAGGAGGAGTATAGGAGGAGCCTAGTCAGAGTGGGTGGGGTCAGAGAGAAGGGGTATAGGCGGAGCCTAGGCAGAATGGGTGGGGTCAGAGAGCAGAGGAATAGGTGGAGGAGGATCCTGACTTATTGTGGGGTACTGCAAATACTTTTTTACTGCACCCCCCTATACTCTCTGATTTTTGTTAGGAGGGGGCAATCAAAATTTGGGGGAGCAGTATTAAAAGGTGCTTGGGCGCAACGTGAAGGCGATGAGGTGCACACAATGGCATGGCTTCCAGGTACTTTTTGGGGGGCTACCATTAGTTTTTATTGCTCTGATCCTCCCTCATGGGGTGTACCCCAAATGGTTAGTGGCAACGGGGGGGGCAAGAAGCTGTTTGACACTTTCTATTACAAACAGGGGTCACCATACGATTCTGCTGCAGTTATGGTATTGAAAGGTAAAACAAGGATCATTTCACTGTATTTTTGCAGGTGGGGTGCCCCACAATGTTACTGCCAGCAGCAGCAGCCCCATTCCTCCCCACCCTGCAGATTGGTATAGGTACCTTTAGGACATTTCTGTTGAAAACAGAGGCTATAGCGAATCGCGCTACAAATTCCGAGAGCACTAACACTTGCTAAATAAAGGTGGCATCGGAGCATACGAATGAGGCTGGGAGAGGCTACTGTTGCAATTAGTTTGGTGGGTCATAGTGAATAACCTTGGCATGCAAATAGGCAGAAGTGTGAGGATTGGCAGTGTCTGTAGAGAATTTTGGCATGCTCTACAGTTGATTTTTCCCTCCTTACGTTGGCTATGAACTACAGAGGAAAGGCCTGGCCTTACTGTTGGGCAAAACATGTATTTATGATTTTAAGAAGTGTAGTCTGGCTGTACTGAGAGGGGCTTTACAGTTCGGTTAATGCCTGTATACCGCTGCAATGTGCATCCAACTGTCACTTGAGATTGAACAGCAAACGAAGCAGCTGGGTTACTGACTGAATGTAAATGGAAGGCACATAGGCAGGGTGTTTGTGGTCACTCAAATGGTTGAAACGTGGTTGATGCACTACCAAAGCTGGGGTACCAGGAGGGAACATTTGAGGGGTATTGAGATGGTGGTGTCCAGAGGTCAAAATATGTTTCAGAGACACAGAGGTACTGCAGTCCTGGTCCCACATTGGGGGTAGACAAAAGTCCCTGCTAAAGATTTCTGTCCAACTGTTACCACATTTTGTGCAGCCTGGCTCCCTCTGTAACGATTCCCCAGTGTCTTTCGATCCTACAGATGACTGTAGCAAACTTCCCAAATTTTTTCTTGGCCTCATACTCCCAAAGGAGTCCCTGACATTTGCCAGCCTAACGATACTCACATTCTGGGAAAAACCTCACTAACCATGCATATTTATGTACCACACATGGCAAATCCTTACAATTGCAGAACATCATATCACACTTGTCATCTTTATGGTACTGTAAGTATTTGGATTTGAGGGAAACATTCATCCTTGCTTGCTCTCTCCCATCTGAAGTCTATGGTACTGCTGTTCCTTTCTCACATGTCCCTTCAAAGAGACAAGTGACACACAGACTCAATCACTCAGCAAACATATATGCTTTGACGTTTTTATCTTGCTGTTTACCTTCCAAATATTCCCCCTTCACCACAAATACAGGCCTGCCATTCCTCATCCCCTCAGTCAAAGCAGTCCTTCACTCCTTAGGCCCTGCAAGACCACCATGAACAAGAATCATGTCAGCAAGCAGAAGAAAAGCCTCAGTGTGCTCTTTTGTTCGTACTGCTGCCCTCTAGTAACACTTCATGGCAACTGCAGCATAAGAATGGGACTGAGAAGAGCTCTGTCCTATGCAAATAATATCCTCCCATGCATACTTTCTTCTGAGACGGTCGGCGGCTTGTGCCGTGATACCGCCTCCAACATATGGTCTTCAACCAAATTTTAAAAAAGCCCACCTGCCTTAGACGAAGGATGTTGCCACTCGAAGGAAGCACATGGGACATCACCCTCATTTAGCAGGGTCCTAAATTGCCTGCTGTCAGCCTGTATACAGAACAAGGGCGTTCGTGGGCGTTCGTGAGCGTTCCTCAAAGGAAGGAGGTAGGTGATTATTTCACAGTGCCAGGGCAGGCCCAGCCCAGCCCAGCACAGCCCAGCCCGGCACAGCGCACTGCTGTGGAGGTCCATTCCTTCACATCCTGCAGCAGGCATGATGCAGACCTACTAGAGCAAAGGCTTGACTCTGCCCTTGTCTGTCTCTTAAAGGAAACAATCTTTCTAGCTTCTTATTGCAACTAATAAATGGACTCTAGCTTGCCTCAAACTTGACCCATCATTTCATTAGCCAGAGCTCATACTTGACCTTTATTTCTATCCAAGCTCACTGGCACCAAACCCCTGATTTGAGCGAGTGGCTCACACCAAAATGAAAAATCACCATCATATAACCTATTTTACAATAAGTGTAGCACCTTCCTCGCATTCTTGTGCTCAGTTATAACCCCCAATACCACAATTGCACTCTGCAATTCACCAAACTTAAAGGACAAAGAATGAAGACATTGATAAAGGAAGATAAGGCCTTGTCCCTATTGCACCTACTTGAGAAATAGGGAGGTTGGTAGAAGGTCATGAGGGAAAACATTTGAAATTTTGGGACACACATGCCAAAAAGAGTGTCCACTTTTCTCCTCTGTTACCAAGTGAAAAAAAAACTTAGCAAAAAAAAAAAAAATTCACTTTTTGAAAATTTCCACCTTGGGATAGCTCTACAGCATTGGCAGGATTCGAACCCAGGCCTGTGAGGGCTGTCCCCACCAAAGGTACTAGACTTACCTTTGAGCTATAGCTCCTTGGTGGTCTAGAGGATTGCAGTAGTAACTATAAGCAACATACAGGCCTTGGTGTCCTTCCCTGCGGCTTCCATTGCACATGAAAAGGATGACCATGACATAAGGACAATTTGATAGGCTACGTACATGGAAACCAGTGTGGTCCAGTGGGTAAGTGCTTGCCTTCCATCCAGGCAACCAGGGTTCAAATCCCAGGTTCGGCACCAGGTGACTGATGGTCACCTGACTTATTGTGGGGTACTGCAAATACTTTTTTACTGCACCCCCCTATACTCTCTGATTTTTGTTGGGAGGGGGCAATCAAAATTTTGGGGAGCAGTATTAAAAGGTGCTTGGGCGCAACGTGAAGGCGATGAGGTGCACACAATGGCATGGCTTCCAGGTACTTTTTGGGGGGCTACCATTAGTTTTTATTGCTCTGATCCTCCCTCATGGGGTGTACCCCAAATGGTTAGTGGCAACGGGGGGGGCAAGAAGCTGTTTGACACTTTCTATTACAAACAGGGGTCACCATACGATTCTGCTGCAGTTATGGTATTGAAAGGTAAAACAAGGATCATTTGGCTGTATTTTTGCAGGTGGGTTGCCCCACAATGTTACTGCCAGCAGCAGCAGCCCCATTCCTCCCCACCCTGCAGATTGGTATAGGTACCTTTAGGACATTTCTGTTGAAAACAGAGGCTATAGCGAATTGCGCTACAAAATCCGAGAGCACTAACACTTGCTAAATAAAGGTGGCATCGGAGCATACGAATGAGGCTGGGAGAGGCTACTGTTGCAATTAGTTTGGTGGGTCATAGTGAATAACCTTGGCATGCAAATAGGCAGAAGTGTGAGGATTGGCAGTGTCAGTAGAGAATTTTGGCATGCTCTACAGTTGATTTTTCCCTCCTTACGTTGGCTATGAACTACAGAGGAAAGGCCTGGCCTTACTGTTGGGCAAAACATGTATTTATGATTTTTAGAAGTGTAGTCTGGCTGTACTGAGAGGGGCTTTACAGTTCGGTTAATGCCTGTATACCGCTGCAATGTGCATCCAACTGTCACTTGAGATTGAACAGCGAACGAAGCAGCTGGGTTACTGACTGAATGTAAATGGAAGGCACATAGGCAGGGTGTTTGTGGTCACTCAAATGGTTGAAACCTGGTTGATGCACTACCAAAGCTGGGGTACCAGGAGGGAACATTTGAGGGGTATTGAGATGGTGGTGTCCAGAGGTCAAAATATGTTTCAGAGACACAGAGGTACTGCAGTCCTGGTCCCACATTGGGGGTAGACAAAAGTCCCTGCTAAAGATTTCTGTCCAACTGTTACCACATTTTGTGCAGCCTGGCTCCCTCTGTAACGATTCCCCAGTGTCTTTCGATCCTACAGATGACTGTAGCAAACTTCCCAAATTTTTTCTTGGCCTCATACTCCCAAAGGAGTCCCTGACATTTGCCAGCCTAACGATACTCACATTCTGGGAAAAACCTCACTAACCATGCATATTTATGTACCACACATGGCAAATCCTTACAATTGCAGAACATCATATCGCACTTGTCATCTTTATGGTACTGTAAGTATTTGGATTTGAGGGAAACATTCATCCTTGCTTGCTCTCTCCCATCTGAAGTCTATGGTACTGCTGTTCCTTTCTCACATGTCCCTTCAAAGAGACAAGTGACACACAGACTCAATCACTCAGCAAGCATATATGCTTTGACGTTTTTATCTTGCTGTTTACCTTCCAAATATTCCCCCTTCACCACAAATACAGGCCTGCCATTCCTCATCCCCTCAGTCAAAGCAGTCCTTCACTCCTTAGGCCCTGCAAGACCACCATGAACAAGAATCATGTCAGCAAGCAGAAGAAAAGCCTCAGTGTGCTCTTTTGTTCATACTGCTGCCCTCTAGTAACACTTCATGGCAACTGCAGCATAAGAATGGGACTGAGAAGAGGGCTGTCCTATGCAAATAATATCCTCCCATGCATACTTTCTTCTGAGACGGTCGGCGGCTTGTGCCGTGATACCGCCTCCAACATATGGTCTTCAACCAAATTTTAAAAAAGCCCACCTGCCTTAGACGAAGGATGTTGCCACTCGAAGGAAGCACATGGGACATCACCCTCATTTAGCAGGGTCCTAAATTGCCTGCTGTCAGCCTGTATACAGAACAAGGGCGTTCGTGAGCGTTCCTCAAAGGAAGGAGGTAGGTGATTATTTCACAGTGCCAGGGCAGGCCCAGCCCAGCCCAGCACAGCCCAGCCCGGCACAGCGCACTGCTGTGGAGGTCCATTCCTTAACATCCTGCAGCAGGCATGATGCAGACCTACTAGAGCAAAGGCTTGACTCTGCCCTTGTCTGTCTCTTAAAGGAAACAATCTTTCTAGCTTCTTATTGCACCTAATAAATGGACTCTAGCTTGCCTCAAACTTGACCCATCATTTCATTAGCCAGAGCTCATACTTGACCTTTATTTCTATCCAAGCTCACTGGCACCAAACCCCTGATTTGAGCGAGTGGCTCACACCAAAATGAAAAATCACCATCATATAACCTATTTTACAATAAGTGTAGCACCATCCTCGCATTCTTGTGCTCAGTTATAACCCCCAATACCACAATTGCACTCTGCAATTAACCAAACTTAAAGGACAAAGAATGAAGACATTGATAAAGGAAGATAAGGCCTTGTCCCTATTGCACCTACTTGAGAAATAGGGAGGTTGGTAGAAGGTCATGAGGGAAAACATTTGAAATTTTGGGACACACATGCCAAAAAGAGTGTCCACTTTTCTCCTCTGTTAACAAGTGAAAAAAAAACTTAGCAAAAAAAAAAAATTCACTCTTTGTAAATTTCCACCTTGGGATACCTCTTCAGCATTGGCAGGATTCGAACCCAGGCCTGTGAGGGCTGTCCCCACCAAAGGTACTAGACTTACCTTTGAGCTATAGCTCCTTGGTGGTCTAGAGGATTGCAGTAATAACTATAAGCAACATACAGGCCTTGGTGTCCTTCCCTGCGGCTTCCATTGCACATGAAAAGGATGACCATGACATAAGGACAATTTGATAGGCTACTTACATGGAAACCAGTGTGGTCCAGTGGGTAAGTGCCTGCCTTCCATCCAGGCAACCAGGGTTCAAATCCCAGGTTCGGCACCAGGTGAATGATGGTGGCAGAGCAGAGGTAAGTTGGAGGTGGGCCTAAATGGCCAATTGGTAAGTAAAATGTGTCTGTGTGTTGTGTAAGAGTGGAATCATGCCTAGTAAATGAGGGATTGCAGATTGGTTGGTAAGTAAAATAGCTGTGGCTTGAACAGAGACAGGTGAAAGAAAGGGAACAGGTGTTGTGTGTAGGAGGAGGAGTCTAGTCAGATTGGGTGTGGTCAGAGAGGAGGGGTTCAGGAGCAGCCTTGTCAGAGTGGGTGGGGTCAGAGAGGAGGGGTATAGGAGGAGCCTAGTCAGAGAGGAGGAGTATAGGAGGAGCTAGTCAGAGTGGGTGGGGTCAGAGAGGAGGGGTATAGGCGGAGCCTGGGCAGAATGGGTGGGGTCAGAGAGCAGAGGAATAGGTGGAGGAGGATCCTGACTTATTGTGGGGTACTGCAAATACTTTTTTACTGCACCCCCCCTATGCTCTCTGATTTTTGTTGGGAGGGGGCAGTCAAAATTTTGGGGAGCAGTATTAAAAGGTGCTTGGGCGCAACGTGAAGGAGATGAGGTGCACACAATGGCATGGCTTCCAGGTACTTTTTGGGGGCTACCATTAGTTTTTATTGCTCTGATCCTCCCTCATGGGGTGTACCCCAAATGGTTAGTGGCAACGGGGGGGGGCAAGAAGCTGTTTGACACTTTCTATTACAAACAGGGGTCACCATACGATTCTGCTGCAGTTATGGTATTGAAAGGTAAAACAAGGATCATTTGGCTGTATTTTTGCAGGTGGGTTGCCCCACAATGTTACTGCCAGCAGCAGCAGCCCCATTCCTCCCCACCCTGCAGATTGGTATAGGTACCTTTAGGACATTTCTGTTGAAAACAGAGGCTATAGCGAATTGCGCTACAAAATCCGAGAGCACTAACACTTGCTAAATAAAGGTGGCATCGGAGCATACGAATGAGGCTGGGAGAGGCTACTGTTGCAATTAGTTTGGTGGGTCATAGTGAATAACCTTGGCATGCAAATAGGCAGAAGTGTGAGGATTGGCAGTGTCAGTAGAGAATTTTGGCATGCTCTACAGTTGATTTTTCCCTCCTTACGTTGGCTATGAACTACAGAGGAAAGGCCTGGCCTTACTGTTGGGCAAAACATGTATTTATGATTTTTAGAAGTGTAGTCTGGCTGTACTGAGAGGGGCTTTACAGTTCGGTTAATGCCTGTATACCCCTGCAATGTGCATCCAACTGTCACTTGAGATTGAACAGCGAACGAAGCAGCTGGGTTACTGACTGAATGTAAATGGAAGGCACATAGGCAGGGTGTTTGTGGTCACTCAAATGGTTGAAACCTGGTTGATGCACTACCAAAGCTGGGGTACCAGGAGGGAACATTTGAGGGGTATTGAGATGGTGGTGTCCAGAGGTCAAAATATGTTTCAGAGACACAGAGGTACTGCAGTCCTGGTCCCACATTGGGGGTAGACAAAAGTCCGTGCTAAAGATTTCTGTCCAACTGTTACCACATTTTGTGCAGCCTGGCTCCCTCTGTAACGATTCCCCAGTGTCTTTCGATCCTACAGATGACTGTAGCAAACTTCCCAAATTTTTTCTTGGCCTCATACTCCCAAAGGAGTCCCTGACATTTGCCAGCCTAACGATACTCACATTCTGGGAAAAACCTCACTAACCATGCATATTTATGTACCACACATGGCAAATCCTTACAATTGCAGAACATCATATCGCACTTGTCATCTTTATGGTACTGTAAGTATTTGGATTTGAGGGAAACATTCATCCTTGCTTGCTCTCTCCCATCTGAAGTCTATGGTACTGCTGTTCCTTTCTCACATGTCCCTTCAAAGAGACAAGTGACACACAGACTCAATCACTCAGCAAGCATATATGCTTTGACGTTTTTATCTTGCTGTTTACCTTCCAAATATTCCCCCTTCACCACAAATACAGGCCTGCCATTCCTCATCCCCTCAGTCAAAGCAGTCCTTCACTCCTTAGGCCCTGCAAGACCACCATGAACAAGAATCATGTCAGCAAGCAGAAGAAAAGCCTCAGTGTGCTCTTTTGTTCATACTGCTGCCCTCTAGTAACACTTCATGGCAACTGCAGCATAAGAATGGGACTGAGAAGAGGGCTGTCCTATGCAAATAATATCCTCCCATGCATACTTTCTTCTGAGACGGTCGGCGGCTTGTGCCGTGATACCGCCTCCAACATATGGTCTTCAACCAAATTTTAAAAAAGCCCACCTGCCTTAGACGAAGGATGTTGCCACTCGAAGGAAGCACATGGGACATCACCCTCATTTAGCAGGGTCCTAAATTGCCTGCTGTCAGCCTGTATACAGAACAAGGGCGTTCGTGAGCGTTCCTCAAAGGAAGGAGGTAGGTGATTATTTCACAGTGCCAGGGCAGGCCCAGCCCAGCCCGGCACAGCGCACTGCTGTGGAGGTCCATTCCTTAACATCCTGCAGCAGGCATGATGCAGACCTACTAGAGCAAAGGCTTGACTCTGCCCTTGTCTGTCTCTTAAAGGAAACAATCTTTCTAGCTTCTTATTGCACCTAATAAATGGACTCTAGCTTGCCTCAAACTTGACCCATCATTTCATTAGCCAGAGCTCATACTTGACCTTTATTTCTATCCAAGCTCACTGGCACCAAACCCCTGATTTGAGCGAGTGGCTCACACCAAAATGAAAAATCACCATCATATAACCTATTTTACAATAAGTGTAGCACCTTCCTCGCATTCTTGTGCTCAGTTATAACCCCCAATACCACAATTGCACTCTGCAATTAACCAAACTTAAAGGACAAAGAATGAAGACATTGATAAAGGAAGATAAGGCCTTGTCCCTATTGCACCTACTTGAGAAATAGGGAGGTTGGTAGAAGGTCATGAGGGAAAACATTTGAAATTTTGGGACACACATGCCAAAAAGAGTGTCCACTTTTCTCCTCTGTTAACAAGTGAAAAAAAAACTTAGCAAAAAAAAAAAAAATCACTTTTTGTAAATTTCCACCTTGGGATACCTCTTCAGCATTGGCAGGATTCGAACCCAGGCCTGTGAGGGCTGTCCCCACCAAAGGTACTAGACTTACCTTTGAGCTATAGCTCCTTGGTGGTCTAGAGGATTGCAGTAGTAACTATAAGCAACATACAGGCCTTGGTGTCCTTCCCTGCGGCTTCCATTGCACATGAAAAGGATGACCATGACATAAGGACAATTTGATAGGCTACTTACATGGAAACCAGTGTGGTCCAGTGGGTAAGTGCCTGCCTTCCATCCAGGCAACCAGGGTTCAAATCCCAGGTTCGGCACCAGGTGACTGATGGTGGCAGAGCAGAGGTAAGTTGGAGGTGGGCCTAAATGGCCAATTGGTAAGTAAAATGTGTCTGTGTGTTGTGTAAGAGTGGAATCATGCCTAGTGAATGAGGGATTGCAGATTGGTTGGTAAGTAAAATAGCTGTGGCTTGAACAGAGACAGGTGAAAGAAAGGGAACAGGTGTTGTGTGTAGGAGGAGGAGCCTAGTCAGATTGGGTGTGGTCAGAGAGGAGGGGTTCAGGAGCAGCCTTGTCAGAGTGGGTGGGGTCAGAGAGGAGGGGTATAGGAGGAGCTAGTCAGAGTGGGTGGGGTCAGAGAGGAGGGGTATAGGCGGAGCCTGGGCAGAATGGGTGGGGTCAGAGAGCAGAGGAATAGGTGGAGGAGGATCCTGACTTATTGTGGGGTACTGCAAATACTTTTTTACTGCACCCCCCCCTATGCTCTCTGATTTTTGTTGGGAGGGGGCAGTCAAAATTTGGGGGAGCAGTATTAAAAGGTGCTTGGGCGCAACGTGAAGGAGATGAGGTGCACACAATGGCATGGCTTCCAGGTACTTTTTGGGGGCTACCATTAGTTTTTATTGCTCTGATCCTCCCTCATGGGTTGTACCCCAAATGGTTAGTGGCAACGGGGGGGGCAAGAAGCTGTTTGACACTTTCTATTACAAACACGGGTCACCATACGATTCTGCTGCAGTTATGGTATTGAAAGGTAAAACAAGGATCATTTGGCTGTATTTTTGCAGGTGGGTTGCCCCACAATGTTACTGCCAGCAGCAGCAGCCCCATTCCTCCCCACCCTGCAGATTGGTATAGGTACCTTTAGGACATTTCTGTTGAAAACAGAGGCTATAGCGAATCGCGCTACAAAATCCGAGAGCACTAACACTTGCTAAATAAAGGTGGCATCGGAGCATACGAATGAGGCTGGGAGAGGCTACTGTTGCAATTGGTTTGGTGGGTCATAGTGAATAACCTTGGCATGCAAATAGGCAGAAGTGTGAGGATTGGCAGTGTCTGTAGAGAATTTTGGCATGCTCTACAGTTGATTTTTTCCTCCTTACGTTGTCTATGAACTACAGAGGAAAGGCCTGGCCTTACTGTTGGGCAAAACATGTATTTATGATTTTAAGAAGTGTAGTCTGGCTGTACTGAGAGGGGCTGTACAGTTCGGTTAATGCCTGTATATCCCTGCAATGTGCATCCAACTGTCACTTGAGATTGAACAGCGAACGAAGCAGCTGGGTTACTGACTGAATGTAAATGGAAGGCACATAGGAAGGGTGTTTGTGGTCACTCAAATGGTTGAAACCTGGTTGATGCACTACCAAAGCTGGGGTACCAGGAGGGAACATTTGAGGGGTATTGAGATGGTGGTGTCCAGAGGTCAAAATATGTTTCAGAGACACAGAGGTACTGAAGTCCTGGTCCCACATTTGGGGTAGACAAAAGTCCCTGCTAAAGATTTCTGTCCAACTGTTACCACATTTTGTGCAGCCTGGCTCCCTCTGTAACGATTCCCCAGTGTCTTTCGATCCTACAGATGACTGTAGCAAACTTCCCAAATTTTTTCTTGGCCTCATACTCCCAAAGGAGTGCCTGACATTTGCCAGCCTAACGATACTCACATTCTGGGAAAAACCTCACTAACCATGCATATTTATGTACCACACATGGCAAATCCTTACAATTGCAGAACATCATATATCGCACTTGTCATCTTTGAGGTACTGTAAGTATTTGGATTTGAGGGAAACATTCATCCTTGCTTGCTCTCTCCCATCTGAAGTCTATGGTACTGCTGTTCCTTTCTCACATGTCCCTTCAAAGAGACAAGTGACACATAGACTCAATCACTCAGCAAGCATATATGCTTTGACGTTTTTATCTTGCTGTTTACCTTCCAAATATTCCCCCTTCACCACAAATACAGGCCTGCCATTCCTCATCCCCTCAGTCAAAGCAGTCCTTCACTCCTTAGGCCCTGCAAGACCACCATGAACAAGAATCATGTCAGCAAGCAGAAGAAAAGCCTCATGTGCTCTTTTGTTCATACTGCTGCCCTCTAGTAACACTTCATGGCAACTGCAGCATAAGAATGGGACTGAGAAGAGGGCTGTCCTATGCAAATAATATCCTCCCATGCATACTTTCTTCTGAGACGGTCGGCGGCTTGTGCCGTGATACCGCCTCCAACATATGGTCTTCAACCAAATTTTAAAAAAGCCCACCTGCCTTAGACGAAGGATTTTGCCACTCGAAGGAAGCACATGGGGACATCACCCTTATTTAGCAGGGTCCTAAATTGCCTGCTGTCAGCCTGTATACAGAACAAGGGCGTTCGTGGGCATTCGTGAGCGTTCCTCAAAGGAAGGAGGTGGGTGATTATTTCACAGTGCCAGGGCAGGCCCAGCCCAGCCCAGCCCAGCCCAGCCCGGCACAGCGCACTGCTGTGGAGGTCCATTCCTTCACATCCTGCAGCAGGCATGATGCAGACCTACTAGAGCAAAGGCTTGACTCTGCCCTTGTCTGTCTCTTAAAGGAAATAATCTTTCTAGCTTCTTATTGCACCTAATAAATTGACTCTAGCTTGCCTCAAACATGATCCATCATTTCATTAGCCAGAGCTCATACTTGACCTTTATTTCTATCAAAGCTCACTGGCACCAAACCCCTGATTTGAGCGAGTGGCTCACACCAAAATGAAAAATCACCATCATCCAACCTATTTTACAATAAGTGTAGCACCTTCCTCGCATTCTTGTGCTCAGTTATAACCCCCAATACCACAATTGCACTCTGCAATTCACCAAACTTTAAGGACAAAGAATGAAGACATTGATAAAGGAAGATAAGGCCTTGTCCCTATTGCACCTACTTGAGAAATAGGGAGGTTGGTAGAAGGTCATGAGGGAAAACATTTGAAATTTTGGGACACACATGCCAAAAGAGTGTCCACTTTTCTCCTCTGTTACCAAGTAAAAAAAAACATAGCAAAAAAAAAAAAATATTCACTTTTTGAAAATTTCCACCTTGGGATACCTCTACAGCATTGGCAGGATTCGAACCCTGGCCTGTGAGGGCTGTCCCCACCAAAGGTACAAGACTTACCTTTGAGCTATAGCTCCTTGGTGGTCTAGAGGATTGCAGTAGTAACTATAAGCAACATAGAGGCCTTGGTATCCTTCCCTGCGGCTTCCATTGCACATGAAAAGGATGGCCATGACATAAGGACAATTTGATAGGCTACTTACATGGAAACCAGTGTGGTCCAGTGGGTAAGTGCCTGCCTTCCATCCAGGCAACCAGGGTTCAAATCCCGGGTTCGGCACCAGGTGACTGATGGTGGCAGAGCAGAGGTAAGTTGGAGGTGGGCCAATTGGTAAGTAAAATGTGTCTGTGTGTTGTGTAAGAGTGGAATCATGCATAGTGAGTGAGGGATTGCAGATTGGTTGGTAAGTAAAATAGGTGTGGCCTGAACAGAGACAGGTGAAAGAAAGCGAACAGGTATTGTGTGTAGGAGGAGGAGCCTAGTCAGATTGGGAGGGGTCAGAGAGGAGGGGTTCAGGAGGAGCCTAGTCAGAGTAGGTGGGGTTAGAGAGGAGGGGTTCAGGAGAGCCTAGCCAGAGTGGTTGGGTCAGAGAGGAGGAGTATAGGCAGAGCATGGGCAGAGAGGAGGGGTATAGGAGGAGCCAAGTCAGAGTGGGTGGGGTTAGGGAGGAACCTAGTCAGAGTGGGTGGGGTCGGAGAGGAGTAGTATAGGCAGAGCGGGTGGGGCTAGAGAGGATGGGTATAGGAGGAGCCAAGTCAGAGTGGGTGGGGTTAGGGAGGAGCCTAGTCATAGTGGGTGGGGTCAGAGAGGAGGAGTATAGGAGGAGCCAAGTCAGGGTGGGTGGGGTTAGGGAGGAGCCTAGTCATTGTGGGTGGGGTCAGGGAGGAGGAGTATAGGAGGAGCCTAGAGAGAAGGGGTATAGGCGGAGCCTAGGCAGAATGGGTGGGAGCAGAGGAATAGGTGGAGGAGGATCCTGACTTATTGTGGGGTACTGCAAATACTTTTTTACTGCACCCCCCCTATACTCTCTGATTTTTGTTGGGAGGGGGCAGTCAAAATTTGGGGGAGCAGTATTAAAAGGTGCTTGGGCGCAACGTGAAGGCGATGAGGTGCACACAATGGCATGGCTTCCAGGTACTTTTTGGGGGGCTACCATTAGTTTTTATTGCTCTGATCCTCCCTCATGGGGTGTACCCCAAATGGTTAGTGGCAACGGGGGGGGGGCAAGAAGCTGTTTGACACTTTCTATTACAAACAGGGGTCACCATACGATTCTGCTGCAGTTATGGTATTGAAAGGTAAAACAAGGATCATTTGGCTGTATTTTTGCAGGTGGGGTGCCCCACAATGTTACTGCCAGCAGCAGCAGCCCCATTCCTCCCCACCCTGCAGATTGGTATAGGTACCTTTAGGACATTTCTGTTGAAAACAGAGGCTATAGCGAATCGCGCTACAAAATCCGAGAGCACTAACACTTGCTAAATAAAGGTGGCATCGGAGCATACGAATGAGGCTGGGAGAGGCTACTGTTGCAATTAGTTTGGTGGGTCATAGTGAATAACCTTGGCATGCAAATAGGCAAAAGTGTGAGGATTGGCAGTGTCTGTAGAGAATTTTGGCATGCTCTACAGTTGATTTTTCCCTCCTTACGTTGGCTATGAACTACAGAGGAAAGGCCTGGCCTTACTGTTGGGCAAAACATGTATTTATGATTTTAAGAAGTGTAGTCTGGCTGTACTGAGAGGGGCTTTACAGTTCGGTTAATGCCTGTATACCCCTGCAATGTGCATCCAACTGTCACTTGAGATTGAACAGCGAACGAAGCAGCTGGGTTACTGACTGAATGTAAATGGAAGGCACATAGGCAGGGTGTTTGTGGTCACTCAAATGGTTGAAACCTGGTTGATGCACTACCAAAGCTGGGGTACCAGGAGGGAACATTTGAGGGGTATTGAGATGGTGGTGTCCAGAGGTCAAAATATGTTTCAAAGACACAGAGGTACTGCAGTCCTGGTCCCACATTGGGGGTAGACAAAAGTCCCTGCTAAAGATTTCTGTCCAACTGTTACCACATTTTGTGCAGCCTGGCTCCCTCTGTAACGATTCCCCAGTGTCTTTCGATCCTACAGATGACTGTAGCAAACTTCCCAAATTTTTTCTTGGCCTCATACTCCCAAAGGAGTCCCTGACATTTGCCAGCCTAACGATACTCACATTCTGGGAAAAACCTCAACCATGCATATTTATGTACCACACATGGCAAATCCTTACAATTGCAGAACATCATATCGCACTTGTCATCTTTATGGTACTGTAAGTATTTGGATTTGAGGGAAACATTCATCCTTGCTTGCTCTCTCCCATCTGAAGTCTATGGTACTGCTGTTCCTTTCTCACATGTCCCTTCAAAGAGACAAGTGACACACAGACTCAATCACTCAGCAAACATATATGCTTTGACGTTTTTATCTTGCTGTTTACCTTCCAAATATTCCCCCTTCACCACAAATACAGGCCTGCCATTCCTCATCCCCTCAGTCAAAGCAGTCCTTCACTCCTTAGGCCCTGCAAGACCACCATGAACAAGAATCATGTCAGCAAGCAGAAGAAAAGCCTCAGTGTGCTCTTTTGTTCATACTGCTGCCCTCTAGTAACACTTCATGGCAACTGCAGCATAAGAATGGGACTGAGAAGAGCTCTGTCCTATGCAAATAATATCCTCCCATGCATACTTTCTTCTGAGACGGTCGGCGGCTTGTGCCGTGATACCGCCTCCAACATATGGTCTTCAACCAAATTTTAAAAAAGCCCACCTGCCTTAGACGAAGGATGTTGCCACTCGAAGGAAGCACATGGGACATCACCCTCATTTAGCAGGGTCCTAAATTGCCTGCTGTCAGCCTGTATACAGAACAAGGGCGTTCGTGGGCGTTCGTGAGCGTTCCTCAAAGGAAGGAGGTAGGTGATTATTTCACAGTGCCAGGGCAGGCCCAGCCCGGCCCAGCACAGCCCAGCCCGGCACAGCGCACTGCTGTGGAGGTCCATTCCTTCACATACTGCAGCAGGCATGATGCAGACCTACTAGAGCAAAGGCTTGACTCTGCCCTTGTCTGTCTCTTAAAGGAAACAATCTTTCTAGCTTCTTATTGCACCTAATAAATGGACTCTTGCTTGCCTCAAACTTGACCCATCATTTCATTAGCCAGAGCTCATACTTGACCTTTATTTCTATCCAAGCTCACTGGCACCAAACCCCTGATTTGAGCGAGTGGCTCACACCAAAATGAAAAATCACCATCATATAACCTATTTTACAATAAGTGTAGCACCTTCCTCGCATTCTTGTGCTCAGTTATAACCCCCAATACCACAATTGCACTCTGCAATTCACCAAACTTAAAGGACAAAGAATGAAGACATTGATAAAGGAAGATAAGGCCTTGTCCCTATTGCACCTACTTGAGAAATAGGGAGGTTGGTAGAAGGTCATGAGGGAAAACATTTGAAATTTTGGGACACACATGCCAAAAAGAGTGTCCACTTTTCTCCTGTGTTACCAAGTGAAAAAAAAACTTAGCAAAAAAAAAAAATGTTCACTTTTTGTAAATTTCCACCTTGGGATACCTCTTCAGCATTGGCAGGATTCGAACCCAGGCCTGTGAGGGCTGTCCCCACCAAAGGTACTAGACTTACCTTTGAGCTATAGCTCCTTGGTGGTCTAAAGGATTGCAGTAGTAACTATAAGCAACATACAGGCCTTGGTGTCCTTCCCTGCGGCTTCCATTGCACATGAAAAGGATGACCATGACATAAGGACAATTTGATAGGCTACTTACATGGAAACCAGTGTGGTCCAGTGGGTAAGTGCCTGCCTTCCATCCAGGCAACCAGGGTTCAAAGCCCAGGTTCGGCACCAGGTGACTGATGGTGGCAGAGCAGAGGTAAGTTGGATGTGGGCCTAAATGGCCAATTGGTAAGTAAAATGTGTCTGTGTGTTGTGTAAGAGTGGAATCATGCCTAGTGAATGAGGGATTGCAGATTGGTTGGTAAGTAAAATAGCTGTGGCTTGAACAGAGACAGGTGAAAGAAAGGGAACAGGTGTTGTGTGTAGGAGGAGGAGCCTAGTCAGATTGGGTGTGGTCAGAGAGGAGGGGTTCAGGAGCAGCCTTGTCAGAGTGGGTGGGGTCAGAGAGGAGGGGTATAGGAGGAGCCTAGTCAGAGTGGGTGGGGTCAGAGAGGAGGAGTATAGGAGGAGCTAGTCAGAGTAGGTGGGGTCAGAGAGGAGGGTTATAGGCGGAGCCTGGGCAGAATGGGTGGGGTCAGAGAGCAGAGGAATAGGTGGAGGAGGATCCTGACTTATTGTGGGGTACTGCAAATACTTTTTTACTGCACCCCCCCTATGCTCTCTGATTTTTGTTGGGAGGGGGCAGTCAAAATTTGGGGGAGCAGTATTAAAAGGTGCTTGGGCGCAACGTGAAGGAGATGAGGTGCACACAATGGCATGGCTTCCAGGTACTTTTTGGGGGCTACCATTAGTTTTTATTGCTCTGATCCTCCCTCATGGGGTGTACCCCAAATGGTTAGTGGCAACGGGGGGGGCAAGAAGCTGTTTGACACTTTATATTACAAACACGGGTCACCATACGATTCTGCTGCAGTTATGGTATTGAAAGGTAAAACAAGGATCATTTGGCTGTATTTTTGCAGGTGGGTTGCCCCACAATGTTACTGCCAGCAACAGCAGCCCCATTCCTCCCCACCCTGCAGATTGGTATAGGTACCTTTAGGACATTTCTGTTGAAAACAGAGGCTATAGCGAATCGCGCTACAAAATCCGAGAGCACTAACACTTGCTAAATAAAGGTGGCATCGGAGCATACGAATGAGGCTGGGAGAGGCTACTGTTGCAATTGGTTTGGTGGGTCATAGTGAATAACCTTGGCATGCAAATAGGCAGAAGTGTGAGGATTGGCAGTGTCTGTAGAAAATTTTGGCATGCTCTGCAGTTGATTTTTTCCTCCTTACGTTGTCTATGAACTACAGAGGAAAGGCCTGGCCTTACTGTTGGGCAAAACATGTATTTATGATTTTAAGAAGTGTAGTCTGGCTGTACTGAGAGGGGCTGTACAGTTCGGTTAATGCCTGTATATCCCTGCAATGTGCATCCAACTGTCACTTGAGATTGAACAGCGAACGAAGCAGCTGGGTTACTGACTGAATGTAAATGGAAGGCACATAGGAAGGGTGTTTGTGGTCACTCAAATGGTTGAAACCTTGTTGATGCACTACCAAAGCTGGGGTACCAGGAGGGAACATTTGAGGGGTATTGAGATGGTGGTGTCCAGAGGTCAAAATATGTTTCAGAGACACAGAGGTACTGAAGTCCTGGTCCCACATTTGGGGTAGACAAAAGTCCCTGCTAAAGATTTCTGTCCAACTGTTACCACATTTTGTGCAGCCTGGCTCCCTCTGTAACGATTCCCCAGTGTCTTTCGATCCTACAGATGACTGTAGCAAACTTCCCAAATTTTTTCTTGGCCTCATACTCCCAAAGGAGTGCCTGACATTTGCCAGCCTAACGATACTCACATTCTGGGAAAAACCTCACTAACCATGCATATTTATGTACCACACATGGCAAATCCTTACAATTGCAGAACATCATATATCGCACTTGTCATCTTTGAGGTACTGTAAGTATTTGGATTTGAGGGAAACATTCATCCTTGCTTGCTCTCTCCCATCTGAAGTCTATGGTACTGCTGTTCCTTTCTCACATGTCCCTTCAAAGAGACAAGTGACACACAGACTCAATCACTCAGCAAGCATATATGCTTTGACGTTTTTATCTTGCTGTTTACCTTCCAAATATTCCCCCTTCACCACAAATACAGGCCTGCCATTCCTCATCCCCTCAGTCAAAGCAGTCCTTCACTCCTTAGGCCCTGCAAGACCACCATGAACAAGAATCATGTCAGCAAGCAGAAGAAAAGCCTCAGTGTGCTCTTTTGTTCATACTGCTGCCCTCTAGTAACACTTCATGGCAACTGCAGCATAAGAATGGGACTGAGAAGAGGGCTGTCCTATGCAAATAATATCCTCCCATGCATACTTTCTTCTGAGACGGTCGGCGGCTTGTGCCGTGATACCGCCTCCAACATATGGTCTTCAACCAAATTTTAAAAAAGCCCACCTGCCTTAGACGAAGGATTTTGCCACTCGAAGGAAGCACATGGGGACATCACCCTCATTTAGCAGGGTCCTAAATTGCCTGCTGTCAGCCTGTATACAGAACAAGGGCGTTCGTGGGCGTTCGTGAGCGTTCCTCAAAGGAAGGAGGTGGGTGATTATTTCACAGTGCCAGGGCAGGCCCAGCCCAGCCCAGCCCAGCGCAGCCCAGCCCAGCCCGGCACAGCGCACTGCTGTGGAGGTCCATTCCTTCACATCCTGCAGCAGGCATGATGCAGACCTACTAGAGCAAAGGCTTGACTCTGCCCTTGTCTGTCTCTTAAAGGAAATAATCTTTCTAGCTTCTTATTGCACCTAATAAATTGACTCTTGCTTGCCTCAAACTTGATCCATCATTTCATTAGCCAGAGCTCATACTTGACCTTTATATCTATCCAAGCTCACTGGCACCAAACCCCTGATTTGAGCGAGTGGCTCACACCAAAATGAAAAATCACCATCATCCAACCTATTTTACAATAAGTGTAGCACCTTCCTCGCATTCTTGTGCTCAGTTATAACCCCCAATACCACAATTGCACTCTGCAATTCACCAAACTTAAAGGACAAAGAATGAAGACATTGATAAAGGAAGATAAGGCCTTGTCCCTATTGCACCTACTTGAGAAATAGGGAGGTTGGTAGAAGGTCATGAGGGAAAACATTTGAAATTTTGGGACACACATGCCAAAAGAGTGTCCACTTTTCTCCTCTGTTACCAAGTAAAAAAAAACATAGCAAAAAAAAAAAAATATTCACTTTTTGAAAATTTCCACTTTGGGATACCTCTACAGCATTGGCAGGATTCGAACCCTGGCCTGTGAGGGCTGTCCCCACCAAAGGTACAAGACTTACCTTTGAGCTATAGCTCCTTGGTGGTCTAGAGGATTGCAGTAGTAACTATAAGCAACATAGAGGCCTTGGTATCCTTCCCTGCGGCTTCCATTGCACATGAAAAGGATGGCCATGACATAAGGACAATTTGATAGACTACTTACATGGAAACCAGTGTGGTCCAGTGGGTAAGTGCCTGCCTTCCATCCAGGCAACCAGGGTTCAAATCCCGGGTTCGGCACCAGGTGACTGATGGTGGCAGAGCAGAGGTAAGTTGGAGGTGGGCCAATTGGTAAGTAAAATGTGTCTGTGTGTTGTGTAAGAGTGGAATCATGCATAGTGCGTGAGGGATTGCAGATTGGTTGGTAAGTAAAATAGGTGTGGCCTGAACAGAGACAGGTGAAAGAAAGCGAACAGGTATTGTGTGTAGGAGGAGGAGCCTAGTCAGATTGGGAGGGGTTAGAGAGGAGGGGTTCAGGAGAGCCTAGTCAGAGTGGTTGGGTCAGAGAGGAGGAGTATAGGCAGAGCATGGGCAGAGAGGAGGGGTATAGGAGGAGCCAAGTCAGAGTGGGTGGGGTTAGGGAGGAACCTAGTCAGAGTGGGTGGGGTCGGACAGGAGTAGTATAGGCAGAGCGGGTGGGGTTAGAGAGGATGGGTATAGGAGGAGCCAAGTCAGAGTGGGTGGGGTTAGGGAGGAGCCTAGTCATAGTGGGTGGGGTCAGAGAGGAGGAGTATAGGAGGTGCCAAGTCAGGGTGGGTGGGGTTAGGGAGGAGCCTAGTCATTGTGGGTGGGGTCAGGGAGGACGAGTATAGGAGGAGCCTAGTCAGAGTGGGTGGGGTCAGAGAGAAGGGGTATAGGCGGAGCCTAGGCAGAATGGGTGAGAGCAGAGGAATAGGTGGAGTAGGATCCTGACTTATTGTGGGGTACTGGAAATACTTTTTTACTGCACCCCCCTATACTCTCTGATTTTTGTTGGGAGGGGGCAGTCAAAATTTGGGGGAGCAGTATTAAAAGGTGCTTGGGCGCAACGTGAAGGCGATGAGGTGCACACAATGGCATGGCTTCCAGGTACTTTTTGGGGGGCTACCATTAGTTTTTATTGCTCTGATCCTCCCTCATGGGGTGTACCCCAAATGGTTAGTGGCAATGGGGGGGGGGCAAGAAGCTGTTTGACACTTTCTATTACAAACAGGGGTCACCAGAACGGGTGGGGTCGGAGAGCAGAGGAATAGGTGGAGGAGGATCCTGACTTATTGTGGGGTACTGCAAATACTTTTTTACTGCACCCCCCTATACTCTCTGATTTTTGTTGGGAGGGGGCAATCAAAATTTGGGGGAGCAGTATTAAAAGGTGCTTGGGCGCAACGTGAAGGCGATGAGGTGCACACAATGGCATGGCTTCCAGGTACTTTTTGGGGGGCTACCATTAGTTTTTATTGCTCTGATCCTCCCTCATGGGGTGTACCCCAAATGGTTAGTGGCAACGGGGGGGGGCAAGAAGCTGTTTGACACTTTCTATTACAAACAGGGGTCACCATACGATTCTGCTGCAGTTATGGTATTGAAAGGTAAAACAAGGATCATTTGGCTGTATTTTTGCAGGTGGGGTGCCCCACAATGTTACTGCCAGCAGCAGCAGCCCCATTCCTCCCCACCCTGCAGATTGGTATAGGTACCTTTAGGACATTTCTGTTGAAAACAGAGGCTATAGCGAATCGCGCTACAAAATCCGAGAGCACTAACACTTGCTAAATAAAGGTGGCATCGGAGCATACGAATGAGGCTGGGAGAGGCTACTGTTGCAATTAGTTTGGTGGGTCATAGTGAATAACCTTGGCATGCAAATAGGCAGAAGTGTGAGGATTGGCAGTGTCTGTAGAGAATTTTGGCATGCTCTACAGTTGATTTTTCCCTCCTTACGTTGGCTATGAACTACAGAGGAAAGGCCTGGCCTTACTGTTGGGCAAAACATGTATTTATGATTTTAAGAAGTGTAGTCTGGCTGTACTGAGAGGGGCTTTACAGTTCGGTTAATGCCTGTATACCCCTGCAATGTGCATCCAACTGTCACTTGAGATTGAACAGCGAATGAAGCAGCTGGGTTACTGACTGAATGTAAATGGAAGGCACATAGGCAGGGTGTTTGTGGTCACTCAAATGGTTGAAACCTGGTTGATGCACTACCAAAGCTGGGGTACCAGGAGGGAACATTTGAGGGGTATTGAGATGGTGGTGTCCAGAGGTCAAAATATGTTTCAGAGACACAGAGGTACTGCAGTCCTGGTCCCACATTGGGGGTAGACAAAAGTCCCTGCTAAAGATTTCTGTCCAACTGTTACCACATTTTGTGCAGCCTGGCTCCCTCTGTAACGATTCCCCAGTGTCTTTCGATCCTACAGATGACTGTAGCAAACTTCCCAAATTTTTTCTTGGCCTCATACTCCCAAAGGAGTCCCTGACATTTGCCAGCCTAACGATACTCACATTCTGGGAAAAACCTCACTAACCATGCATATTTATGTACCACACATGGCAAATCCTTACAATTGCAGAACATCATATCGCACTTGTCATCTTTATGGTACTGTAAGTATTTGGATTTGAGGGAAACATTCATCCTTGCTTGCTCTCTCCCATCTGAAGTCTATGGTACTGCTGTTCCTTTCTCACATGTCCCTTCAAAGAGACAAGTGACACACAGACTCAATCACTCAGCAAACATATATGCTTTGATGTTTTTATCTTGCTGTTTACCTTCCAAATATTCCCCCTTCACCACAAATACAGGCCTGCCATTCCTCATCCCCTCAGTCAAAGCAGTCCTTCACTCCTTAGGCCCTGCAAGACCACCATGAACAAGAATCATGTCAGCAAGCAGAAGAAAAGCCTCAGTGTGCTCTTTTGTTCGTACTGCTGCCCTCTAGTAACACTTCATGGCAACTGCAGCATAAGAATGGGACTGAGAAGAGCTCTGTCCTATGCAAATAATATCCTCCAATGCATACTTTCTTCTGAGACGGTCGGCGGCTTGTGCCGTGATACCGCCTCCAACATATGGTCTTCAACCAAATTTTAAAAAAGCCCACCTGCCTTAGACGAAGGATGTTGCCACTCAAAGGAAGCACATGGGACATCACCCTCATTTAGCAGGGTCCTAAATTGCCTGCTGTCAGCCTGTATACAGAACAAGGGTGTTCGTGGGCGTTCGTGAGCGTTCCTCAAAGGAAGGAGGTAGGTGATTATTTCACAGTGCCAGGGCAGGCCCAGCCCAGCCCAGCACAGCCCAGCCCGGCACAGCGCACTGCTGTGGAGGTCCATTCCTTCACATCCTGCAGCAGGCATGATGCAGACCTACTAGAGCAAAGGCTTGACTCTGCCCTTGTCTGTCTCTTAAAGGAAACAATCTTTCTAGCTTCTTATTGCACCTAATAAATGGACTCTAGCTTGCCTCAAACTTGACCCATCATTTCATTAGCCAGAGCTCATACTTGACCTTTATTTCTATCCAAGCTCACTGGCACCAAACCCCTGATTTGAGCGAGTGGCTCACACCAAAATGAAAAATCACCATCATATAACCTATTTTACAATAAGTGTAGCACCTTCCTCGCATTCTTGTGCTCAGTTATAACCCCCAATACCACAATTGCACTCTGCAATTCACCAAACTTAAAGGACAAAGAATGAAGACATTGATAAAGGAAGATAAGGCCTTGTCCCTATTGCACCTACTTGAGAAATAGGGAGGTTGGTAGAAGGTCATGAGGGAAAACATTTGAAATTTTGGGACACACATGCCAAAAAGAGTGTCCACTTTTCTCCTCTGTTACCAAGTGAAAAAAAAACTTAGCAAAACATTTTTTTTTTCACTTTTTGTAAATTTCCACCTTGGGATACCTCTTCAGCATTGGCAGGATTCGAACCCAGGCCTGTGAGGGCTGTCCCCACCAAAGGTACTAGACTTACCTTTGAGCTATAGCTCCTTGGTGGTCTAGAGGATTGCAGTAGTAACTATAAGCAACATACAGGCCTTGGTGTCCTTCCCTGCGGCTTCCATTGCACCTGAAAAGGATGACCATGACATAAGGACAATTTGATAGGCTACTTACATGGAAACCAGTGTGGTCCAGTGGGTAAGTGCCTGCCTTCCATCCAGGCAACCAGGGTTCAAATCCCAGGTTCGGCACCAGGTGACTGTCGGTGGCAGAGCAGAGGTAAGTTGGAGGTGGGCCTAAATGGCCAATTAGTAAGTAAAATGTGTCTGTGTGTTGTGTAAGAGTGGAATCATGCCTAGTGAATGAGGGATTGTAGATTGGTTGGTAAGTAAAATAGCTGTGGCTTGAACAGAGACAGGTGAAAGAAAGGGAACAGGTGTTGTAGGAGGAGGAGCCTAGTCAGATTGGGTGTGGTCAGAGAGGAGGGGTTCAGGAGCAGCCTAGTTAGAGTGGGTGGGGTCAGAGAGGAGGAGTATAGGAGGAGCTAGTCAGAGTGGGTGGGGTCAGAGAGGAGGGGTATAGGCGGAGCCTGGGCAGAATGGGTGGGGTCAGAGAGCAGAGGAATAGGTGGAGGAGGATCCTGACTTATTGTGGGGTACTGCAAATACTTTTTTACTGCACCCCCCCTATGCTCTCTGATTTTTGTTGGGAGGGGGCAGTCAAAATTTGGGGGAGCAGTATTAAAAGGTGCTTGGGCGCAACGTGAAGGAGATGAGGTGCACACAATGGCATGGCTTCCAGGTACTTTTTGGGGGCTACCATTAGTTTTTATTGCTCTGATCCTCCCTCATGGGGTGTACCCCAAATGGTTAGTGGCAACGGGGGGGGCAAGAAGCTGTTTGACACTTTCTATTACAAACACGGGTCACCATACGATTCTGCTGCAGTTATGGTATTGAAAGGTAAAACAAGGATCATTTGGCTGTATTTTTGCAGGTGGGTTGCCCCACAATGTTACTGCCAGCAGCAGCAGCCCCATTCCTCCCCACCCTGCAGATTGGTATAGGTACCTTTAGGACATTTCTGTTGAAAACAGAGGCTATAGCGAATCGCGCTACAAAATCCGAGAGCACTAACACTTGCTAAATAATAGGCAGAAGTGTGAGGATTGGCAGTGTCTGTAGAGAATTTTGGCATGCTCTACAGTTGATTTTTCCCTCCTTACGTTGGCTATGAACTACAGAGGAAAGGCCTGGCCTTACTGTTGGGCAAAACATGTATTTATGATTTTAAGAAGTGTAGTCTGGCTGTACTGAGAGGGGCTTTACAGTTCGGTTAATGCCTGTATACCCCTGCAATGTGCATCCAACTGTCACTTGAGATTGAACAGCGAACGAAGCAGCTGGGTTACTGACTGAATGTAAATGGAAGGCACATAGGCAGGGTGTTTGTGGTCACTCAAATGGTTGAAACCTGGTTGATGCACTACCAAAGCTGGGGTACCAGGAGGGAACATTTGAGGGGTATTGAGATGGTGGTGTCCAGAGGTCAAAATATGTTTCAGAGACACAGAGGTACTGCAGTCCTGGTCCCACATTGGGGGTAGACAAAAGTCCCTGCTAAAGATTTCTGTCCAACTGTTACCACATTTTGTGCAGCCTGGCTCCCTCTGTAATGATTCCCCAGTGTCTTTCGATCCTACAGATGACTGTAGCAAACTTCCCAAATTTTTTCTTGGCCTCATACTCCCAAAGGAGTGCCTGACATTTGCCAGCCTAACGATACTCACATTCTGGGAAAAACCTCACTAACCATGCATATTTATGTACCACACATGGCAAATCCTTACAATTGCAGAACATCATATCGCACTTGTCATCTTTATGGTACTGCAAGTATTTGGATTTGAGGGAAACATTCATCCTTGCTTGCTCTCTCCCATCTGAAGTCTATGGTACTGCTGTTCCTTTCTCACATGTCCCTTCAAAGAGACAAGTGACACACAGACTCAATCACTCAGCAAACATATATGCTTTGACGTTTTTATCTTGCTGTTTACCTTCCAAATATTCCCCCTTCACCACAAATACAGGCCTGCCATTCCTCATCCCCTCAGTCAAAGCAGTCCTTCACTCCTTAGGCCCTGCAAGACCACCATGAACAAGAATCATGTCAGCAAGCAGAAGAAAAGCCTCAGTGTGCTCTTTTGTTCATACTGCTGCCCTCTAGTAACACTTCATGGCAACTGCAGCATAAGAATCGGACTGAGAAGAGGGCTGTCCTATGCAAATAATATCCTCCCATGCATACTTTCTTCTGAGACGGTCGGCGGCTTGTGCCGTTATACCGCCTCCAACATATGGTCTTCAATCAAATTTTAAAAAAGCCCACCTGCCTTAGACGAAGGATGTTGCCACTCGAAGGAAGCACATGGGGACATCACCCTCATTTAGCAGGGTCCTAAATTGCCTGCTGTCAGCCTGTATACAGAACAAGGGCGTTTGTGGGCGTTCGTGAGCGTTCCTCAAAGGAAGGAGGTTGGTGATTATTTCACAGTTCCAGGGCAGGCCCAGCCCAGCCCAGCCCAGCCCAGCCCAGCGCAGCCCAGCCCGGCACAGCGTACTGCTGTGAAGGTCCATTCCTTCACATCCTGCAGCAGGCATGAGGCAGACCTACTAGAGCAAAGGCTTGACTCTGCCCTTGTCTGTCTCTTAAAGGAAATAATCTTTCTAGCTTCTTATTGCACCTAATAAATTGACTCTAGCTTGCCTCAAACTTGATCCATCATTTCATTAGCCAGAGCTCATACTTGACCTTTATTTCTATCCAAGCTCACTGGCACCAAACCCCTGATTTGAGCGAGTGGCTCACACCAAAATGAAAAATCACCATCATCCAACCTATTTTACAATAAGTGTAGCACCTTCCTCGCATTCTTGTGCTCAGTTATAACCCCCAATACCACAATTGCACTCTGCAATTCACCAAACTTAAAGGACAAAGAATGAAGACATTGATAAAGGAAGATAAGGCCTTGTCCCTATTGCACCTACTTGAGAAATAGGGAGGTTGGTAGAAGGTCATGAGGGAAAACATTTGAAATTTTGGGACACACATGCCAAAAGAGTGTCCACTTTTCTCCTCTGTTACCAAGTAAAAAAAAACATAGCAAAAAAAAAAAAAAATTCACTTTTTGAAAATGTCCACCTTGGGATACCTCTACAGCATTGGCAGGATTCGAACCCTGGCCTGTGAGGGCTGTCCCCACCAAAGGTACAAGACTTACCTTTGAGCTATAGCTCCTTGGTGGTCTAGAGGATTGCAGTAGTAACTATAAGCAACATAGAGGCCTTGGTGTCCTTCCCTGCGGCTTCCATTGCACATGAAAAGGACGGCCATGACATAAGGACAATTTGATAGGCTACTTACATGGAAACCAGTGTGGTCCAGTGGGTAAGTGCCTGCCTTCCATCCAGGCAACCAGGGTTCAAATCCCGGGTTCGGCACCAGGTGACTGATGGTGGCAGAGCAGAGGTAAGTTGGAGGTGGGCCAATTGGTAAGTAAAATGTGTCTGTGTGTTGTGTAAGAGTGGAATCATGCATAGTGAATGAGGGATTGCAGATTGGTTGGTAAGTAAAATAGGTGTGGCCTGAACAGAGACAGGTGAAAGAAAGCGAACAGGTATTGTGTGTAGGAGGAGGAGCCTAGTCAGATTGGGAGGGGTCAGAGAGGAGGGGTTCAGGAGAAGCCTAGTCAGAGTAGGTGGGGTTAGAGAGGAGGGGTTCAGGAGAGCCTAGTCAGAGTGGTTGGGTCAGAGAGGAGGAGTATAGGCAGAGCATGGGCAGAGAGGAGGGGTATAGGAGGAGCCAAGTCAGAGTGGGTGGGGTTAGGGAGGAACCTAGTCAGAGTGGGTGGGGTCGGAGAGGAGTAGTATAGGCAGAGCGGGTGGGGTTAGAGAGGATGGGTATAGGAGGAGCCAAGTCAGAGTGGGTGGGGTTAGGGAGGAGCCTAGTCATAGTGGGTGGGGTCAGAGAGGAGGAGTATAGGAGGAGCCGAGTGGGTGGGGTTAGGGAGGAGCCTAGTCATTGTGGGTGGGGTCAGGGAGGAGTATAGGAGGAGCTAGTCAGAGTGGGTGGGGTCAGAGAGAAGGGGTATAGGCGGAGCCTAGGCAGAATGGGTGGGGTCAGAGAGCAGAGGAATAGGTGGAGGAGGATCCTGACTTATTGTGGGGTACTGCAAATACTTTTTTACTGCACCCCCCCTATACTCTCTGATTTTTGTTGGGAGGGGGCAGTCAAAATTTGGGGGAGCAGTATTAAAAGGTGCTTGGGCGCAACGTGAAGGCGATGAGGTGCACACAATGGCATGGCTTCCAGGTACTTTTTGGGGGGCTACCATTAGTTTTTATTGCTCTGATCCTCCCTCATGGGGTGTACCCCAAATGGTTAGTGGCAACGGGGGGGGGCAAGAAGCTGTTTGACACTTTCTATTACAAACAGGGTTCACCAGAATGGGTGGGGTCAGAGAGCAGAGGAATAGGTGGAGGAGGATCCTGACTTATTGTGGGGTACTGCAAATACTTTTTTACTGCACCCCCCTATACTCTCTGATTTTTGTTGGGAGGGGACAATCAAAATTTGGGGGAGCAGTATTAAAAGGTGCTTGGGCACAACGTGAAGGCGATGAGGTGCACACAATGGCATGGCTTCCAGGTACTTTTTGGGGGGCTACCATTAGTTTTTATTGCTCTGATCCTCCCTCATGGGGTGTACCCTAAATGGTTAGTGGCAACGGGGGGGCAAGAAGCTGTTTGACACTTTCTATTACAAACAGGGGTCACCATACGATTCTGCTGCAGTTATGGTATTGAAAGGTAAAACAAGGATCATTTGGCTGTATTTTTGCAGGTGGGGTGCCCCACAATGTTACTGCCAGCAGCAGCAGCCCCATTCCTCCCCACCCTGCAGATTGGTATAGGTACCTTTAGGACATTTCTGTTGAAAACAGAGGCTATAGCGAATCGCGCTACAAAATCCGAGAGCACTAACACTTGCTAAATAAAGGTGGCATCGGAGCATACGAATGAGGATGGGAGAGGCTACTGTTGCAATTAGTTTGGTGGGTCATAGTGAATAACCTTGGCATGCAAATAGGCAGAAGTGTGAGGATTGGCAGTGTCTGTAGAGAATTTTGGCATGCTCTACAGTTGATTTTTCCCTCCTTACGTTGGCTATGAACTACAGAGGAAAGGCCTGGCCTTACTGTTGGGCAAAACATGTATTTATGATTTTAAGAAGTGTAGTCTGGCTGTACTGAGAGGGGCTTTACAGTTCGGTTAATGCCTGTATACCCCTGCAATGTGCATCCAACTGTCACTTGAGATTGAACAGCGAACGAAGCAGCTGGGTTACTGACTGAATGTAAATGGAAGGCACATAGGCCGGGTGTTTGTGGTCACTCAAATGGTTGAAACCTGGTTGATGCACTACCAAAGCTGGGGTACCAGGAGGGAACATTTGAGGGGTATTGAGATGGTGGTGTCCAGAGGTCAAAATATGTTTCAGAGACACAGAGGTACTGCAGTCCTGGTCCCACATTGGGGGTAGACAAAAGTCCCTGCTAAAGATTTCTGTCCAACTGTTACCACATTTTATGCAGCCTGGCTCCCTCTGTAACGATTCCCCAGTGTCTTTCGATCCTACAGATGACTGTAGCAAACTTCCCAAATTTTTTCTTGGCCTCATACTCCCAAAGGAGTGCCTGACATTTGCCAGCCTAACGATACTCACATTCTGGGAAAAACCTCACTAACCATGCATATTTATGTACCACACATGGCAAATCCTTACAATTGCAGAACATCATATCGCACTTGTCATCTTTATGGTACTGTAAGTATTTGGATTTGAGGGAAACCTTCATCCTTGCTTGCTCTCTCCCATCTGAAGTCTATGGTACTGCTGTTCCTTTCTCACATGTCCCTTCAAAGAGACAAGTGACACACAGACTCAATCACTCAGCAAACATATATGCTTTGACGTTTTTATCTTGCTGTTTACCTTCCAAATATTCCCCCTTCACCACAAATACAGGCCTGCCATTCCTCATCCCCTCAGTCAAAGCAGTCCTTCACTCCTTAGGCCCTGCAAGACCACCATGAACAAGAATCATGTCAGCAAGCAGAAGAAAAGCCTCAGTGTGCTCTTTTGTTCGTACTGCTGCCCTCTAGTAACACTTCATGGCAACTGCAGCATAAGAATGGGACTGAGAAGAGCTCTGTCCTATGCAAATAATATCCTCCCATGCATACTTTCTTCTGAGACGGTCGGCGGCTTGTGCCGTGATACCGCCTCCAACATATGGTCTTCAACCAAATTTTAAAAAAGCCCACCTGCCTTAGACGAAGGATGTTGCCACTCGAAGGAAGCACATGGGACATCACCCTCATTTAGCAGGGTCCTAAATTGCCTGCTGTCAGCCTGTATAGAGAACAAGGGCGTTCGTGGGCGTTCGTGAGCGTTCCTCAAAGGAAGGAGGTAGGTGATTATTTCACAGTGCCGGGGCAGGCCCAGCCCAGCCCAGCACAGCCCAGCCCGGCACAGCGCACTGCTGTGGAGGTCCATTCCTTCACATCCTGCAGCAGGCATGATGCAGACCTACTAGAGCAAAGGCTTGACTCTGCCCTTGCTGTCTCTTAAAGGAAACAATCTTTCTAGCTTCTTATTGCACCTAATAAATGGACTCTAGCTTGCCTCAAACTTGACCCATCATTTCATTAGCCAGAGCTCATACTTGACCTTTATTTCTATCCAAGCTCACTGGCACCAAACCCCTGATTTGAGCGAGTGGCTCACACCAAAATGAAAAATCACCATCATATAACCTATTTTACAATAAGTGTAGCACCTTCCTCGCATTCTTGTGCTCAGTTATAACCCCCAATACCACAATTGCACTCTGCAATTCACCAAACTTAAAGGACAAAGAATGAAGACATTGATAAAGGAAGATAAGGCCTTGTCCCTATTGCACCTACTTGAGAAATAGGGAGGTTGGTAGAAGGTCATGAGGGAAAACATTTGAAATTTTGGGACACACATGCCAAAAAGAGTGTCCACTTTTCTCCTCTGTTACCAAGTAAAAAAAAACTTAGCAAAAAAAAACATATTCACTTTTTGAAAATTTCCACCTTGGGATACCTCTACAGCATTGGCAGGATTCAAACCCTAGCCTGTGAGGGCTGTCCCCACCAAAGGTACAAGACTTACCTTTGAGCTATAGCTCCTTGGTGGTCTAGAGGATTGCAGTAGTAACTATAAGCAACATACAGGCCTTGGTGTCCTTCCCTGCGGCTTCCATTGCACATGAAAAGGATGACCATGACATAAGGACAATTTGATAGGCTACTTACATGGAAACCAGTGTGGTCCAGTGGGTAAGTGCCTGCCTTCCATCCAGGCAACCAGGGTTCAAATCCCGGGTTCGGCACCAGGTGACTGATGGCGGCAGAGCAGAGGTAAGTTGGAGGTGGGCCAATTGGTAAGTAAAATGTGTCTGTGTGTTGTGTAAGAGTGGAATCATGCATAGTGAATGAGGGATTGCAGATTGGTTGGTAAGTAAAATAGGTGTGGCCTGAACAGAGACAGGTGAAAGAAAGCGAACAGGTGTTGTGTGTAGGAGGAGGAGCCTAGTCAGATTGGGTGGGGTCAGAGAGGAGGGGTTCAGGAGGAGCCTAGTCAGAGTGGGTGGGGTTAGAGAGGAGGAGTATAGGCCGAGCATGGGCAGAGAGGAGGGGTATAGGAGGAGCCAAGTCAGAGTGGGTGGTGTTAGGGAGGAACCTAGTCAGAGTGGGTGGGGTCAGAGAGGAGTAGTATAGGCAGAGCGGGTGGGGTTAAAGAGGATGGGTATAGGAGGAGCCTAGTCTGGGTGGGGTTAGGGAGGAGCCTAGTCAGAGTGGGTGGGGTCTGAGAGGTGGAGTATAGGCGGAGCCTGGGCAGAATGGGTGGGGTCAGAGAGCAGAGGAAAAGGTGGAGGAGGATCCTGACTTATTGTGGGGTACTGCAAATACTTTTTTACTGCACCCCCCCTATACTCTCTGATTTTTGTTGGGAGGGGGCAGTCAAAATTTGGGGGAGCAGTATTAAAAGGTGCTTGGGCGCAACGTGAAGGCGATGAGGTGCACACAATGGCATGGCTTCCAGGTACTTTTTGGGGGGCTACCATTAGTTTTTATTGCTCTGATCCTCCCTCATGGGGTGTACCCCAAATGGTTAGTGGCAACGACGGGGGGGGCAAGAAGCTGTTTGACACTTTCTATTACAAACAGGGGTCACCATACGATTCTGCTGCAGTTATGGTATTGAAAGGTAAAACAAGGATCATTTGGCTGTATTTTTGCAGGTGGGGTGCCCCACAATGTTACTGCCAGCAGCAGCAGCCCCCTTCCTCCCCACCCTGCAGATTGGTATAGGTACCTTTAGGACATTTCTGTTGAAAACAGAGGCTATAGCGAATCGCGCTACAAAATCCGAGAGCACTAACACTTGCTAAATAAAGGTGGCATCGGAGCATACGAATGAGGCTGGGAGAGGCTACTGTTGCAATTGGTTTGGTGGGTCATAGTGAATAACCTTGGCATGCAAATAGGCAGAAGTGTGAGGATTGGCAGTGTCTGTAGAGAATTTTGGCATGCTCTACAGTTGATTTTTTCCTCCTTACGTTGGCTATGAACTACAGAGGAAAGGCCTGGCCTTACTGTTGGGCAAAACATGTATTTATGATTTTAAGAAGTGTAGTCTGGCTGTACTGAGAGGGGCTTTACAGTTCGGTTAATGCCTGTATACCCCTGCAATGTGCATCCAACTGTCACTTGAGATTGAACAGCGAACGAAGCAGCTGGGTTACTGACTGAATGTAAATGGAAGGAACATAGGCAGGGTGTTTTGTGGTCACTCAAATGGTTGAAACCTGGTTGATGCACTACCAAAGCTGGGGTACCAGGAGGGAACATTTGAGGGGTATTGAGATGGTGGTGTCCAGAGGTCAAAATATGTTTCAGAGACACAGAGGTACTGCAGTCCTGGTCCCACATTGGGGGTAGACAAAAGTCCCTGCTAAAGATTTCTGTCCAACTGTTACCACATTTTGTGCAGCCTGGCTCCCTCTGTAACGATTCCCCAGTGTCTTTCGATCCTACAGATGACTGTAGCAAACTTCCCAAATTTTTTCTTGGCCTCATACTCCCAAAGGAGTGCCTGACATTTGCCAGCCTAACGATACTCACATTCTGGGAAAAACCTCACTAACCATGCATATTTGTGTACCACACATGGCAAATCCTTACAATTGCAGAACATCATATATCGCACTTGTCATCTTTGAGATACTGTAAGTATTTGGATTTGAGGGAAACATTCATCCTTGCTTGCTCTCTCCCATCTGAAGTCTATGGTACTGCTGTTCCTTTCTCACATGTCCCTTCAAAGAGACAAGTGACACACAGACTCAATCACTCAGCAAGCATATATGCTTTGACGTTTTTATCTTGCTGTTTACCTTCCAAATATTCCCCCTTCACCACAAACACAAGCCTGCCATTCCTCATCCCCTCAGTCAAAGCAGTCCTTCACTCCTTAGGCCCTGCAAGACCACCATGAACAAGAATCATGTCCGCAAGCAGAAGAAAAGCCTCAGTGTGCTCTTTTGTTCATACTGCTGCCCTCTAGTAACACTTCATGGCAACTGCAGCATAAGAATGGGACTGAGAAGGGGGCTGTCCTATGCAAATAATATCCTCCCATGCATACTTTCTTCTGAGACGGTCGGCGGCTTGTGCCGTGATACCGCCTCCAACATATGGTCTTCAACCAAATTTTAAAAAAGCCCACCTGCCTTAGACGAAGGATTTTGCCACTCGAAGGAAGCACATGGGGACATCACCCTCATTTAGCAGGGTCCTAAATTGCCTGCTGTCAGCCTGTATACAGAACAAGGGCGTTCGTGGGCGTTCGTGAGCGTTCCTCAAAGGAAGGAGGTGGGTGATTATTTCACAGTGCCAGGGCAGGCCCAGCCCAGCCCAGCCCAGCCCAGCGCAGCCCAGCCCAGCCCAGCCCGGCACAGCGCACTGCTGTGGAGGTCCATTCCTTCACATCCTGCAGCAGGCATGATGCAGACCTACTAGAGCAAAGGCTTGACTCTTCCCTTGTCTGTCTCTTAAAGGAAATAATCTTTCTAGCTTCTTATTGCACCTAATAAATGGACTCCAGCTTGCCTCAAACTTGATCCATCATTTCATTAGCCAGAGCTCATACTTGACCTTTATTTCTATCCAAGCTCACTGGCACCAAACCCCTGATTTGAGCGAGTAGCTCACACCAAAATGAAAAATCACCATCATCCAACCTATTGTACAATAAGTGTAGCACTTTCCTCGCATTCTTGTGCTCAGTTATAACCCCCAATACCACAATTGCACTCTGCAATTCACCAAACTTAAAGGACAAAGAATGAAGACATTGATAAAGGAAGATAAGGCCTTGTCCCTATTGCACCTACTTGAGAAATAGGGAGGTTGGTAGAAGGTCATGAGGGAAAACATTTGACATTTTGGGACACACATGCCAAAAAGAGTGTCCACTTTTCTCCTCTGTTACTAAGTAAAAAAAAACTTAGCAAAAAAAAACATATTCACTTTTTGAAAATTTCCACCTTGGGATACCTCTACAGCATTGTCAGAATTCGAACCCTGGCCTGTGAGGGCTGTCCCCACCAAAGGTACAAGACTTACCTTTGAGCTATAGCTCCTTGGTGGTCTAGAGGATTGCAGTAGTAACTATAAGCAACATACAGGCCTTGGTGTCCTTCCCTGCGGCTTCCATTGCACATGAAAAGGATGACCATGACATAAGGACAATTTGATAGGCTACTTACATGGAAACCAGTGTGGTCCAGTGGGTAAGTGCCTGCCTTCCATCCAGGCAACCACGGTTCAAATCCCGGGTTCGGCACCAGGTGACTGATGGTGGCAGAGCAGAGGTAAGTTGGAGGTGGGCCAATTGGTAAGTAAAATGTGTCTGTGTGTTGTGTAAGAGTGGAATCATGCATAGTGAATGAGGGATTGCAGATTGGTTGGTAAGTAAAATAGGTGTGGCCTGAACAGAGACATGTGAAAGAAAGCGAACAGGTGTTGTGTGTAGGAGGAGGAGCCTAGTCAGAGTGGGTGGGGTTAGGGAGGAACCTAGTCAGAGTGGGTGGGGTCAGAGAGGAGTAGTATAGGCAGAGCGGGTGGGGTTAAAGAGGATGGGTATAGGAGGAGCCTAGTCTGGGTGGGGTTAGGGAGGAGCCTAGGCAGAGTGGGTGGGGTCAGAGAGGTGGAGTATAGGCGGAGCCTGGGCAGAATGGGTGGGGTCAGAGAGCAGAGGAAAAGGTGGAGGAGGATTCTGACTTATTGTGGGGTACTGCAAATACTTTTTTACTGCACCCCCCCTATACTCTCTGATTTTTGTTGGGAGGGGGCAGTCAAAATTTGGGGGAGCAGTATTAAAAGGTGCTTGGGCGCAACGTGAAGGCGATGAGGTGCACACAATGGCATGGCTTCCAGGTACTTTTTGGGGGGCTACCATTAGTTTTTATTGCTCTGATCCTCCCTCATGGGGTGTACCCCAAATGGTTAGTGGCAACGGGGGGGGGGGCAAGAAGCTGTTTGACACTTTCTATTACAAACAGGGGTCACCATACGATTCTGCTGCAGTTATGGTATTGAAAGGTAAAACAAGGATCATTTGGCTGTATTTTTGCAGGTGGGGTGCCCCACAATGTTACTGCCAGCAGCAGCAGCCCCCTTCCTCCCCACCCTGCAGATTGGTATAGGTACCTTTAGGACATTTCTGTTGAAAACAGAGGCTATAGCGAATCGCGCTACAAAATCCGAGAGCACTAACACTTGCTAAATAAAGGTGGCATCGGAGCATACGAATGAGGCTGGGAGAGGCTACTGTTGCAATTGGTTTGGTGGGTCATAGTGAATAACCTTGGCATGCAAATAGGCAGAAGTGTGAGGATTGGCAGTGTCTGTAGAGAATTTTGGCATGCTCTACAGTTGATTTTTTCCTCCTTACGTTGGCTATGAACTACAGAGGAAAGGCCTGGCCTTACTGTTGGGCAAAACATGTATTTATGATTTTAAGAAGTGTAGTCTGGCTGTACTGAGAGGGGCTTTACAGTTCGGTTAATGCCTGTATACCCCTGCAATGTGCATCCAACTGTCACTTGAGATTGAACAGCGAACGAAGCAGCTGGGTTACTGACTGAATGTAAATGGAAGGAACATAGGCAGGGTGTTTTGTGGTCACTCAAATGGTTGAAACCTGGTTGATGCACTACCAAAGCTGGGGTACCAGGAGGGAACATTTGAGGGGTATTGAGATGGTGGTGTCCAGAGGTCAAAGTATGTTTCAGAGACACAGAGGTACTGCAGTCCTGGTCCCACATTGGGGGTAGACAAAAGTCCCTGCTAAAGATTTCTGTCCAACTGTTACCACATTTTGTGCAGCCTGGCTCCCTCTGTAACGATTCCCCAGTGTCTTTCGATCCTACAGATGACTGTAGCAAACTTCCCAAATTTTTTCTTGGCCTCATACTCCCAAAGGAGTGCCTGACATTTGCCAGCCTAACGATACTCACATTCTGGGAAAAACCTCACTAACCATGCATATTTGTGTACAACACATGGCAAATCCTTACAATTGCAGAACATCATATATCGCACTTGTCATCTTTGAGATACTGTAAGTATTTGGATTTGAGGGAAACATTCATCCTTGCTTGCTCTCTCCCATCTGAAGTCTATGGTACTGCTGTTCCTTTCTCACATGTCCTTTCAAAGAGACAAGTGACACACAGACTCAATCACTCAGCAAGCATATATGCTTTGACGTTTTTATCTTGCTGTTTACCTTCCAAATATTCCCCCTTCACCACAAACACAAGCCTGCCATTCCTCATCCCCTCAGTCAAAGCAGTCCTTCACTCCTTAGGCCCTGCAAGACCACCATGAACAAGAATCATGTCCGCAAGCAGAAGAAAAGCCTCAGTGTGCTCTTTTGTTCATACTGCTGCCCTCTAGTAACACTTCATGGCAACTGCAGCATAAGAATGGGACTGAGAAGGGGGCTGTCCTATGCAAATAATATCCTCCCATGCATACTTTCTTCTGAGACGGTCGGCGGCTTGTGCCGTGATACCGCCTCCAACATATGGTCTTCAACCAAATTTTAAAAAAGCCCACCTGCCTTAGACGAAGGATTTTGCCACTCGAAGGAAGCACATGGGGACATCACCCTCATTTAGCAGGGTCCTAAATTGCCTACTGTCAGCCTGTATACAGAACAAGGGCGTTCGTGGGCGTTCGTGAGCGTTCCTCAAAGGAAGGAGGTGGGTGATTATTTCACAGTGCCAGGGCAGGCCCAGCCCAGCGCAGCCCAGCGCAGCCCAGCGCAGCCCAGCGCAGCGCAGCGCAGCCCAGCCCAGCCCAGCCCGGCACAGCGCACTGCTGTGGAGGTCCATTCCTTCACATCCTGCAGCAGGCATGATGCAGACCTACTAGAGCAAAGGCTTGACTCTGCCCTTGTCTGTCTCTTAAAGGAAATAATCTTTCTAGGTTCTTATTGCACCTAATAAATGGACTCTAGCGTGCCTCAAACTTGATCCATCATTTCATTAGCCAGAGCTCATACTTGACCTTTATTTCTATCCAAGCTCACTGGCACCAAACCCCTGATTTGAGCGAGTAGCTCACACCAAAATGAAAAATCACCATCATCCAACCTATTTTACAATAAGTGTAGCACTTTCCTCGCATTCTTGTGCTCAGTTATAACCCCCAATACCACAATTGCACTCTGCAATTCACCAAACTTAAAGGACAAAGAATGAAGACATTGATAAAGGAAGATAAGGCCTTGCACCTACTTGAGAAATAGGGAGGTTGGTAGAAGGTCATGAGGGAAAACATTTGAAATTTTGGGACACACATGCCAAAAAGAGTGTCCACTTTTCTCCTCTGTTACCAAGTAAAAAAAAACTTAGCAAAAAAAAACATATTCACTTTTTGAAAATTTCCACCTTGGGATACCTCTACAGCATTGGCAGGATTCGAACCCTAGCCTGTGAGGGCTGTCCCCACCAAAGGTACAAGACTTACCTTTGAGCTATAGCTCCTTGGTGGTCTAGAGGATTGCAGTAGTAACTATAAGCAACATACAGGCCTTGGTGTCCTTCCCTGCGGCTTCCATTGCACATGAAAAGGATGACCATGACATAAGGACAATTTGATAGGCTACTTACATGGAAACCAGTGTGGTCCAGTGGGTAAGTGCCTGCCTTCCATCCAGGCAACCAGGGTTCAAATCCCGGGTTCGGCACCAGGTGACTGATGGCGGCAGAGCAGAGGTAAGTTGGAGGTGGGCCAATTGGTAAGTAAAATGTGTCTGTGTGTTGTGTAAGAGTGGAATCATGCATAGTGAATGAGGGATTGCAGATTGGTTGGTAAGTAAAATAGGTGTGGCCTGAACAGATACAGGTGAAAGAAAGCGAACAGGTTATGTGTGTAGGAGGAGGAGCCTAGTCAGATTGGGTGGGGTTCAGGAGGAGCCTAGTCAGAGTGGGTGGGGTTAGAGAGGAGGGGTTCAGGAGAGCCTAGTCAGAGTGGGTGGGTTAGAGAGGAGGAGTATAGGCCGAGCATGGGCAGAGAGGAGGGGTATAGGAGGAGCCAAGTCAGAGTGGGTGGGGTTAGGGAGGAACCTAGTCAGAGTGGGTGGGGTCAGAGAGGAGTAGTATAGGCAGAGCGGGTGGGGTTAGTGAGGATGGGTATAGGAGGAGCCTAGTCAGAGTGGGTGGGGTTAGGGAGGAGCCTAGTCAGAGTGGGTGGGGTCAGAGAGAAGGGGTATAGGCGGAGCCTGGGCAGAATGGGTGGGGTCAGAGAGCAGAGGAAAAGGTGGAGGAGGATCCTGGCTTATTGTGGGGTACTGCAAATACTTTTTTACTGCACCCCCCCTATACTTTCTGATTTTTGTTGGGAGGGGGCAGTCAAAATATGGGGGAGCAGTATTAAAAGGTGCTTGGGCGCAACGTGAAGGCGATGAGGTGCACACAATGGCATGGCTTCCAGGTACTTTTTGGGGGGCTACCATTAGTTTTTATTGCTCTGATCCTCCCTCATGGGGTGTACCCCAAATGGTTAGTGGCAATGGGGGGGGCAAGAAGCTGTTTGACACTTTCTATTACAAACAGGGGTCACCATACGATTCTGCTGCAGTTATGGTATTGAAAGGTAAAACAAGGATCATTTGGCTGTATTTTTGCAGGTGGGGTGCCCCACAATGTTACTGCCAGCAGCAGCAGCCCCCTTCCTCCCCACCCTGCAGATTGGTATAGGTACCTTTAGGACATTTCTGTTGAAAACAGAGGCTATGGCGAATCGCGCTACAAAATCCGAGAGCACTAACACTTGCTAAATAAAGGTGGCATCGGAGCATACGAATGAGGCTGGGAGAGGCTACTGTTGCAATTGGTTTGGTGGGTCATAGTGAATAACCTTGGCATGCAAATAGGCAGAAGTCTGAGGATTGGCAGTGTCTGTAGAGAATTTTGGCATGCTCTACAGTTGATTTTTTCCTCCTTACGTTGGCTATGAACTACAGAGGAAAGGCCTGGCCTTACTGTTGGGCAAAACATGTATTTATGATTTTAAGAAGTGTAGTCTGGCTGTACTGAGAGGGGCTTTACAGTTCGGTTAATGCCTGTATACCCCTGCAATGTGCATCCAACTGTCACTTGAGATTGAACAGCGAACGAAGCAGCTGCGTTACTGACTGAATGTAAATGGAAGGCACATAGGCAGGGTGTTTTGTGGTCACTCAAATGGTTGAAACCTGGTTGATGCACTACCAAAGCTGGGGTACCAGGAGGGAACATTTGAGGGGTATTGAGATGGTGGTGTCCAGAGGTCAAAATATGTTTCAGAGACACAGAGGTACTGAACTCCTGGTCCCACATTTGGGGTAGACAAAAGTCCCTGCTAAAGATTTCTGTCCAACTGTTACCACATTTTGTGCAGCCTGGCTCCCTCTGTAACGATTCCCCAGTGTCTTTCGATCCTACAGATGACTGTAGCAAACTTCCCAAATTTTTTCTTGGCCTCATACTCCCAAAGGAGTGCCTGACATTTGCCAGCCTAACGATACTCACATTCTGGGAAAAACCTCACTAACCATGCATATTTATGTACCACACATGGCAAATTCTTACAATTGCAGAACATCATATATCGCACTTGTCATCTTTGAGGTACTGTAAGTATTTGGATTTGAGGGAAACATTCATCCTTGCTTGCTCTCTCCCATCTGAAGTCTATGGTACTGCTGTTCCTTTCTCACATGTCCCTTCAAAGAGACAAGTGACACACAGACTCAATCACTCAGCAAGCATATATGCTTTGATGTTTTTATCTTGCTGTTTACCTTCCAAATATTCCCCCTTCACCACAAATACAAGCCTGCCATTCCTCATCCCCTCAGTCAAAGCAGTCCTTCACTCCTTAGGCCCTGCAAGACCACCATGAACAAGAATCATGTCCGCAAGCAGAAGAAAAGCCTCAGTGTGCTCTTTTGTTCATACTGCTGCCCTCTAGTAACACTTCATGGCAACTGCAGCATAAGAATGGGACTGAGAAGGGGGCTGTCCTATGCAAATAATATCCTCCCATGCATACTTTCTTCTGAGACGGTCGGCGGCTTGTGCCGTGATACCGCCTCCAACATATGGTCTTCAACCAAATTTTAAAAAAGCCCACCTGCCTTAGACGAAGGATTTTGCCACTCGAAGGAAGCACATGGGGACATCACCCTCATTTAGCAGGGTCCTAAATTGCCTGCTGTCAGCCTGTATACAGAACAAGGGCGTTCGTGGGCGTTCGTGAGCGTTCCTCAAAGGAAGGAGGTGGGTGATTATTTCACAGTGCCAGGGCAGGCCCAGCCCAGCCCAGCCCAGCCCAGCCCAGCGCAGCCCAGCCCAGCCCGGCACAGCGCACTGCTGTGGAGGTCCATTCCTTCACATCCTGCAGCAGGCATGATGCAGACCTACTAGAGCAAAGGCTTGACTCTTCCCTTGTCTGTCTCTTAAAGGAAATAATCTTTCTAGCTTCTTATTGCACCTAATAAATGGACTCTAGCTTGCCTCAAACTTGATCCATCATTTCATTAGCCAGAGCTCATACTTGACCTTTATTTCTATCCAAGCTCACTGGCACCAAACCCCTGATTTGAGCGAGTAGCTCACACCAAAATGAAAAATCACCATCATCCAACCTATTTTACAATAAGTGTAGCACTTTCCTCACATTCTTGTGCTCAGTTATAACCCCCAATACCACAATTGCACTCTGCAATTCACCAAACTTAAAGGACAAAGAATGAAGACATTGATAAAGGAAGATAAGGCCTTGTCCCTATTGCACCTACTTGAGAAATAGGGAGGTTGGTAGAAGGTCATGAGGGAAAACATTTGACATTTTGGGACACACATGCCAAAAAGAGTGTCCACTTTTCTCCTCTGTTACCAAGTAAAAAAAAACTTAGCAAAAAAAAACATATTCACTGTTTGAAATTTCCACCTTGGGATACCTCTACAGCATTGTCAGGATTCGAACCCTGGCCTGTGAGGGCTGTCCCCACCAAAGGTACAAGACTTACCTTTGAGCTATAGCTCCTTGGTGGTCTAGAGGATTGCAGTAGTAACTATAAGCAACATACAGGCCTTGGTGTCCTTCCCTGCGGCTTCCATTGCACATGAAAAGGATGACCATGACATAAGGACAATTTGATAGGCTACTTACATGGAAACCAGTGTGGTCCAGTGGGTAAGTGCCTGCCTTCCATCCAGGCAACCAGGGTTCAAATCCCGGGTTTGGCACCAGGTGACTGATGGTGGCAGAGCAGAGGTAAGTTGGAGGTGGGCCAATTGGTAAGTAAAATGTGTCTGTGTGTTGTGTAAGAGTGGAATCATGCATAGTGAATGAGGGATTGCAGATTGGTTGGTAAGTAAAATAGGTGTGGCCTGAACAGAGACATGTGAAAGAAAGCGAACAGGTGTTGTGTGTAGGAGGAGGAGCCTAGTCAGAGTGGGTGGGGTTAGAGAGGAGGGGTTCAGGAGAGCCTAGTCAGAGTGGGTGGGTCAGAGAGGAGGAGTATAGGCCGAGCATGGGCAGAGAGGAGGGGTATAGGAGGAGCCAAGTCAGAGTGGGTGGGGTTAGGGAGGAACCTAGTCAGAGTGGGTGGGGTCAGAGAGGAGTAGTATAGGCAGAGCGGGTGGGGTTAAAGAGGATGGGTATAGGAGGAGCCTAGTCTGGGTGGGGTTAGGGAGGAGCCTAGTCAGAGTGGGAGGGGTCAGAGAGGTGGAGTATAGGCGGAGCCTGGGCAGAATGGGTGGGGTCAGAGAGCAGAGGAAAAGGTGGAGGAGGATCCTGACTTATTGTGGGGTACTGCAAATACTTTTTTACTGCACCCCCCCTATACTCTCTGATTTTTGTTGGGAGGGGGCCGTCAAAATTTGGGGGAGCAGTATTAAAAGGTGCTTGGGCGCAACGTGAAGGCGATGAGGTGCACACAATGGCATGGCTTCCAGGTACTTTTTGGGGGGCTACCATTAGTTTTTATTGCTCTGATCCTCCCTCATGGGGTGTACCCCAAATGGTTAGTGGCAACGGGGGGGGGGCAAGAAGCTGTTTGACACTTTCTATTACAAACAGGGGTCACCATACGATTCTGCTGCAGTTATGGTATTGAAAGGTAAAACAAGGATCATTTGGCTGTATTTTTGCAGGTGGGGTGCCCCACAATGTTACTGCCAGCAGCAGCAGCCCCCTTCCTCCCCACCCTGCAGATTGGTATAGGTACCTTTAGGACATTTCTGTTGAAAACAGAGGCTATAGCGAATCGCGCTACAAAATCCGAGAGCACTAACACTTGCTAAATAAAGGTGGCATCGGAGCATACGAATGAGGCTGGGAGAGGCTACTGTTGCAATTGGTTTGGTGGGTCATAGTGAATAACCTTGGCATGCAAATAGGCAGAAGTGTGAGGATTGGCAGTGTCTGTAGAGAATTTTGGCATGCTCTACAGTTGATTTTTTCCTCCTTACGTTGGCTATGAACTACAGAGGAAAGGCCTGGCCTTACTGTTGGGCAAAACATGTATTTATGATTTTAAGAAGTGTAGTCTGGCTGTACTGAGAGGGGCTTTACAGTTCGGTTAATGCCTGTATACCCCTGCAATGTGCATCCAACTGTCACTTGAGATTGAACAGCGAACGAAGCAGCTGGGTTACTGACTGAATGTAAATGGAAGGAACATAGGCAGGGTGTTTTGTGGTCACTCAAATGGTTGAAACCAGGTTGATGCAATACCAAAGCTGGGGTACCAGGAGGGAACATTTGAGGGGTATTGAGATGGTGGTGTCCAGAGGTCAAAGTATGTTTCAGAGACACAGAGGTACTGCAGTCCTGGTCCCACATTGGGGGTAGACAAAAGTCCCTGCTAAAGATTTCTGTCCAACTGTTACCACATTTTGTGCAGCCTGGCTCCCTCTGTAACGATTCCCCAGTGTCTTTCGATCCTACAGATGACTGTAGCAAACTTCCCAAATTTTTTCTTGGCCTCATACTCCCAAAGGAGTGCCTGACATTTGCCAGCCTAACGATACTCACATTCTGGGAAAAACCTCACTAACCATGCATATTTGTGTACCACACATGGCAAATCCTTACAATTGCAGAACATCATATATCGCACTTGTCATCTTTGAGATACTGTAAGTATTTGGATTTGAGGGAAACATTCATCCTTGCTTGCTCTCTCCCATCTGAAGTCTATGGTACTGCTGTTCCTTTCTCACATGTCCCTTCAAAGAGACAAGTGACACACAGACTCAATCACTCAGCAAGCATATATGCTTTGACGTTTTTATCTTGCTGTTTACCTTCCAAATATTCCCCCTTCACCACAAACACAAGCCTGCCATTCCTCATCCCCTCAGTCAAAGCAGTCCTTCACTCCTTAGGCCCTGCAAGACCACCATGAACAAGAATCATGTCCCCAAGCAGAAGAAAAGCCTCAGTGTGCTCTTTTGTTCATACTGCTGCCCTCTAGTAACACTTCATGGCAACTGCAGCATAAGAATGGGACTGAGAAGGGGGCTGTCCTATGCAAATAATATCCTCCCATGCATACTTTCTTCTGAGACGGTCGGCGGCTTGTGCCGTGATACCGCCTCCAACATATGGTCTTCAACCAAATTTTAAAAAAGCCCACCTGCCTTAGACGAAGGATTTTGCCACTCGAAGGAAGCACATGGGGACATCACCCTCATTTAGCAGGGTCCTAAATTGCCTACTGTCAGCCTGTATACAGAACAAGGGCGTTCGTGGGCGTTCGTGAGCGTTCCTCAAAGGAAGGAGGTGGGTGATTATTTCACAGTGCCAGGGCAGGCCCAGCCCAGCCCAGCCCAGCGCAGCCCAGCGCAGCGCAGCCCAGCCCAGCCCAGCCCGGCCCGGCACAGCGCACTGCTGTGGAGGTCCATTCCTTCACATCCTGCAGCAGGCATGATGCAGACCTACTAGAGCAAAGGCTTGACTCTGCCCTTGTCTGTCTCTTAAAGGAAATAATCTTTCTAGGTTCTTATTGCACCTAATAAATGGACTCTAGCGTGCCTCAAACTTGATCCATCATTTCATTAGCCAGAGCTCATACTTGACCTTTATTTCTATCCAAGCTCACTGGCACCAAACCCCTGATTTGAGCGATTAGCTCACACCAAAATGAAAAATCACCATCATCCAACCTATTTTACAATAAGTGTAGCACTTTCCTCGCATTCTTGTGCTCAGTTATAACCCCCAATACCACAATTGCACTCTGCAATTCACCAAACTTAAAGGACAAAGAATGAAGACATTGATAAAGGAAGATAAGGCCTTGTCCCTTTTGCACCTACTTGAGAAATAGGGAGGTTGGTAGAAGGTCATGAGGGAAAACATTTGACATTTTGGGACACACATGCCAAAAAGAGTGTCCACTTTTCTCCTCTGTTACCAAGTAAAAAAAAACTTAGCAAAAAAAAACATATTCACTTTTTGAAAATTTCCACTTTGGGATACCTCTACAGCATTGTCAGGATTCGAACCCTGGCCTGTGAGGGCTGTCCCCACCAAAGGTACAAGACTTACCTTTGAGCTATAGCTCCTTGGTGGTCTAGAGGATTGCAGTAGTAACTATAAGCAACATACAGGCCTTGGTGTCCTTCCCTGCGGCTTCCATTGCACATGAAAAGGATGACCATGACATAAGGACAATTTGATAGGCTACTTACATGGAAACCAGTGTGGTCCAGTGGGTAAGTGCCTGCCTTCCATCCAGGCAACCAGGGTTCAAATCCCGGGTTCGGCACCAGGTGACTGATGGTGGCAGAGCAGAGGTAAGTTGGAGGTGGGCCAATTGGTAAGTAAAATGTGTCTGTGTGTTGTGTAAGAGTGGAATCATGCATAGTGAATGAGGGATTGCAGATTGGTTGGTAAGTAAAATAGGTGTGGCCTGAACAGAGACAGGTGAAAGAAAGCGAACAGGTGTTGTGTGTAGGAGGAGGAGCCTAGTCAGATTGGGTGGGGTCAGAGAGGAGGGGTTCAGGAGGAGCCTAGTCAGAGTGGGTGGGGTTAGAGAGGAGGGGTTCAGGAGAGCCTAGTCAGAGTGGGTGGGTCAGAGAGGAGGAGTATAGGCCGAGCATGGGCAGAGAGGAGGGGTATAGGAGGAGCCAAGTCAGAGTGGGTGGGGTTAGGGAGGAACCTAGTCAGAGCGGGTGGGGTTAGAGAGGATGGGTATAGGAGGAGCCTAGTCAGAGTGGGTGGGGTTAGGGAGGAGCCTAGTCAGAGTGGGTGGGGTCAGAGAGGTGGAGTATAGGCAGAGCCTGGGCAGAATGGGTGGGGTCAGAGAGCAGAGGAAAAGGTGGAGGAGGATCCTGACTTATTGTGGGGTACTGCAAATACTTTTTTACTGCACCCCCCTATACTCTCTGATTTTTGTTGGGAGGGGGCAGTCAAAATTTGGGGGAGCAGTATTAAAAGGTGCTTGGGCGCAACGTGAAGGCAATGAGGTGCACACAATGGCATGGCTTCCAGGTACTTTTGGGGGGGCTACCATTAGTTTTTATTGCTCTGATCCTCCCTCATGGGGTGTACCCCAAATGGTTAGTGGCAACGGGGGGGGGCAAGAAGCTGTTTGACACTTTCTATTACAAACAGGGGTCACCATACGATTCTGCTGCAGTTATGGTATTGAAAGGTAAAACAAGGATCATTTGGCTGTATTTTTGCAGGTGGGGTGCCCCACAATGTTACTGCCAGCAGCAGCAGCCCCCTTCCTCCCCACCCTGCAGATTGGTATAGGTACCTTTAGGACATTTCTGTTGAAAACAGAGGCTATAGCGAATCGCGCTACAAAATCCGAGAGCACTAACACTTGCTAAATAAAGGTGGCATCGGAGCATACGAATGAGGCTGGGAGAGGCTACTGTTGCAATTGGTTTGGTGGGTCATAGTGAATAACCTTGGCATGCAAATAGGCAGAAGTGTGAGGATTGGCAGTGTCTGTAGAGAATTTTGGCATGCTCTACAGTTGATTTTTTCCTCCTTACGTTGGCTATGAACTACAGAGGAAAGGCCTGGCCTTACTGTTGGGCAAAACATGTATTTATGATTTTAAGAAGTGTAGTCTGGCTGTACTGAGAGGGGCTTTACAGTTCGGTTAATGCCTGTATACCCCTGCAATGTGCATCCAACTGTCACTTGAGATTGAACAGCGAACGAAGCAGCTGGGTTACTGACTGAATGTAAATGGAAGGCACATAGGCAGGGTGTGTTGTGGTCACTCAAATGGTTGAAACCTGGTTGATGCACTACCAAAGCTGGGGTACCAGGAGGGAACATTTGAGGGGTATTGAGATGGTGGTGTCCAGAGGTCAAAATATGTTTCAGAGACACAGAGGTACTGCAGTCCTGGTCCCACATTGGGGGTAGACAAAAGTCCCTGCTAAAGATTTCTGTCCAACTGTTACCACATTTTGTGCAGCCTGGCTCCCTCTGTAACGATTCCCCAGTGTCTTTCGATCCTACAGATGACTGTAGCAAACTTCCCAAATTTTTTCTTGGCCTCATACTCCCAAAGGAGTGCCTGACATTTGCCAGCCTAACGATACTCACATTCTGGGAAAAACCTCACTAACCATGCATATTTATGTACCACACATGGCAAATCCTTACAATTGCAGAACATCATATATCGCACTTGTCATCTTTGAGGTACTGTAAGTATTTGGATTGGAGGGAAACATTCATCCTTGCTTGCTCTCTCCCATCTGAAGTCTATGGTACTGCTGTTCCTTTCTCACATGTCCCTTCAAAGAGACAAGTGACACACAGACTCAATCACTCAGCAAGCATATATGCTTTGACGTTTTTATCTTGCTGTTTACCTTCCAAATATTCCCCCTTCACCACAAATACAGGCCTGCCATTCCTCATCCCCTCAGTCAAAGCAGTCCTTCACTCCTTAGGCCCTGCAAGACCACCATGAACAAGAATCATGTCAGCAAGCAGAAGAAAAGCCTCAGTGTGCTCTTTTGTTCATACTGCTGCCCTCTAGTAACACTTCATGGCAACTGCAGCATAAGAATGGGACTGAGAAGGGGGCTGTCCTATGCAAATAATATCCTCCCATGCATACTTTCTTCTGAGACGGTCGGCGGCTTGTGCCGTGATACCGCCTCCAACATATGGTCTTCAACCAAATTTTAAAAAAGCCCACCTGCCTTAGACGAAGGATTTTGCCACTCGAAGGAAGCACATGGGGACATCACCCTCATTTAGCAGGGTCCTAAATTGCCTACTGTCAGCCTGTATACAGAACAAGGGCGTTCGTGGGCGTTCGTGAGCGTTCCTCAAAGGAAGGAGGTGGGTGATTATTTCACAGTGCCAGGGCAGGCCCAGCCCAGCCCAGCCCAGCCCAGCCCAGCGCAGCCCAGCCCAGCCCGGCACAGCGCACTGCTGTGGAGGTCCATTCCTTCACATCCTGCAGCAGGCATGATGCAGACCTACTAGAGCAAAGGCTTGACTCTGCCCTTGTCTGTCTCTTAAAGGAAATAATCTTTCTAGGTTCTTATTGCACCTAATAAATGGACTCTAGATTGCCTCAAACTTGATCCATCATTTCATTAGCCAGAGCTCATACTTGACCTTTATTTCTATCCAAGCTCACTGGCACCAAACCCCTGATTTGAGCGAGTAGCTCACACCAAAATGAAAAATCACCATCATCCAACCTATTTTACAATAAGTGTAGCACTTTCCTCGCATTCTTGTGCTCAGTTATAACCCCCAATACCACAATTGCACTCTGCAATTCACCAAACTTAAAGGACAAAGAATGAAGACATTGATAAAGGAAGATAAGGCCTTGCACCTACTTGAGAAATAGGGAGGTTGGTAGAAGGTCATGAGGGAAAACATTTGAAATTTTGGGACACACATGCCAAAAAGAGTGTCCACTTTTCTCCTCTGTTACCAAGTAAAAAAAAACTTAGCAAAAAAAAACATATTCACTTTTTGAAAATTTCCACCTTGGGATACCTCTACAGCATTGGCAGGATTCGAACCCTGGCCTGTGAGGGCTGTCCCCACCAAAGGTACAAGACTTACCTTTGAGCTATAGCTCCTTGGTGGTCTAGAGGATTGCAGTAGAAACTATAAGCAACATACAGGCCTTGGTGTCCTTCCCTGCGGCTTCCATTGCACATGAAAAGGATGACCATGACATAAGGACAATTTGATAGGCTACTTACATGGAAACCAGTGTGGTCCAGTGGGTAAGTGCCTGCCTTCCATCCAGGCAACCAGGGTTCAAATCCCGGGTTCGGCACCAGGTGACTGATGGTGGCAGAGCAGAGGTAAGTTGGAGTTGGGCCAATTGGTAAGTACAATGTGCCTGTGTGTTGTGTAAGAGTGGAATCATGCATAGTGAATGAGGGATTGCAGATTGGTTGGTAAGTAAAATAGGTGTGGCCTGAACAGAGACAGGTGAAAGAAAGCGAACAGGTGTTGTGTGTAGGAGGAGGAGCCTAGTCAGATTGGGTGGGGTCAGAGAGGAGGGGTTCAGGAGGAGCCAAGTCAGAGTGGGTGGGGTTAGGGAGGAACCTAGTCAGAGTGGGTGGGGTCAGAGAGGAGTAGTATAGGCAGAGCAGGTGGGGTTAGAGAGGATGGGTATAGGAGGAGCCTAGTCAGAGTGGGTGGGGTTAGGGAGGAGCCTAGTCAGAGTGGGTGGGGTCAGAGAGGTGGAGTATAGGCGGAGCCTGGGCAGAATGGGTGGGGTCAGAGAGCAGAGGAAAAGGTGGAGGAGGATCCTGACTTATTGTGGTGTACTGCAAATACTTTTTTACTGCACCCCCCCTATACTCTCTGATTTTTGTTGGGAGGGGGCAGTCAAAATTTGGGGGAGCAGTATTAAAAGGTGCTTGGGCGCAACGTGAAGGCGATGAGGTGCACACAATGGCATGGCTTCCAGGTACTTTTTGGGGGGCTACCATTAGTTTTTATTGCTCTGATCCTCCCTCATGGGGTGTACCCCAAATGGTTAGTGGCAACAGGGGGGGGCAAGAAGCTGTTTGACACTTTCTATTACAAACAGGGGTCACCATACGATTCTGCTGCAGTTATGGTATTGAAAGGTAAAACAAGGATCATTTGGCTGTATTTTTGCAGGTGGGGTGCCCCACAATGTTACTGCCAGCAGCAGCAGCCCCCTTCCTCCCCACCCTGCAGATTGGTATAGGTACCTTTAGGACATTTCTGTTGAAAACAGAGGCTATAGCGAATCGCGCTACAAAATCCGAGAGCACTAACACTTGCTAAATAAAGGTGGCATCGGAGCATACGAATGAGGCTGGGAGAGGCTACTGTTGCAATTGGTTTGGTGGGTCATAGTGAATAACCTTGGCATGCAAATAGGCAGAAGTGTGAGGATTGGCAGTGTCTGTAGAGAATTTTGGCATGCTCTACAGTTGATTTTTTCCTCCTTACGTTGGCTATGAACTACAGAGGAAAGGCCTGGCCTTACTGTTGGGCAAAACATGTATTTATGATTTTAAGAAGTGTAGTCTGGCTGTACTGAGAGGGGCTTTACAGTTCGGTTAATGCCTGTATACCCCTGCAATGTGCATCCAACTGTCACTTGAGATTGAACAGCGAACGAAGCAGCTGGGTTACTGACTGAATGTAAATGGAAGGCACATAGGCAGGGTGTGTTGTGGTCACTCAAATGGTTGAAACCTGGTTGATGCACTACCAAAGCTGGGGTACCAGGAGGGAACATTTGAGGGGTATTGAGATGGTGGTGTCCAGAGGTCAAAATATGTTTCAGAGACACAGAGGTACTGCAGTCCTGGTCCCACATTGGGGGTAGACAAAAGTCCCTGCTAAAGATTTCTGTCCAACTGTTACCACATTTTGTGCAGCCTGGCTCCCTCTGTAACGATTCCCCAGTGTCTTTCGATCCTACAGATGACTGTAGCAAACTTCCCAAATTTTTTCTTGGCCTCATACTCCCAAAGGAGTGCCTGACATTTGCCAGCCTAACGATACTCACATTCTGGGAAAAACCTCACTAACCATGCATATTTATGTACCACACATGGCAAATCCTTACAATTGCAGAACATCATATATCGCACTTGTCATCTTTGAGGTACTGTAAGTATTTGGATTGGAGGGAAACATTCATCCTTGCTTGCTCTCTCCCATCTGAAGTCTATGGTACTGCTGTTCCTTTCTCACATGTCCCTTCAAAGAGACAAGTGACACACAGACTCAATCACTCAGCAAGCATATATGCTTTGACGTTTTTATCTTGCTGTTTACCTTCCAAATATTCCCCCTTCACCACAAATACAGGCCTGCCATTCCTCATCCCCTCAGTCAAAGCAGTCCTTCACTCCTTAGGCCCTGCAAGACCACCATGAACAAGAATCATGTCAGCAAGCAGAAGAAAAGCCTCAGTGTGCTCTTTTGTTCATACTGCTGCCCTCTAGTAACACTTCATGGCAACTGCAGCATAAGAATGGGACTGAGAAGGGGGCTGTCCTATGCAAATAATATCCTCCCATGCATACTTTCTTCTGAGACGGTCGGCGGCTTGTGCCGTGATACCGCCTCCAACATATGGTCTTCAACCAAATTTTAAAAAAGCCCACCTGCCTTAGACGAAGGATTTTGCCACTCGAAGGAAGCACATGGGGACATCACCCTCATTTAGCAGGGTCCTAAATTGCCTACTGTCAGCCTGTATACAGAACAAGGGCGTTCGTGGGCGTTCGTGAGCGTTCCTCAAAGGAAGGAGGTGGGTGATTATTTCACAGTGCCAGGGCAGGCCCAGCCCAGCCCAGCCCAGCCCAGCCCAGCCCAGCGCAGCCCAGCCCAGCCCAGCCCAGCCCGGCACAGCGCACTGCTGTGGAGGTCCATTCCTTCACATCCTGCAGCAGGCATGATGCAGACCTACTAGAGCAAAGGCTTGACTCTGCCCTTGTCTGTCTCTTAAAGGAAATAATCTTTCTAGGTTCTTATTGCACCTAATAAATGGACTCTAGATTGCCTCAAACTTGATCCATCATTTCATTAGCCAGAGCTCATACTTGACCTTTATTTCTATCCAAGCTCACTGGCACCAAACCCCTGATTTGAGCGAGTAGCTCACACCAAAATGAAAAATCACCATCATCCAACCTATTTTACAATAAGTGTAGCACTTTCCTCGCATTCTTGTGCTCAGTTATAACCCCCAATACCACAATTGCACTCTGCAATTCACCAAACTTAAAGGACAAAGAATGAAGACATTGATAAAGGAAGATAAGGCCTTGCACCTACTTGAGAAATAGGGAGGTTGGTAGAAGGTCATGAGGGAAAACATTTGAAATTTTGGGACACACATGCCAAAAAGAGTGTCCACTTTTCTCCTCTGTTACCAAGTAAAAAAAAACTTAGCAAAAAAAAACATATTCACTTTTTGAAAATTTCCACCTTGGGATACCTCTACAGCATTGGCAGGATTCGAACCCTGGCCTGTGAGGGCTGTCCCCACCAAAGGTACAAGACTTACCTTTGAGCTATAGCTCCTTGGTGGTCTAGAGGATTGCAGTAGAAACTATAAGCAACATACAGGCCTTGGTGTCCTTCCCTGCGGCTTCCATTGCACATGAAAAGGATGACCATGACATAAGGACAATTTGATAGGCTACTTACATGGAAACCAGTGTGGTCCAGTGGGTAAGTGCCTGCCTTCCATCCAGGCAACCAGGGTTCAAATCCCGGGTTCGGCACCAGGTGACTGATGGTGGCAGAGCAGAGGTAAGTTGGAGTTGGGCCAATTGGTAAGTACAATGTGCCTGTGTGTTGTGTAAGAGTGGAATCATGCATAGTGAATGAGGGATTGCAGATTGGTTGGTAAGTAAAATAGGTGTGGCCTGAACAGAGACAGGTGAAAGAAAGCGAACAGGTGTTGTGTGTAGGAGGAGGAGCCTAGTCAGATTGGGTGGGGTCAGAGAGGAGGGGTTCAGGAGGAGCCAAGTCAGAGTGGGTGGGGTTAGGGAGGAACCTAGTCAGAGTGGGTGGGGTCAGAGAGGAGTAGTATAGGCAGAGCAGGTGGGGTTAGAGAGGATGGGTATAGGAGGAGCCTAGTCAGAGTGGGTGGGGTTAGGGAGGAGCCTAGTCAGAGTGGGTGGGGTCAGAGAGGTGGAGTATAGGCGGAGCCTGGGCAGAATGGGTGGGGTCAGAGAGCAGAGGAAAAGGTGGAGGAGGATCCTGACTTATTGTGGTGTACTGCAAATACTTTTTTACTGCACCCCCCCTATACTCTCTGATTTTTGTTGGGAGGGGGCAGTCAAAATTTGGGGGAGCAGTATTAAAAGGTGCTTGGGCGCAACGTGAAGGCGATGAGGTGCACACAATGGCATGGCTTCCAGGTACTTTTTGGGGGGCTACCATTAGTTTTTATTGCTCTGATCCTCCCTCATGGGGTGTACCCCAAATGGTTAGTGGCAACAGGGGGGGGCAAGAAGCTGTTTGACACTTTCTATTACAAACAGGGGTCACCATACGATTCTGCTGCAGTTATGGTATTGAAAGGTAAAACAAGGATCATTTGGCTGTATTTTTGCAGGTGGGGTGCCCCACAATGTTACTGCCAGCAGCAGCAGCCCCCTTCCTCCCCACCCTGCAGATTGGTATAGGTACCTTTAGGACATTTCTGTTGAAAACAGAGGCTATAGCGAATCGCGCTACAAAATCCGAGAGCACTAACACTTGCTAAATAAAGGTGGCATCGGAGCATACGAATGAGGCTGGGAGAGGCTACTGTTGCAATTGGTTTGGTGGGTCATAGTGAATAACCTTGGCATGCAAATAGGCAGAAGTGTGAGGATTGGCAGTGTCTGTAGAGAATTTTGGCATGCTCTACAGTTGATTTTTTCCTCCTTACGTTGGCTATGAACTACAGAGGAAAGGCCTGGCCTTACTGTTGGGCAAAACATGTATTTATGATTTTAAGAAGTGTAGTCTGGCTGTACTGAGAGGGGCTTTACAGTTCGGTTAATGCCTGTATACCCCTGCAATGTGCATCCAACTGTCACTTGAGAATGAACAGCGAACGAAGCAGCTGGGTTACTGACTGAATGTAAATGGAAGGCACATAGGCAGGGTGTGTTGTGGTCACTCAAATGGTTGAAACCTGGTTGATGCACTACCAAAGCTGGGGTACCAGGAGGGAACATTTGAGGGGTATTGAGATGGTGGTGTCCAGAGGTCAAAATATGTTTCAGAGACACAGAGGTACTGCAGTCCTGGTCCCACATTGGGGGTAGACAAAAGTCCCTGCTAAAGATTTCTGTCCAACTGTTACCACATTTTGTGCAGCCTGGCTCCCTCTGTAACGATTCCCCAGTGTCTTTCGATCCTACAGATGACTGTAGCAAACTTCCCAAATTTTTTCTTGGCCTCATACTCCCAAAGGAGTGCCTGACATTTGCCAGCCTAACGATACTCACATTCTGGGAAAAACCTCACTAACCATGCATATTTATGTACCACACATGGCAAATCCTTACAATTGCAGAACATCATATATCGCACTTGTCATCTTTGAGGTACTGTAAGTATTTGGATTGGAGGGAAACATTCATCCTTGCTTGCTCTCTCCCATCTGAAGTCTATGGTACTGCTGTTCCTTTCTCACATGTCCCTTCAAAGAGACAAGTGACACACAGACTCAATCACTCAGCAAGCATATATGCTTTGACGTTTTTATCTTGCTGTTTACCTTCCAAATATTCCCCCTTCACCACAAATACAGGCCTGCCATTCCTCATCCCCTCAGTCAAAGCAGTCCTTCACTCCTTAGGCCCTGCAAGACCACCATGAACAAGAATCATGTCAGCAAGCAGAAGAAAAGCCTCAGTGTGCTCTTTTGTTCATACTGCTGCCCTCTAGTAACACTTCATGGCAACTGCAGCATAAGAATGGGACTGAGAAGGGGGCTGTCCTATGCAAATAATATCCTCCCATGCATACTTTCTTCTGAGACGGTCGGCGGCTTGTGCCGTGATACCGCCTCCAACATATGGTCTTCAACCAAATTTTAAAAAAGCCCACCTGCCTTAGACGAAGGATTTTGCCACTCGAAGGAAGCACATGGGGACATCACCCTCATTTAGCAGGGTCCTAAATTGCCTACTGTCAGCCTGTATACAGAACAAGGGCGTTCGTGGGCGTTCGTGAGCGTTCCTCAAAGGAAGGAGGTGGGTGATTATTTCACAGTGCCAGGGCAGGCCCAGCCCAGCCCAGCCCAGCGCAGCCCAGCCCAGCCCGGCACAGCGCACTGCTGTGGAGGTCCATTCCTTCACATCCTGCAGCAGGCATGATGCAGACCTACTAGAGCAAAGGCTTGACTCTGCCCTTGTCTGTCTCTTAAAGGAAATAATCTTTCTAGGTTCTTATTGCACCTAATAAATGGACTCTAGATTGCCTCAAACTTGATCCATCATTTCATTAGCCAGAGCTCATACTTGACCTTTATTTCTATCCAAGCTCACTGGCACCAAACCCCTGATTTGAGCGAGTAGCTCACACCAAAATGAAAAATCACCATCATCCAACCTATTTTACAATAAGTGTAGCACTTTCCTCGCATTCTTGTGCTCAGTTATAACCCCCAATACCACAATTGCACTCTGCAATTCACCAAACTTAAAGGACAAAGAATGAAGACATTGATAAAGGAAGATAAGGCCTTGCACCTACTTGAGAAATAGGGAGGTTGGTAGAAGGTCATGAGGGAAAACATTTGAAATTTTGGGACACACATGCCAAAAAGAGTGTCCACTTTTCTCCTCTGTTACCAAGTAAAAAAAAACTTAGCAAAAAAAAACATATTCACTTTTTGAAAATTTCCACCTTGGGATACCTCTACAGCATTGGCAGGATTCGAACCCTGGCCTGTGAGGGCTGTCCCCACCAAAGGTACAAGACTTACCTTTGAGCTATAGCTCCTTGGTGGTCTAGAGGATTGCAGTAGAAACTATAAGCAACATACAGGCCTTGGTGTCCTTCCCTGCGGCTTCCATTGCACATGAAAAGGATGACCATGACATAAGGACAATTTGATAGGCTACTTACATGGAAACCAGTGTGGTCCAGTGGGTAAGTGCCTGCCTTCCATCCAGGCAACCAGGGTTCAAATCCCGGGTTCGGCACCAGGTGACTGATGGTGGCAGAGCAGAGGTAAGTTGGAGTTGGGCCAATTGGTAAGTACAATGTGCCTGTGTGTGGTGTAAGAGTGGAATCATGCATAGTGAATGAGGGATTGCAGATTGGTTGGTAAGTAAAATAGGTGTGGCCTGAACAGAGACAGGTGAAAGAAAGCGAACAGGTGTTGTGTGTAGGAGGAGGAGCCTAGTCAGATTGGGTGGGGTCAGAGAGGAGGGGTTCAGGAGGAGCCAAGTCAGAGTGGGTGGGGTTAGGGAGGAACCTAGTCAGAGTGGGTGGGGTCAGAGAGGAGTAGTATAGGCAGAGCAGGTGGGGTTAGAGAGGATGGGTATAGGAGGAGCCTAGTCAGAGTGGGTGGGGTTAGGGAGGAGCCTAGTCAGAGTGGGTGGGGTCAGAGAGGTGGAGTATAGGCGGAGCCTGGGCAGAATGGGTGGGGTCAGAGAGCAGAGGAAAAGGTGGAGGAGGATCCTGACTTATTGTGGTGTACTGCAAATACTTTTTTACTGCACCCCCCCTATACTCTCTGATTTTTGTTGGGAGGGGGCAGTCAAAATTTGGGGGAGCAGTATTAAAAGGTGCTTGGGCGCAACGTGAAGGCGATGAGGTGCACACAATGGCATGGCTTCCAGGTACTTTTTGGGGGGCTACCATTAGTTTTTATTGCTCTGATCCTCCCTCATGGGGTGTACCCCAAATGGTTAGTGGCAACAGGGGGGGGCAAGAAGCTGTTTGACACTTTCTATTACAAACAGGGGTCACCATACGATTCTGCTGCAGTTATGGTATTGAAAGGTAAAACAAGGATCATTTGGCTGTATTTTTGCAGGTGGGGTGCCCCACAATGTTACTGCCAGCAGCAGCAGCCCCCTTCCTCCCCACCCTGCAGATTGGTATAGGTACCTTTAGGACATTTCTGTTGAAAACAGAGGCTATAGCGAATCGCGCTACAAAATCCGAGAGCACTAACACTTGCTAAATAAAGGTGGCATCGGAGCATACGAATGATGCTGGGAGAGGCTACTGTTGCAATTGGTTTGGTGGGTCATAGTGAATAACCTTGGCATGCAAATAGGCAGAAGTGTGAGGATTGGCAGTGTCTGTAGAGAATTTTGGCATGCTCTACAGTTGATTTTTTCCTCCTTACGTTGGCTATGAACTACAGAGGAAAGGCCTGGCCTTACTGTTGGGCAAAACATGTATTTATGATTTTAAGAAGTGTAGTCTGGCTGTACTGAGAGGGGCTTTACAGTTCGGTTAATGCCTGTATACCCCTGCAATGTGCATCCAACTGTCACTTGAGATTGAACAGCGAACGAAGCAGCTGGGTTACTGACTGAATGTAAATGGAAGGCACATAGGCAGGGTGTGTTGTGGTCACTCAAATGGTTGAAACCTGGTTGATGCACTACCAAAGCTGGGGTACCAGGAGGGAACATTTGAGGGGTATTGAGATGGTGGTGTCCAGAGGTCAAAATATGTTTCAGAGACACAGAGGTACTGCAGTCCTGGTCCCACATTGGGGGTAGACAAAAGTCCCTGCTAAAGATTTCTGTCCAACTGTTACCACATTTTGTGCAGCCTGGCTCCCTCTGTAACGATTCCCCAGTGTCTTTCGATCCTACAGATGACTGTAGCAAACTTCCCAAATTTTTTCTTGGCCTCATACTCCCAAAGGAGTGCCTGACATTTGCCAGCCTAACGATACTCACATTCTGGGAAAAACCTCACTAACCATGCATATTTATGTACCACACATGGCAAATCCTTACAATTGCAGAACATCATATATCGCACTTGTCATCTTTGAGGTACTGTAAGTATTTGGATTGGAGGGAAACATTCATCCTTGCTTGCTCTCTCCCATCTGAAGTCTATGGTACTGCTGTTCCTTTCTCACATGTCCCTTCAAAGACACAAGTGACACACAGACTCAATCACTCAGCAAGCATATATGCTTTGACGTTTTTATCTTGCTGTTTACCTTCCAAATATTCCCCCTTCACCACAAATACAGGCCTGCCATTCCTCATCCCCTCAGTCAAAGCAGTCCTTCACTCCTTAGGCCCTGCAAGACCACCATGAACAAGAATCATGTCAGCAAGCAGAAGAAAAGCCTCAGTGTGCTCTTTTGTTCATACTGCTGCCCTCTAGTAACACTTCATGGCAACTGCAGCATAAGAATGGGACTGAGAAGGGGGCTGTCCTATGCAAATAATATCCTCCCATGCATACTTTCTTCTGAGACGGTCGGCGGCTTGTGCCGTGATACCGCCTCCAACATATGGTCTTCAACCAAATTTTAAAAAAGCCCACCTGCCTTAGACGAAGGATTTTGCCACTCGAAGGAAGCACATGGGGACATCACCCTCATTTAGCAGGGTCCTAAATTGCCTACTGTCAGCCTGTATACAGAACAAGGGCGTTCGTGGGCGTTCGTGAGCGTTCCTCAAAGGAAGGAGGTGGGTGATTATTTCACAGTGCCAGGGCAGGCCCAGCCCAGCCCAGCCCAGCCCAGCGCAGCCCAGCCCAGCCCGGCACAGCGCACTGCTGTGGAGGTCCATTCCTTCACATCCTGCAGCAGGCATGATGCAGACCTACTAGAGCAAAGGCTTGACTCTGCCCTTGTCTGTCTCTTAAAGGAAATAATCTTTCTAGGTTCTTATTGCACCTAATAAATGGACTCTAGATTGCCTCAAACTTGATCCATCATTTCATTAGCCAGAGCTCATACTTGACCTTTATTTCTATCCAAGCTCACTGGCACCAAACCCCTGATTTGAGCGAGTAGCTCACACCAAAATGAAAAATCACCATCATCCAACCTATTTTACAATAAGTGTAGCACTTTCCTCGCATTCTTGTGCTCAGTTATAACCCCCAATACCACAATTGCACTCTGCAATTCACCAAACTTAAAGGACAAAGAATGAAGACATTGATAAAGGAAGATAAGGCCTTGCACCTACTTGAGAAATAGGGAGGTTGGTAGAAGGTCATGAGGGAAAACATTTGAAATTTTGGGACACACATGCCAAAAAGAGTGTCCACTTTTCTCCTCTGTTACCAAGTAAAAAAAAACTTAGCAAAAAAAAACATATTCACTTTTTGAAAATTTCCACCTTGGGATACCTCTACAGCATTGGCAGGATTCGAACCCTGGCCTGTGAGGGCTGTCCCCACCAAAGGTACAAGACTTACCTTTGAGCTATAGCTCCTTGGTGGTCTAGAGGATTGCAGTAGAAACTATAAGCAACATACAGGCCTTGGTGTCCTTCCCTGCGGCTTCCATTGCACATGAAAAGGATGACCATGACATAAGGACAATTTGATAGGCTACTTACATGGAAACCAGTGTGGTCCAGTGGGTAAGTGCCTGCCTTCCATCCAGGCAACCAGGGTTCAAATCCCGGGTTCGGCACCAGGTGACTGATGGTGGCAGAGCAGAGGTAAGTTGGAGTTGGGCCAATTGGTAAGTACAATGTGCCTGTGTGTTGTGTAAGAGTGGAATCATGCATAGTGAATGAGGGATTGCAGATTGGTTGGTAAGTAAAATAGGTGTGGCCTGAACAGAGACAGGTGAAAGAAAGCGAACAGGTGTTGTGTGTAGGAGGAGGAGCCTAGTCAGATTGGGTGGGGTCAGAGAGGAGGGGTTCAGGAGGAGCCAAGTCAGAGTGGGTGGGGTCAGAGAGGAGTAGTATAGGCAGAGCAGGTGGGGTTAGAGAGGATGGGTATAGGAGGAGCCTAGTCAGAGTGGGTGGGGTTAGGGAGGAGCCTAGTCAGAGTGGGTGGGGTCAGAGAGGTGGAGTATAGGCGGAGCCTGGGCAGAATGGGTGGGGTCAGAGAGCAGAGGAAAAGGTGGAGGAGGATCCTGACTTATTGTGGTGTACTGCAAATACTTTTTTACTGCACCCCCCCTATACTCTCTGATTTTTGTTGGGAGGGGGCAGTCAAAATTTGGGGGAGCAGTATTAAAAGGTGCTTGGGCGCAACGTGAAGGCGATGAGGTGCACACAATGGCATGGCTTCCAGGTACTTTTTGGGGGGCTACCATTAGTTTTTATTGCTCTGATCCTCCCTCATGGGGTGTACCCCAAATGGTTAGTGGCAACAGGGGGGGGCAAGAAGCTGTTTGACACTTTCTATTACAAACAGGGGTCACCATACGATTCTGCTGCAGTTATGGTATTGAAAGGTAAAACAAGGATCATTTGGCTGTATTTTTGCAGGTGGGGTGCCCCACAATGTTACTGCCAGCAGCAGCAGCCCCCTTCCTCCCCACCCTGCAGATTGGTATAGGTACCTTTAGGACATTTCTGTTGAAAACAGAGGCTATAGCGAATCGCGCTACAAAATCCGAGAGCACTAACACTTGCTAAATAAAGGTGGCATCGGAGCATACGAATGAGGCTGGGAGAGGCTACTGTTGCAATTGGTTTGGTGGGTCATAGTGAATAACCTTGGCATGCAAATAGGCAGAAGTGTGAGGATTGGCAGTGTCTGTAGAGAATTTTGGCATGCTCTACAGTTGATTTTTTCCTCCTTACGTTGGCTATGAACTACAGAGGAAAGGCCTGGCCTTACTGTTGGGCAAAACATGTATTTATGATTTTAAGAAGTGTAGTCTGGCTGTACTGAGAGGGGCTTTACAGTTCGGTTAATGCCTGTATACCCCTGCAATGTGCATCCAACTGTCACTTGAGATTGAACAGCGAACGAAGCAGCTGGGTTACTGACTGAATATAAATGGAAGGCACATAGGCAGGGTGTGTTGTGGTCACTCAAATGGTTGAAACCTGGTTGATGCACTACCAAAGCTGGGGTACCAGGAGGGAACATTTGAGGGGTATTGAGATGGTGGTGTCCAGAGGTCAAAATATGTTTCAGAGACACAGAGGTACTGCAGTCCTGGTCCCACATTGGGGGTAGACAAAAGTCCCTGCTAAAGATTTCTGTCCAACTGTTACCACATTTTGTGCAGCCTGGCTCCCTCTGTAACGATTCCCCAGTGTCTTTCGATCCTACAGATGACTGTAGCAAACTTCCCAAATTTTTTCTTGGCCTCATACTCCCAAAGGAGTGCCTGACATTTGCCAGCCTAACGATACTCACATTCTGGGAAAAACCTCACTAACCATGCATATTTATGTACCACACATGGCAAATCCTTACAATTGCAGAACATCATATATCGCACTTGTCATCTTTGAGGTACTGTAAGTATTTGGATTGGAGGGAAACATTCATCCTTGCTTGCTCTCTCCCATCTGAAGTCTATGGTACTGCTGTTCCTTTCTCACATGTCCCTTCAAAGAGACAAGTGACACACAGACTCAATCACTCAGCAAGCATATATGCTTTGACGTTTTTATCTTGCTGTTTACCTTCCAAATATTCCCCCTTCACCACAAATACAGGCCTGCCATTCCTCATCCCCTCAGTCAAAGCAGTCCTTCACTCCTTAGGCCCTGCAAGACCACCATGAACAAGAATCATGTCAGCAAGCAGAAGAAAAGCCTCAGTGTGCTCTTTTGTTCATACTGCTGCCCTCTAGTAACACTTCATGGCAACTGCAGCATAAAAATGGGACTGAGAAGGGGGCTGTCCTATGCAAATAATATCCTCCCATGCATACTTTCTTCTGAGACGGTCGGCGGCTTGTGCCGTGATACCGCCTCCAACATATGGTCTTCAACCAAATTTTAAAAAAGCCCACCTGCCTTAGACGAAGGATTTTGCCACTCGAAGGAAGCACATGGGGACATCACCCTCATTTAGCAGGGTCCTAAATTGCCTACTGTCAGCCTGTATACAGAACAAGGGCGTTCGTGGGCGTTCGTGAGCGTTCCTCAAAGGAAGGAGGTGGGTGATTATTTCACAGTGCCAGGGCAGGCCCAGCCCAGCCCAGCCCAGCCCAGCCCAGCGCAGCCCAGCCCAGCCCGGCACAGCGCACTGCTGTGGAGGTCCATTCCTTCACATCCTGCAGCAGGCATGATGCAGACCTACTAGAGCAAAGGCTTGACTCTGCCCTTGTCTGTCTCTTAAAGGAAATAATCTTTCTAGGTTCTTATTGCACCTAATAAATGGACTCTAGATTGCCTCAAACTTGATCCATCATTTCATTAGCCAGAGCTCATACTTGACCTTTATTTCTATCCAAGCTCACTGGCACCAAACCCCTGATTTGAGCGAGTAGCTCACACCAAAATGAAAAATCACCATCATCCAACCTATTTTACAATAAGTGTAGCACTTTCCTCGCATTCTTGTGCTCAGTTATAACCCCCAATACCACAATTGCACTCTGCAATTCACCAAACTTAAAGGACAAAGAATGAAGACATTGATAAAGGAAGATAAGGCCTTGCACCTACTTGAGAAATAGGGAGGTTGGTAGAAGGTCATGAGGGAAAACATTTGAAATTTTGGGACACACATGCCAAAAAGAGTGTCCACTTTTCTCCTCTGTTACCAAGTAAAAAAAAACTTAGCAAAAAAAAACATATTCACTTTTTGAAAATTTCCACCTTGGGATACCTCTACAGCATTGGCAGGATTCGAACCCTGGCCTGTGAGGGCTGTCCCCACCAAAGGTACAAGACTTACCTTTGAGCTATAGCTCCTTGGTGGTCTAGAGGATTGCAGTAGAAACTATAAGCAACATACAGGCCTTGGTGTCCTTCCCTGCGGCTTCCATTGCACATGAAAAGGATGACCATGACATAAGGACAATTTGATAGGCTACTTACATGGAAACCAGTGTGGTCCAGTGGGTAAGTGCCTGCCTTCCATCCAGGCAACCAGGGTTCAAATCCCGGGTTCGGCACCAGGTGACTGATGGTGGCAGAGCAGAGGTAAGTTGGAGTTGGGCCAATTGGTAAGTACAATGTGCCTGTGTGTTGTGTAAGAGTGGAATCATGCATAGTGAATGAGGGATTGCAGATTGGTTGGTAAGTAAAATAGGTGTGGCCTGAACAGAGACAGGTGAAAGAAAGCGAACAGGTGTTGTGTGTAGGAGGAGGAGCCTAGTCAGATTGGGTGGGGTCAGAGAGGAGGGGTTCAGGAGGAGCCAAGTCAGAGTGGGTGGGGTTAGGGAGGAACCTAGTCAGAGTGGCTGGGGTCAGAGAGGAGTAGTATAGGCAGAGCAGGTGGGGTTAGAGAGGATGGGTATAGGAGGAGCCTAGTCAGAGTGGGTGGGGTTAGGGAGGAGCCTAGTCAGAGTGGGTGGGGTCAGAGAGGTGGAGTATAGGCGGAGCCTGGGCAGAATGGGTGGGGTCAGAGAGCAGAGGAAAAGGTGGAGGAGGATCCTGACTTATTGTGGTGTACTGCAAATACTTTTTTACTGCACCCTCCCTATACTCTCTGATTTTTGTTGGGAGGGGGCAGTCAAAATTTGGGGGAGCAGTATTAAAAGGTGCTTGGGCGCAACGTGAAGGCGATGAGGTGCACACAATGGCATGGCTTCCAGGTACTTTTTGGGGGGCTACCATTAGTTTTTATTGCTCTGATCCTCCCTCATGGGGTGTACCCCAAATGGTTAGTGGCAACAGGGGGGGGCAAGAAGCTGTTTGACACTTTCTATTACAAACAGGGGTCACCATACGATTCTGCTGCAGTTATGGTATTGAAAGGTAAAACAAGGATCATTTGGCTGTATTTTTGCAGGTGGGGTGCCCCACAATGTTACTGCCAGCAGCAGCAGCCCCCTTCCTCCCCACCCTGCAGATTGGTATAGGTACCTTTAGGACATTTCTGTTGAAAACAGAGGCTATAGCGAATCGCGCTACAAAATCCGAGAGCACTAACACTTGCTAAATAAAGGTGGCATCGGAGCATACGAATGAGGCTGGGAGAGGCTACTGTTGCAATTGGTTTGGTGGGTCATAGTGAATAACCTTGGCATGCAAATAGGCAGAAGTGTGAGGATTGGCAGTGTCTGTAGAGAATTTTGGCATGCTCTACAGTTGATTTTTTCCTCCTTACGTTGGCTATGAACTACAGAGGAAAGGCCTGGCCTTACTGTTGGGCAAAACATGTATTTATGATTTTAAGAAGTGTAGTCTGGCTGTACTGAGAGGGGCTTTACAGTTCGGTTAATGCCTGTATACCCCTGCAATGTGCATCCAACTGTCACTTGAGATTGAACAGCGAACGAAGCAGCTGGGTTACTGACTGAATGTAAATGGAAGGCACATAGGCAGGGTGTGTTGTGGTCACTCAAATGGTTGAAACCTGGTTGATGCACTACCAAAGCTGGGGTACCAGGAGGGAACATTTGAGGGGTATTGAGATGGTGGTGTCCAGAGGTCAAAATATGTTTCAGAGACACAGAGGTACTGCAGTCCTGGTCCCACATTGGGGGTAGACAAAAGTCCCTGCTAAAGATTTCTGTCCAACTGTTACCACATTTTGTGCAGCCTGGCTCCCTCTGTAACGATTCCCCAGTGTCTTTCGATCCTACAGATGACTGTAGCAAACTTCCCAAATTTTTTCTTGGCCTCATACTCCCAAAGGAGTGCCTGACATTTGCCAGCCTAACGATACTCACATTCTGGGAAAAACCTCACTAACCATGCATATTTATGTACCACACATGGCAAATCCTTACAATTGCAGAACATCATATATCGCACTTGTCATCTTTGAGGTACTGTAAGCATTTGGATTGGAGGGAAACATTCATCCTTGCTTGCTCTCTCCCATCTGAAGTCTATGGTACTGCTGTTCCTTTCTCACATGTCCCTTCAAAGAGACAAGTGACACACAGACTCAATCACTCAGCAAGCATATATGCTTTGACGTTTTTATCTTGCTGTTTACCTTCCAAATATTCCCCCTTCACCACAAATACAGGCCTGCCATTCCTCATCCCCTCAGTCAAAGCAGTCCTTCACTCCTTAGGCCCTGCAAGACCACCATGAACAAGAATCATGTCAGCAAGCAGAAGAAAAGCCTCAGTGTGCTCTTTTGTTCATACTGCTGCCCTCTAGTAACACTTCATGGCAACTGCAGCATAAGAATGGGACTGAGAAGGGGGCTGTCCTATGCAAATAATATCCTCCCATGCATACTTTCTTCTGAGACGGTCGGCGGCTTGTGCCGTGATACCGCCTCCAACATATGGTCTTCAACCAAATTTTAAAAAAGCCCACCTGCCTTAGACGAAGGATTTTGCCACTCGAAGGAAGCACATGGGGACATCACCCTCATTTAGCAGGGTCCTAAATTGCCTACTGTCAGCCTGTATACAGAACAAGGGCGTTCGTGGGCGTTCGTGAGCGTTCCTCAAAGGAAGGAGGTGGGTGATTATTTCACAGTGCCAGGGCAGGCCCAGCCCAGCCCAGCCCAGCCCAGCCCAGCCCAGCGCAGCCCAGCCCAGCCCGGCACAGCGCACTGCTGTGGAGGTCCATTCCTTCACATCCTGCAGCAGGCATGATGCAGACCTACTAGAGCAAAGGCTTGACTCTGCCCTTGTCTGTCTCTTAAAGGAAATAATCTTTCTAGGTTCTTATTGCACCTAATAAATGGACTCTAGATTGCCTCAAACTTGATCCATCATTTCATTAGCCAGAGCTCATACTTGACCTTTATTTCTATCCAAGCTCACTGGCACCAAACCCCTGATTTGAGCGAGTAGCTCACACCAAAATGAAAAATCACCATCATCCAACCTATTTTACAATAAGTGTAGCACTTTCCTCGCATTCTTGTGCTCAGTTATAACCCCCAATACCACAATTGCACTCTGCAATTCACCAAACTTAAAGGACAAAGAATGAAGACATTGATAAAGGAAGATAAGGCCTTGCACCTACTTGAGAAATAGGGAGGTTGGTAGAAGGTCATGAGGGAAAACATTTGAAATTTTGGGACACACATGCCAAAAAGAGTGTCCACTTTTCTCCTCTGTTACCAAGTAAAAAAAAACTTAGCAAAAAAAAACATATTCACTTTTTGAAAATTTCCACCTTGGGATACCTCTACAGCATTGGCAGGATTCGAACCCTGGCCTGTGAGGGCTGTCCCCACCAAAGGTACAAGACTTACCTTTGAGCTATAGCTCCTTGGTGGTCTAGAGGATTGCAGTAGAAACTATAAGCAACATACAGGCCTTGGTGTCCTTCCCTGCGGCTTCCATTGCACATGAAAAGGATGACCATGACATAAGGACAATTTGATAGGCTACTTACATGGAAACCAGTGTGGTCCAGTGGGTAAGTGCCTGCCTTCCATCCAGGCAACCAGGGTTCAAATCCCGGGTTCGGCACCAGGTGACTGATGGTGGCAGAGCAGAGGTAAGTTGGAGTTGGGCCAATTGGTAAGTACAATGTGCCTGTGTGTTGTGTAAGAGTGGAATCATGCATAGTGAATGAGGGATTGAGGATTGGTTGGTAAGTAAAATAGGTGTGGCCTGAACAGAGACAGGTGAAAGAAAGCGAACAGGTGTTGTGTGTAGGAGGAGGAGCCTAGTCAGATTGGGTGGGGTCAGAGAGGAGGGGTTCAGGAGGAGCCAAGTCAGAGTGGGTGGGGTTAGGGAGGAACCTAGTCAGAGTGGGTGGGGTCAGAGAGGAGTAGTATAGGCAGAGCAGGTGGGGTTAGAGAGGATGGGTATAGGAGGAGCCTAGTCAGAGTGGGTGGGGTTAGGGAGGAGCCTAGTCAGAGTGGGTGGGGTCAGAGAGGTGGAGTATAGGCGGAGCCTGGGCAGAATGGGTGGGGTCAGAGAGCAGAGGAAAAGGTGGAGGAGGATCCTGACTTATTGTGGTGTACTGCAAATACTTTTTTACTGCACCCCCCCTATACTCTCTGATTTTTGTTGGGAGGGGGCAGTCAAAATTTGGGGGAGCAGTATTAAAAGGTGCTTGGGCGCAACGTGAAGGCGATGAGGTGCACACAATGGCATGGCTTCCAGGTACTTTTTGGGGGGCTACCATTAGTTTTTATTGCTCTGATCCTCCCTCATGGGGTGTACCCCAAATGGTTAGTGGCAACAGGGGGGGGCAAGAAGCTGTTTGACACTTTCTATTACAAACAGGGGTCACCATACGATTCTGCTGCAGTTATGGTATTGAAAGGTAAAACAAGGATCATTTGGCTGTATTTTTGCAGGTGGGGTGCCCCACAATGTTACTGCCAGCAGCAGCAGCCCCCTTCCTCCCCACCCTGCAGATTGGTATAGGTACCTTTAGGACATTTCTGTTGAAAACAGAGGCTATAGCGAATCGCGCTACAAAATCCGAGAGCACTAACACTTGCTAAATAAAGGTGGCATCGGAGCATACGAATGAGGCTGGGAGAGGCTACTGTTGCAATTGGTTTGGTGGGTCATAGTGAATAACCTTGGCATGCAAATAGGCAGAAGTGTGAGGATTGGCAGTGTCTGTAGAGAATTTTGGCATGCTCTACAGTTGATTTTTTCCTCCTTACGTTGGCTATGAACTACAGAGGAAAGGCCTGGCCTTACTGTTGGGCAAAACATGTATTTATGATTTTAAGAAGTGTAGTCTGGCTGTACTGAGAGGGGCTTTACAGTTCGGTTAATGCCTGTATACCCCTGCAATGTGCATCCAACTGTCACTTGAGATTGAACAGCGAACGAAGCAGCTGGGTTACTGACTGAATGTAAATGGAAGGCACATAGGCAGGGTGTGTTGTGGTCACTCAAATGGTTGAAACCTGGTTGATGCACTACCAAAGCTGGGGTACCAGGAGGGAACATTTGAGGGGTATTGAGATGGTGGTGTCCAGAGGTCAAAATATGTTTCAGAGACACAGAGGTACTGCAGTCCTGGTCCCACATTGGGGGTAGACAAAAGTCCCTGCTAAAGATTTCTGTCCAACTGTTACCACATTTTGTGCAGCCTGGCTCCCTCTGTAACGATTCCCCAGTGTCTTTCGATCCTACAGATGACTGTAGCAAACTTCCCAAATTTTTTCTTGGCCTCATACTCCCAAAGGAGTGCCTGACATTTGCCAGCCTAACGATACTCACATTCTGGGAAAAACCTCACTAACCATGCATATTTATGTACCACACATGGCAAATCCTTACAATTGCAGAACATCATATATCGCACTTGTCATCTTTGAGGTACTGTAAGTATTTGGATTGGAGGGAAACATTCATCCTTGCTTGCTCTCTCCCATCTGAAGTCTATGGTACTGCTGTTCCTTTCTCACATGTCCCTTCAAAGAGACAAGTGACACACAGACTCAATCACTCAGCAAGCATATATGCTTTGACGTTTTTATCTTGCTGTTTACCTTCCAAATATTCCCCCTTCACCACAAATACAGGCCTGCCATTCCTCATCCCCTCAGTCAAAGCAGTCCTTCACTCCTTAGGCCCTGCAAGACCACCATGAACAAGAATCATGTCAGCAAGCAGAAGAAAAGCCTCAGTGTGCTCTTTTGTTCATACTGCTGCCCTCTAGTAACACTTCATGGCAACTGCAGCATAAGAATGGGACTGAGAAGGGGGCTGTCCTATGCAAATAATATCCTCCCATGCATACTTTCTTCTGAGACGGTCGGCGGCTTGTGCCGTGATACCGCCTCCAACATATGGTCTTCAACCAAATTTTAAAAAAGCCCACCTGCCTTAGACGAAGGATTTTGCCACTCGAAGGAAGCACATGGGGACATCACCCTCATTTAGCAGGGTCCTAAATTGCCTACTGTCAGCCTGTATACAGAACAAGGGCGTTCGTGGGCGTTCGTGAGCGTTCCTCAAAGGAAGGAGGTGGGTGATTATTTCACAGTGCCAGGGCAGGCCCAGCCCAGCCCAGCCCAGCCCAGCCCAGCCCAGCCCAGCCCAGCCCAGCGCAGCCCAGCCCAGCCCGGCACAGCGCACTGCTGTGGAGGTCCATTCCTTCACATCCTGCAGCAGGCATGATGCAGACCTACTAGAGCAAAGGCTTGACTCTGCCCTTGTCTGTCTCTTAAAGGAAATAATCTTTCTAGGTTCTTATTGCACCTAATAAATGGACTCTAGATTGCCTCAAACTTGATCCATCATTTCATTAGCCAGAGCTCATACTTGACCTTTATTTCTATCCAAGCTCACTGGCACCAAACCCCTGATTTGAGCGAGTAGCTCACACCAAAATGAAAAATCACCATCATCCAACCTATTTTACAATAAGTGTAGCACTTTCCTCGCATTCTTGTGCTCAGTTATAACCCCCAATACCACAATTGCACTCTGCAATTCACCAAACTTAAAGGACAAAGAATGAAGACATTGATAAAGGAAGATAAGGCCTTGCACCTACTTGAGAAATAGGGAGGTTGGTAGAAGGTCATGAGGGAAAACATTTGAAATTTTGGGACACACATGCCAAAAAGAGTGTCCACTTTTCTCCTCTGTTACCAAGTAAAAAAAAACTTAGCAAAAAAAAACATATTCACTTTTTGAAAATTTCCACCTTGGGATACCTCTACAGCATTGGCAGGATTCGAACCCTGGCCTGTGAGGGCTGTCCCCACCAAAGGTACAAGACTTACCTTTGAGCTATAGCTCCTTGGTGGTCTAGAGGATTGCAGTAGAAACTATAAGCAACATACAGGCCTTGGTGTCCTTCCCTGCGGCTTCCATTGCACATGAAAAGGATGACCATGACATAAGGACAATTTGATAGGCTACTTACATGGAAACCAGTGTGGTCCAGTGGGTAAGTGCCTGCCTTCCATCCAGGCAACCAGGGTTCAAATCCCGGGTTCGGCACCAGGTGACTGATGGTGGCAGAGCAGAGGTAAGTTGGAGTTGGGCCAATTGGTAAGTACAATGTGCCTGTGTGTTGTGTAAGAGTGGAATCATGCATAGTGAATGAGGGATTGCAGATTGGTTGGTAAGTAAAATAGGTGTGGCCTGAACAGAGACAGGTGAAAGAAAGCGAACAGGTGTTGTGTGTAGGAGGAGGAGCCTAGTCAGATTGGGTGGGGTCAGAGAGGAGGGGTTCAGGAGGAGCCAAGTCAGAGTGGGTGGGGTCAGAGAGGAGTAGTATAGGCAGAGCAGGTGGGGTTAGAGAGGATGGGTATAGGAGGAGCCTAGTCAGAGTGGGTGGGGTTAGGGAGGAGCCTAGTCAGAGTGGGTGGGGTCAGAGAGGTGGAGTATAGGCGGAGCCTGGGCAGAATGGGTGGGGTCAGAGAGCAGAGGAAAAGGTGGAGGAGGATCCTGACTTATTGTGGTGTACTGCAAATACTTTTTTACTGCACCCCCCCTATACTCTCTGATTTTTGTTGGGAGGGGGCAGTCAAAATTTGGGGGAGCAGTATTAAAAGGTGCTTGGGCGCAACGTGAAGGCGATGAGGTGCACACAATGGCATGGCTTCCAGGTACTTTTTGGGGGGCTACCATTAGTTTTTATTGCTCTGATCCTCCCTCATGGGGTGTACCCCAAATGGTTAGTGGCAACAGGGGGGGGCAAGAAGCTGTTTGACACTTTCTATTACAAACAGGGGTCACCATACGATTCTGCTGCAGTTATGGTATTGAAAGGTAAAACAAGGATCATTTGGCTGTATTTTTGCAGGTGGGGTGCCCCACAATGTTACTGCCAGCAGCAGCAGCCCCCTTCCTCCCCACCCTGCAGATTGGTATAGGTACCTTTAGGACATTTCTGTTGAAAACAGAGGCTATAGCGAATCGCGCTACAAAATCCGAGAGCACTAACACTTGCTAAATAAAGGTGGCATCGGAGCATACGAATGAGGCTGGGAGAGGCTACTGTTGCAATTGGTTTGGTGGGTCATAGTGAATAACCTTGGCATGCAAATAGGCAGAAGTGTGAGGATTGGCAGTGTCTGTAGAGAATTTTGGCATGCTCTACAGTTGATTTTTTCCTCCTTACGTTGGCTATGAACTACAGAGGAAAGGCCTGGCCTTACTGTTGGGCAAAACATGTATTTATGATTTTAAGAAGTGTAGTCTGGCTGTACTGAGAGGGGCTTTACAGTTCGGTTAATGCCTGTATACCCCTGCAATGTGCATCCAACTGTCACTTGAGATTGAACAGCGAACGAAGCAGCTGGGTTACTGACTGAATGTAAATGGAAGGCACATAGGCAGGGTGTGTTGTGGTCACTCAAATGGTTGAAACCTGGTTGATGCACTACCAAAGCTGGGGTACCAGGAGGGAACATTTGAGGGGTATTGAGATGGTGGTGTCCAGAGGTCAAAATATGTTTCAGAGACACAGAGGTACTGCAGTCCTGGTCCCACATTGGGGGTAGACAAAAGTCCCTGCTAAAGATTTCTGTCCAACTGTTACCACATTTTGTGCAGCCTGGCTCCCTCTGTAACGATTCCCCAGTGTCTTTCGATCCTACAGATGACTGTAGCAAACTTCCCAAATTTTTTCTTGGCCTCATACTCCCAAAGGAGTGCCTGACATTTGCCAGCCTAACGATACTCACATTCTGGGAAAAACCTCACTAACCATGCATATTTATGTACCACACATGGCAAATCCTTACAATTGCAGAACATCATATATCGCACTTGTCATCTTTGAGGTACTGTAAGTATTTGGATTGGAGGGAAACATTCATCCTTGCTTGCTCTCTCCCATCTGAAGTCTATGGTACTGCTGTTCCTTTCTCACATGTCCCTTCAAAGAGACAAGTGACACACAGACTCAATCACTCAGCAAGCATATATGCTTTGACGTTTTTATCTTGCTGTTTACCTTCCAAATATTCCCCCTTCACCACAAATACAGGCCTGCCATTCCTCATCCCCTCAGTCAAAGCAGTCCTTCACTCCTTAGGCCCTGCAAGACCACCATGAACAAGAATCATGTCAGCAAGCAGAAGAAAAGCCTCAGTGTGCTCTTTTGTTCATACTGCTGCCCTCTAGTAACACTTCATGGCAACTGCAGCATAAGAATGGGACTGAGAAGGGGGCTGTCCTATGCAAATAATATCCTCCCATGCATACTTTCTTCTGAGACGGTCGGCGGCTTGTGCCGTGATACCGCCTCCAACATATGGTCTTCAACCAAATTTTAAAAAAGCCCACCTGCCTTAGACGAAGGATTTTGCCACTCGAAGGAAGCACATGGGGACATCACCCTCATTTAGCAGGGTCCTAAATTGCCTACTGTCAGCCTGTATACAGAACAAGGGCGTTCGTGGGCGTTCGTGAGCGTTCCTCAAAGGAAGGAGGTGGGTGATTATTTCACAGTGCCAGGGCAGGCCCAGCCCAGCCCAGCCCAGCCCAGCCCAGCCCAGCCCAGCCCAGCGCAGCCCAGCCCAGCCCAGCCCGGCACAGCGCACTGCTGTGGAGGTCCATTCCTTCACATCCTGCAGCAGGCATGATGCAGACCTACTAGAGCAAAGGCTTGACTCTGCCCTTGTCTGTCTCTTAAAGGAAATAATCTTTCTAGGTTCTTATTGCACCTAATAAATGGACTCTAGATTGCCTCAAACTTGATCCATCATTTCATTAGCCAGAGCTCATACTTGACCTTTATTTCTATCCAAGCTCACTGGCACCAAACCCCTGATTTGAGCGAGTAGCTCACACCAAAATGAAAAATCACCATCATCCAACCTATTTTACAATAAGTGTAGCACTTTCCTCGCATTCTT